>NC_139791.1:877440-984148 GCF_965231275.1 Zosterops lateralis
AATTTTGGGGGTATTTAGGGGGTTTGGGGGGGTTTGGGGGAAAAAATCGGGGATTTATGGGAGGTTTTGTAAAATTTGGGGGGATTTGGGGGGGTTTAGGGGGCAAATTTGGGGGATTTTGGGGAAAATATGGGGATTTTAGGGGGGATTTGGGGAAAATTTGGGGAAATTTGGGGGTTTGGGAACATTTTGGGGATTTTTGGGGGGGTTTGGGGGAAAAAAATCGGGGATTTTGGGGGGAAAATTGAGGAAATCTGGAGAAAATTCGGGGATTTTTTGGGGAAAATTGGGGGAAATTTGGGGCTTTTGGAAAAATTTGGGGATTTTAGGGGGGAAATTGGGGGAAATTTGGGGCTTTTGGAAAAATTTGGGGATTTTTTGGGGAAAATTGGGGGAAATTTGGGGCTTTTGGAAAAATTTGGGGATTTTAGGGGGGTTTGGGGAAATTTGGGGGAAATTTTAGGGATTTTTGGGGGGATTTTAGGGGGAAAATTGGGAGATTTAGGGGGGTTTGAGGGGAAATTTTGGGGGATTTTGGGGGAAAAATTGGGGAAATTTGGAGGGTTTTAGGGGGAAAAATTGGGGGATTTTGGGGGGATTTTGGGGGATTTTGGGATAATTTGGGGGGAAATTTGGGGGTTGGGGGAAAAATCGGGGATTTTGGGGGGATTTTGGAGGAAATTTGGAGAAAATTTGGGGTTTTTTTTGCAGGAATTTTTGGGGAAATTCAGGGGATTTGGGGATTTTTGGAAGATCTGGGGGGTTTGAGGGAAAATTGAGGGGAAATTTGGGGATTTTTGGGGGGATTTGGGGGAGATTTTGGGGGGATTTTTGGGGAAAAATTGAGGGGAAAATTGGGAGATTTTAGGGGGGTTTGAGGGGAAATTTTGGGGGAAAAATTGGGGGAGATTTGGGGGATTTGAGGAGAAATTTGGGGGGATTTGGGGGATTTTGGGGGGATTTTGGGGGGTTTGGGGGAAATTTGGGGGGAAAATTGGGAGATTTGGGGGGATTTTTGGGGGATTTTGGGGGATTTGGGGGAATTTTTGGGGATTTGGGGGATTTTGGGAAATTTTGGGGGGTTTGGGGAGGTTTTGGAAAAATTTGGGAATTTTAGGGGGGAAATTTGGGACATTTTGGGGAAAAAATCGGGGATTTTGGGGGATTTTTTGGGGGGAAATTTAGGGGAAAATTGGAAATTTTTTTTTTTTGAGAGAGAGAATTTGGGGATTTTGGGGGAAATTTGGGGAAATTTGGGGGATTTTTGGGGGAAATTGGGGGATTTGAGGGGATTTGGGGAGTTTCAGGGGGATTTTGGGGGGATTTGGAGGAAAAATTGGGAATTTTAGGGGGGATTTGGGGGGTTTGGGGGAATTTTAGGGGGAAAAAATCGGGGATTTTTGGGGGAGATTTGAGGGATTTTGGGGGGAAAATTGGGGGAAATTTGGGGGATTTTGGGAGGATTTGGGGAGAAATTGGGGGAATTTGGGGGGATTTGGGGGGAAATTTGGGGTGTTGGGGGAAAAAATCGGGGATTTTGGGGGGATTTTGGAGGAAATTTGGAGAAAATTTGGGGTTTTTTGCAGGAATTTTTGGGGAAATTTAGGGAATTTGGGGATTTTTGGAAGATTTGGGGCTTTGAGGGAAAATTGAGGGGAAATTTGGGGGTTTTAGGGGGGATTTGGGGGGAAATTTGGGGGATTTTGGGGAAAATTTGGAAGATTTTGGGGGGAAATTGGGGGATTTTATGGGGGATTTGGGGAGATTTTGGGGGGATTTGGGAGCATTTAAGGAAAACTCGGGGGGATTTGGGGCAATTTGGGGGAAATTTGAGGGATTTTAGGGGGATTTGGGAAAAATTTAGGGGATTTTGGGGAGTTTCAGGGGGAAATTTGGAAGATTTTTGGGGAAATTTGGGGCATTTTGGGGGATTTTGGGAAAAATTCGGGGGGATTTTGGAGAAATTTGGGGAATTTGGGGGATTTTGGGGGATTTTTTGAGATTTTTGGTGGATTTGGGGGGGAATTTTTTGGGAAAATTTGGGCGAATTTTGGGGAATTTGGGGGGATTTTGGGGGGATTTTGGGGAAATTTGGGGAATTTTGAGGAGATTTGGGGGAGTTTTGGGAGATTTTGAGGAATTTTGGAGGATTTGGGGAGATTTGGGGGAGTTTTGGGGGATTTTTTGGGAATTTTGGGGGATTTTGGGGGATTTTAGGGGATTTGGGGGGAAATTTGGGAGATTTGGGGGGATTTGGGGCATTTTTAGGGATTTGGGGGGATTTTTTGGGGCTTTTTTGGGGAGAAATTTGGAGGATTTTGGAACAAAATGGGGATTTTTTGGGAATTTTGGGGCTTTTCTGGGGAATTTCCAGCAATTTTGGGGAATTTATGCGGATTTGGGGAATTTTGGGGAAATTTAAGGGGATTTTGGGGGGGTTTTGGGGGATTTTTTTGGCATTTTGAGAAATTTTGGAGGATTTGGGGGAGATTTGGGAAAATTTGGGGGATTTTGGGAAGAAATTTTGGGGATTTTGGGGAAATTTCGGGGAAATTTTGGGAAAATTCTGGGAATTTTGGGATTTAGAGATTTGGGGAATAATTTGGGGAATTCTTTTGGTGATTTTGGAGCCATTTGGGGCCATTTGGGGCCAATTTTTCATGCTTTTAACCCTTTCCATCCTGAATTTTTTTGAAATTTTGGGAAATTTTTGGGGAATTTTGGGTAAATTTTGGGGGAATTTTGGGAAAATTTTTTGGGGAATTTTGGGAAAATTTTGAGACTTTTGTCATTTGGTGATTCCGAGGATAATTTGGAAGAAATTTTGGGAATTTTCGGGCGATTTTGACCCAATTTTTTATGGTTTTAACCCTTTCCACGCCAGATTTTTTTGGGAATTTTGGGGATTTTTTTGGAATTTCGGGAAATTTCGGGAATTTTGTGACTCCTGACCCCTCCCTCCCCCAGCCCGGCCTTTCCCCGGGAGGATTTTGGGGGGCTCCGAGTGTCCCCGGGGGTCCCACGCGGGGCTGGTTCGGCTTTTCCAGTTTGACCAGTTTGTCTGTGGGGGGGCCCTGCTGAGCCCCCAGTGGGTCCTGAGCGCCGCCCACTGCCAGGCCAGGTACTGGTTTATACTGGTTTATACTGGGAGGGGACTGGGAGGGGCTGGAGGGAAAAAATTTGGCGTTTTTAGGGTGAAAAATGGGGATTTTAGGGGTGGAAATGGGACTGGGAGGGGACTGGGATAAACTGGGAGAGGGTTGGTTTATACTGGGATAAACTGGGAGGGACTGGAAGGGAACTGGGATGGACTGGGAGGGACTGGGAGAATCTGGGAGAGACTGGGAGGGCACTGGGTTATACTGGGAGGGACTGGGAGGGAACTGGTTTATACTGGGAGTTACTGGGAGGGCGCTGCAGTTCCCAAAGTGGCCACCAGGGGGAGCCGGGGAGACACTGGGAGTTCATTGAGGGGAACTGGGAGGGACTGGGACAAACTGGGAGGGGCTGGGAGGGACTGGGTTATACTGGGAGGGGACTGGGAGGGGCTGGAGGGAAAAAAATTCGGGGGTTTTAGGGTGAAAAATGGGGATTTTAGGGGTAGAAATGGGACTGGGAGGGGACTGGGATAAACTGGGAGAGGGTTGGTTTATACTGGGATAAACTGGGATAAACTAGGAAGGACGGGAAGGGAACTGGGACGGACTGGGACAGACTGGGGGGGACTGGGACAGACTGGGGGGGACTGGGAGGGAACTGGTTTATACTGGGAGTTACTGGGAGGGCGCTGCAGTTCCCAAAGTGGCCACCAGGGGGAGCCGGGGAGACACTGGGAGTTCATTGAGGGGAACTGGGAGGGACTGGGACAAACTGGGAGGGACTGGGAGGGACTGGGATAAACTGGGAGGGACCGGGAGGGACTGGGATAAACTGGGAGGGACTGGGATGGACTGGGAGGGACTGGGTTATACTGGGAGGGACTGGGAAGGGACTGGGAGTGGATTTGGGGTTACTGGTTTATACTGGTTTGGTGTTTGGGGTTACTGGTTTGTACTGGGAGGGGATTGGAGGGGACTGGGAAAGGTAAAAAGGGGATTTGGGGTTACTGGTTTATACTGGGAGGGAACTGGTCTGAACTGGTTTGAACTGGTTTAAACTGGTCCCGCCCCTCAGCCACCTCCAGGTGAGCACAGGTGAGCTCAGGTGTGAATAACTGGGAATAACTGGGAATAACTGGGAATAACTGGGATTACTGGGAATTCTCGGGTTACTGGTTAAACTGGGAGTTACTGGTTGAACTGGTTTGAACTGGTTTGAACTGGGAACACCCTCCCACCTCCTCAGCCACCTCCAGGTGCGCGCAGGTGAGCACGACCTGGCCACGGCCAGCGGCCACGAGCAATTCGCCGCCGCCGTGGAGCTCGTGGTGCACCCGGATTTCGGCCAGGACGGCGACGACGGCGACGACACCCGGAATTCCCAAAAAAATTCCCAAAATTCTGGGGATTTTTTTGGGAATTTTGGGAAAGATTCCGGGCGTTCCCACGATTTGATGCTGCTGAGGGTGGAGCCGCCCTTTACCTGCGGGCCGCAGGTGAGGCCCCTCCCGCTGCCCCAGGACACGCCCAGCCCCGGCACGGCCTGCACCGTCATGGGCTGGGGGACCACGGCCAGCCCCGAGGGTACGCACTGGGTGTACTGGGTTATACTGGGAGGGCACTGGGAGGGACTGGGACAAACTGGGAGGGACTGGGAGGGGACTGGGATGGACTGGGAGGGAACTGGTTTATACTGGGAGTTACTGGGAGGGCGCTGCAGTTCCCAAAGTCGCCACCAGGGGGAGCCGGGGAGACACTGGGAGTTCATTGAGGGGACTGGGAGGGACTGGGAGGGGACTGGGATAAACTGGGATGGACTGGGAGGGTCTGGGAGTTACTGGGAGGGCGCTGCAGTTCCCAAAGTCGCCACCAGGGGGAGCTTGGGGAGATATTGGGAGTTCATTGAGGGGACTGGGAGGGGATTGGGAGGGACTGGGATAAACTGGGATGGACTGGGTTATACTGGGAGGGATTGGGATAAACTGGGAGGGAAATGGGAGGGGTTAAAAGGGGATTTGGGGTTACTGGTTTGTACTGGGAGTTACTGGGAGGGCGCTGCAGTTCCCAAATTCGCCACCAGAGGGAGCTTGGGATAGTGGGAGTTTACTGAGGAGAACTGGGAGGGACTGGGATGGACTGGGAGGGGATTGGGAGGGACTGGGATAAACTGGGATGGACTGGGATGGACTGGGAGGGCACTGGGTTATACTGGTTTATACTGGGAGGGCACTGGGATGGGCTGAGGGACCACGGCCAGCCCCCAGGGTAGGCACTGGGTTATATTGGTTTGGACTGGGAAGGCACTGGGTTATACTGGGAGGGCACTGGGATAAACTGGGATGGACTGGGAGGGTCTGGGAGTTACTGGGAGGGCGCTGCAGTTCCCAAAGTCGCCACCAGGGGGAGCTTGGGGAGATATTGGGAGTTCATTGAGGGGATTGGGAGGGACTGGGATAAACTGGGATGGACTGGGAGTGACTGGGAGTGACTGGGATAAACTGGGAGGCGACTGGGTTATACTGGGAGGGGCTGGAAGGGGACTGGGAGGGGTTAAAAGGGGATTTGTCGTTACTGGTTTGTACTGGTTTGGGGTTTGAGGTTACTGGGAGGGGATTTGGATTACTGGTTTTTACTGGGAGGGGACTGGGGAGGGACTGGGATAAAGTGAGAGGGAACTGGGAGGGACTGGGAGGGGATTTGGGGTTACTGGTTTATACTGGTTTGGGGTTACTGGGAGGGCCCCAGGTGTGTCTTTGTCCCAGAGCCACCTGTCCCAGATGTCCCCAGGTGTGTCCCAGGTGTGTCCCCAGGTGTGTCCCAGGTGTGTCCCCAGGTGTGTCCCAGATGTCCCTAGGTGTCCCCAGGTGTCCCCAGGTGTGTCCCCAGGTGTGTCCATAGACAGCCCCAGGTGTGTCCCCAGGTGTGTCCCAGGTGTGTCCCCAGGTGTCCCCAGGTGTGTCCCAGGTGTATTTTAGATGTCCCCAGGTGTCCCAGGTGTATTTTGGGTGTCCCCAGAGTCGTACCCGGATGTCCCGCAGTGTCTCAATGTCACCGTGCTCGAGGACAGCACCTGCCGTGAGGCCTACGGGGCTCAGGTGACCCCGGACATGCTCTGTGCGGGCGTGGCCGAGGGCGGCAAGGACTCCTGCCAGGTGTGTCACCTGTCTGTGTCACCTGTGTGTCACCTCTGTGTCACCTGTGTGAGCTCAATATCACCTGTGTGTCACTTGTGTGTGTCACCGGTCTGTCACCTGTGTCACCTCAATGTCACCTGTGTCACTTCTGTGTGTCCTGTGTCACCTGTGTCACCTGTGTCACCTGTCATTGTTACCTTTGTCAGCTGTGTGTCGCCTCTGTGTCACCTGTGTCACTGTGTCCCCAATGACCCCAATGTCTTCCAAGGTCCCCAAATGTCCCCAATGTCCCCTGTGTCCCCAATGTCCCCTCTGTGTCCCCAATCCTCTCACTGTCCCCATTGTCCCTTCAGTGTCCCCAATGTTCCCCATTGTCCCCAATGTCCCCTCACTGTCCCCAGTATCCCCCCAATGTCCCCTCAGTGTCCCCATTGTCCCCAATCCCCATTGTCCCCATTCCCCTACTGTCCCCAATATCCCCAGTGTCCCCAATGTCCCCTCACTGTCCCCAATGTCCCCAATGTCCCCTCAGTGTCCCCACTGTCCCCAATGTCTCCAATGTCCCCTCACTGTCCCCAATGTCCCCAATGTCCCCTCACTGTCTCCTGACTGTCCCCAATATCCCCAATGTCCCCTCAGTGTCCCCAGTGTCCCCAATCCCCATTGTCCCCATTCCCCTACTGTCCCCAATATCCCCAGGGTCCCCAATGTCCCCTCACTGTCCCCAGTGTCCCCAATGTCCTCGCAATGTCCCCTCATTGTCCCCACTGTCCCCAATGTCTCCAATGTCCCCACTGTCCCCTCACTTTCCCCAAAGTCCCCATTGTCCCCTCAGTGTCCCCAAATGTCCCCCAATATCCCACAATGTCCCCAATGTCCTGTAATTGTCCCCAATGTCCCCAATGTCCCCTCACTGTCCCAAATGTCCCCTCAGTGTCCCCAATCCCCACAATGTCCCCACTGTCCCCACTGTCCCCAATGTCCCCATTGTCCCCAATGTCCCCTGACTGTCCCCTGTGTCCCCAGGGTGACTCGGGGGGTCCCCAATCCCCCCACTGTCCCCACTGTCCCCAATGTCCCCAATGTCCTCTGACTGTCCCCTGACTGTCTCCATTGTCCCCAGGGTGACTCGGGGGGTCCTCGGTGTCCCCAATGTCCTCAATCCCCACAATGTCCCCAATGTCCCCAATGTCCCCTGAGTGTCCCCTGTGTCCCCAATGTCCCCAAATGTCCCCACTGTCCCCTCACTGTCCCCATTGTCCCCAGGGTGACTCGGGGGGTCCTCGGTGTCCCCACTGTCCCCTGAGTGTCCCTGTGTCCCCAGGGTGACTCGGGGGGCCCCCTGGTGTGCGGGGGGCAGCTCCAGGCCGTGGTGTCCTGGGGTGGTCACCCCTGTGGTCAGCCCGGCCAGCCGGGGGTCTACGCCCGTGTCCAGCCCGAGCTGGCCTGGATCCGAGCGGTCATCGGGGAGGACGAGCTGACCGCTGACCCCTCCTGCGAGAGCCAGTGACCGCTGAGTGACCAGTGACCACTGACCCCTCCTGCGAGAGCCAGTGACCGCTGAGTGACCACTGAGTGACCAGTGACCACTGAGTGACCACTGACCCTCCTGCGAGAGCCAGTGACCGCTGAGTGACCACTGACCCTTCCTGTGACCTCTGACTCTCCTGTGAGCCCGAGTGACCACTGAGTGACCACTGACCCTTTCTGTGATTCCTGACCCCTCCTGTGACCACTGAGTGACCGCTGAGTGACCACTGACCCTCCTGTGACTCCTGACCCCTCCTGCAAGCCCGAGTGACCGCTGAGTGACCACTGAATGACCACTGACCTCTGACCCCTCCTGTGATACTGGGTGACCACTGAGTGACCACTGACCCCTCCTGTGACCCCAAGTGACCACTGATCCCTCCTGCGACCACTGACTCCCCCAAAGTGACCACTGACCCCCCCAAAGTGACCACTGACCTTCCCAAGTGACCCCTGACCCCCCTAAATGACCCCTGACCTTCCCAAGTGACCACTGACCCCCCAAAATGACCCCTGACCCCCCCTCTGGTCACCTGTGGTCACTCGTGGTCACTCAGAGCCAGGCCTGGATCCCAGCGGTCATTGGGGGCGTGGCCTCTGACCCCTCCCTTGGCAATAAAGGACCAATCAGAGCTCAGAGCGTGTCTGGCTCCGCCCCCTTCGCGTCATCTGATTGGCTGGGGAGGGGGTGACGTCATTGGTCACTGGGGAGAGACCAGAGCTGAACTGGGAGCACTGGGAGCAAACTGGGAGAACTGGGAGCCTTTTTCCTCACATTTTACGCCTGTTTTATCCTTAAATTTCCCTCCATTTTCTCCTCATTTTTCCCTCCATTTTCCCCTCACATTTTTCCTCAATTTTCCCCTCCTTTTCCCTCCATTTTCCCCTCACATTTCCCTCCATTTTCCCCTCACATTTCCCGCCATTTTCCCCTCACATTTCCCGCCATTTTCCCCTCACATTTCCCGCCATTTTCCCCTCACATTTCCCGCCATTTTCCCCTCACATTTCCCGCCATTTTCTCCTCAGTTTTCCCTCCATTTCCCCTCACATTTCTCTCCTTTTTTCCCTTCACTTTTCCCTCCATTTTCCCCTCACTTTTCCCGCCATTTTCCCCTCACATTTCTCTCCTTTTTTCCCTTCACATTTCCCATTTTCACCCTCATTTTGCCATCCTTTTCCCTCACGTTTTTCTCAAGTTTCTCTCCATTTTTTTCCTCATTTTTTCTTTGTTTTCCCCCTCACATTTCCCTCCATTTTCCCCTCACATTTCCCTCCATTTTCCCCTCACATTTCCCGCCATTTTCTCCTCAGTTTTCCCTCCATTTTTCCTTCATTTTTCTGCCCTTTTCCCCCTCACATTTCCCATTTCTCCCCGTTTTTTCCTCATTTTTTTCCTTCTGTGGGAGGAGCCTGTGGGGGGAATTTGGGGCGACTTAATGTGACATCCAGGTGACCCCTCAGGTGTCCCCAGGTGTGCCCCAGGTGTGTCCCAGGTGTGTCCCCAGGTGTGTCCCAGGTGTGTCCCCAGGTGTGTCCCCAGGTGTGTCCCAGGTGTGTCCCCAGGTGTGTCCCCAGGTGTGTCCCAGGTGTGTCCCCAGGTGTGTCCCCAGGTGTGTCCCAGGTGTGTCCCAGGTGTGTCCCCAGGTGTCCCCAGGTGTCCCCAGGTGTGTCCCCAGGTGTCCCCAGGTGTGTCCCAGGTGTGTCCCCAGGTGTGTCCCCAGGTGTGTCCCGGGTGTGTCCCCAGGTGTCCCCAGGTGTGTCCCAGGTGTGTCCCAGGTGTCCCCAGGTGTCCCCAGGTGTGTCCCAGGTGTCCCCAGGTATCCCCAGGTGTGTCCCGGGTGTGTCCCAGGTGTGTCCCCAGGTGTGTCCCAGGTGTCCCCAGGTATCCCCAGGTGTGTCCCGGGTGTGTCCCAGGTGTCCCCAGGTGTGTCCCCAGGTGTGTCCATAGAGAGCCCCAGATGTGTCCCCAGGTGTGTCCCCAGGTGTGTCCCAGGTGTGCCCCCAGGTGTGTCCCCAGGTGTCCCCAGGTGTGTCCCCAGGTGTGTCCATAGAGAGCCCCAGATGTGTCCCCAGGTGTGTCCCAGGTGTCCCCAGGTGTCCCCAGGTGTGTCCCAGGTGTCCCCAGGTGTCCCCAGGTGTGTCCCAGGTGTGTCCCAGGTGTGTCCCAGGTGTCCCCAGGTGTGTCCCAGGTGTGTCCCAGGTGTGTCCCAGGTGTGTCCCAGGTGTGTCCCCAGGTGTGTCCCAGGTGTCCCCAGGTGTCCCCAGGTGTGTCCCAGGTGTGTCCCAGGTGTCCCCAGGTGTGTCCCAGGTGTCCCCAGGTGTGTCCCAGGTGTGTCCCAGGTGTGTCCCAGGTGTGTCCCCAGGTGTCACAAAGAGCCCCCCCAGGTGTTACAGGTAAAGCCAATAAACCACTCAGGTGTTAAAAGGAGCCATTCAGGTGTTACAGGTGAGGCCAAGGAGCCCCTCAGGTGCCCCCTGGGTGCTCCAAATGAGCCCCAGGTGAGCTCCAGGTGTCACAGGTGAGGCCGAGAAGCCTCTCAGGTGTTACAGGTGAGGCCGAGGAGCCCCCCAGGTGCTCTCCAGGTGTGCCCAGGTGCGCCCAGGTGCGTCAGTCGCCGCCGTTGGCGCGGATGGTGCGGCGGATCCAGGTGGTGAAGGCGCAGACTCGGCTGTACACACCTGGCTTGCCCTGCTGGCCGCACACCTGCAGCCCCCAGGAGACCACGCCCTGCAGGTAACCCCCGCACACCAGCGGGCCCCCGGAGTCACCCTGGACAGGTGAGACACAGGTGAGACGACAGGTGAGATAGGTCAGTCCCCACAGGTGTTTCCCACCCATTGCCCCCCATACAGGTGAGTCCCAGCCCCATTTTCCCCCATACAGGTGAGTCCCTCCAGGAGTTTCCCATTAATCCCCATACAGGTGAGTCCTCACAGGTGTTTCCCATTCCCATTCATCCCCATACAGGTGAGTCCCCACAGGTGTGTCCCAGGTGTTGTCCAGGTGTGTCCCATTCCTATTCATCCCCATACAGGTGAGTCCCCCCAGGTGTTTCCTATTCATCCCCATACAGGTGAGTCCCCCCAGGTGTTTCCTATTCATCCCCATACAGGTGAGTCCCCCCAGGTGTTCCCCAGGTGTGTCCCTCTCCCATTCCTCCCCATACAGGTGAGTCCCACCCCTCCGTCCCCATACAGGTGAGTCTCCCCCACACAGGTGAGTCCCCCCAGGTGTTCCCCAGGTGTGTCCCACTCCCATTCATCCCCATACAGGTGAGTCCAACCTCTCCCTCCCCACACAGGTGAGTCCCCCAGGTGTTCCCCACCCATTCCCCCCACACAGGTGAGTCCCCCCAGGTGTTCCCCATTCCCCCCCCCATCCAGGTGAGTCCCCCCACACTGGACACCCCCCCCTCACCCCCTCAGGTGTGCCCTCCCCACACCTGGCCTCACCTGGCAGGAGTCGGTGCCGTTCCCGGCGGGGCCCCCAGCGCAAAGCATGTTGGGAGTGATGGCACCTGGGTACTGCTGGGCACAGGCCGCGTTCGACCAGGTGAACACCTCACCACACTGCAGCACGTCCGGGAACGCACCTGGGACAGGTGTGGGACAGGTAGGGATGGATGGGACAGGTATGGGACAGGTGTAGGACAGGTGAGATGGGTTGGACAGGTGAGGGACAGGTGAGACAGGTATAGGACAGGTGGGGATGGATGGGGCAGGTGTGACAGGTGTCATTTGCCCCCTCCCATGTTCTCCATTTGTACCTCACCTGTCTCCCAGGTGTATCCCCAACCTCACCTGTCCCCTTGTCCCCTCACCTGTCCCCCAGGTGTGTCCGCACCTCTCACCTGTCCCCCAGGTGTATCCCCACCCCTCACCTGTCCCCCCATCCCCTCACCTGCCCCCCAGGTGTATCGCCACCCTCTCACCTGTCCCCAGGTGTGTCCCCACCCTCTCACTTGTCCCCTCCATCCCCTCACCTGTCCCCCAGGTGTATCCCCACCCTCTCACCTGTCCCTCCACCCCCTCACCTGTCCCCAGGTGTGTCCCCCCCCCCTCACCTGTCCCCTCCACTCTCTCACCTGTCCTTCCACCCCCTCACCTGTCCCCAGGTGTGTCCCCAGGTGTATCCCCACCACTCACCTGTCCCTCCATCCCCTCATCTGTCCCTCCACCCCCTCACCTGTCCCCCCAGGTGTATCCCCACCCTCTCACCTGTCCCCCAGGTGTATCTCCGCCCCATCACCTGTCCCCAGGTGTGTCCCCACCACTCACCTCTCCCTCCATCCCCTCACCTGTCCCTCCACCCTCTCACCTGTCCCACAGGAGTATCCCCACCCCTCACCTGTCCCCCAGGTGTGTCCCCAGGTGTATCCCCACCCCTCACCTGTCCCCCAGGTGTGTCCCCAGGTGTATCCCCACCCCTCACCTGTCCCCCCCACCCCTCACCTGTCCCCCAGGTGTGTCCCCGCCCCATCACCTGTCCCCCAGGTGTGTCCCCACCCCTCACCTGTCCCCCCCAGGTCTCACCTTGCGGGCTGCGGGTGCTGCCCCACCCGGACACCACACACCTGTCCCCTACCTGGGGACACCTGCGGGGCAGCGCCACGGGCCGCACGCGGGGGCTGAGCTGGGCGGGAGTGCGCAGGCGCAGCAGCATGACGTCACTGTCGTGGCGGGCCGGCAGGTAACGCGGGTGCACGAAGGCGCGCGCCCAGGTGAGGCACTGCTCCGCCCCATCGCGCTCCTTCAGGTTGTGCTCGCCCAGCAGGACCCGCAGGGGGCTGGGGGGGGGACAGGTGAGCACAGGTGAGCTCAGGTGAGCACACCTGGGGCAGGTAAAGGTGTCTTTATAATGGGACAGGTGAGGGACAGGTGAGGGACAGGTGAGGTCCCTTCAGGTTGTGCTCGCCCAGCAGGACCCGCAGGGGGCTGTGGGGGGACAGGTGAGACCAGGTGAGACCAGGTGAGCACAGGTGAGCACAGGTGAGCTCACCTGGGACAGGTAAATACACCTGGGACAGGTAAAGGTGTGTTTATATAGGGACAGGTGAGGGACAGGTGAGGCTGTGCTGGCCCAGGGGCTGTGGATGGACAAGTGAGCTCAGGTGAGCATAGGTGAGCACACCTGGGACAGGTAAATACACCTGGGACAGGTAAATACACCTGGGGCAGGTAAAGGTGTGTTTATATAGGGACAGGTGAGGCAGTGCTGGCCCAGGGGCTGTGGATGGACAGGTGAGCACAGGTGAGCACAGGTGAGCTCACCTGGGACAGGTAAATACACCTGAGACAAGTAAATACACCTGGGACAGGTAAAGGTGTATTTGTAATGGGACAGGTGAGGGACAGGTGAGAGGACAGGTGAGGGACAGGTGAGGGACAGGTGAGGGGCAGGTGAGGGACAGGTGAGGCTTGGTGTGTCCAGGTGTATCCCAGGTGTATCTCAGGTGTATCCCAGGTGTATCTCAGGTGTATCCCAGGTGTATCCCAGGTATCCCCAGGTATCCCCAGGTGTATCACAGGTGTACCCAGGTGTACCCAGGTATATCACAGATATCCCCAGGTGTATCACAGGTGTGCCCAGGTGTGCCCAGGTGTATCTCAGGTATATCCAGCTGTACCCTAGTTGTCCCCAGGTATCCCCAGGTGTGCCCAGGTGTATCTCACCTGTCCGTGTGACAATGTGCAGCAGTCAGGACCCAGCTCCGGCCAATCAGGACCCCCCCCGCAGTGAATGGCCCCCCCAGGTGTGCCCAGGTGTATCCCAGGTATCCCCAGGTATATCACAGGTGTCCCCAGGTGTATCCAGGTGAATCCAGGTGTATCCCAGGTGTCCCCAGGTGTGTATTTAACCCTCACTTGTCCATGTGGCAGTGCTCAGGTGTACCCAGGTGTATCTCAGATATATCCAGGTGTACCCAGGTGTATCCCAGGTATATCACAGATATCCCCAGGTGTGCCCAGGTGTGCCCAGGTGTGCCCAGGTGTACCCAGGTATCCCCAGGTGTGCCCAGGTGTGCCCAGGTGTGCCCAGGTGTGCCCAGGTGTATCCCAGGTATATCACAGGTATATCCCAGGTGTGCCCAGGTGTATCTCACCTGTCCGTGTGGCAGTGTGCGGCAGTCAGGACCCAGCTCCGGCCGATCAGGACCCCCCCGCAGTGAATGGCCCCCCCCGGCTGCAGCAGCAGCACCTGGTACGGGTGACGTCGCCTCTCGCAGCCGGCCCCGCCCACGATGCGGTTCTCGTCCGCCCCCGAGGCCGCTGCGGACCGGTAAAAACCAGTTAGAACCAGTATGGACCAGTATAAACCACTATGGACCAGTTAAAACCAGTACAGAGCAGTATAAACCAGTCTGGACCAGTTTAGACTGGTGCTGTCCCCAGTTCAGCCCAGTGTCCTCCAGTTCTCACCTGCCCCCACAGCCACTGCTGACCAGTATAAACCAGTTTGGACCAGTATAAACCAGTTAGAACCAGTATAAACCAGTATGGACCAGTTAAAACCAGTACAGACCAGTATGGACCAGTATAGGCCAGTATGGACCAGTTTGGACTGGTGCTCTCCCCAGTTCAGCCCAGTGTCTCCCCAGTTTTCATCCATCCCTGCGGCCGCTGCTGACCAGTATGGACCAGTTAGAACCAGTATAAACCAGTATGGACCAGTTAAAACCAGTATGGACCAGTTAAAATCAGTATAAACCAGTATGGACCAGTATAAACCAGTCTGGACCAGTTTGCAGTTTGGACTGGTGCTCTCCCCAGTTCAGCCCAGTGTCTCCCCAGTTTTCATCCACCACTGCAACCACTGCTGACCAGTATGGACCAGTTAAAACCAGTATAAACCAGTTAGAACCAATATAAACCAGTTAAAATCAGTATAAACCAGTATGGACCACTTAAAACCAGTACAGACCAGTTAAAACCAGTGTGGACCAGTTAAAACCAGTATGGACCATTTAAACCAGTATGGACCAGTTAAAACCAGTATGGACCAGTTAAAACCGGTATGGACCAGTTAACACCAGTACGGACCAGTTAAAAGTGTTGTGGACCAGTTAAAACCAGTATGGATCAGTCAAAACCAGTATGGACCAGTTAAAACCAGTAGAAACCAGTTTGGAGCAGTAGAAACCAATATGGACCAGTACAGACCAGTTTGGACCAGAATGGACCAGTATGGACTGGTGACCTCCCAGTCCATCCCAGTTCACACCAGTTCACACCAGTTTGGACCAGTAACCTCCCAGTCCATCCCAGTCCATCCCAGTTCCCTCCCAGTGCTCTCCCAGTTCATCCCAGCTCACACCAGTTTGGACCAGTAACATCCCAGTTCAGCCCAGTTCACACCAGTTTGGACCAGTAACCTCCCAGTTCATCCCAGTTCAGCCCAGTCCATCCCAGTTTAAACCAGTCCATTCCAGTGACCTCCCAGTTCATCCCAGTTTATCTCAGTGCCCTCCCAGTCCATCCCAGTTCAAACCAGTCCATTCCAGTCCATCCCATGTGCTCCCAGTTCATCCCAGTTCAAACCAGTCCATTCCAGTGACCTCCCAGTTCATCCCAGTTTATCCCAGTGCCCTCCAAATCCATCCCAGTTCAAACCAGTTCACACCAGTTTGGACCAGTAACATCCCAGTTCAAACCAGTCCATCCCAGTCCATCCCAGCTGCTCCCAGTCCCTACCAGTTCATCCCAGTTTATCCCAGTTCATCCCAGTTCAAACCAGTTCATCCCAGTCCCTCCCAGCCCCCCCTGTCTCTACCAGTTCATCCCAGTTCACACCAGTTTGGACCAGTAACATCCCAGTCCATCCCAGTTCACACCAGTCCATCCCAGTTCCCTCCCAGTGCTCCCAGTGACCTCTCGCTTCCCACCCACTCCCTCCCAGTCCCTCCCAGTTCATCCCAGTTCACCCTCCCAGTGCCCCCAGTTCACCCTCCCAGTACAAACCAGTTCCACTCCATCGATTGCCTCCCACTCACCCCAGTCCCCTCCCAGTTCCTCCCAGTTCATCCCAGTTCCTCCCAGTTCATCCCAGTTCCTCCCAGTGTCCCCAGTTCACCTCTGGCTCCATCCCAGTATGGCCCAGGGGCCTCCCAGTTCAAACCAGTTCAAACCAGTTCCCTCTCAGTGCTCCCAGTCACTCCCAGTTCAAACCAGTGCTCCCAGTCCCTCCCAGTTCCTCTCCCAGTCCCCCCCAGTTCCTCCCAGTTCAAACCAGTGCTCCCAGTCCCCTCCCAGTTCCTCTCCCAGTCCCCCCCAGTTCCTCCCAGTTCAAACCAGTGCTCCCAGTACAATTCCACTTCCCTCCCAGTCCACCCCAGTTCCCTCCCAGTGCTCCCAGTACAAACCAGTGCTCCCAGTTCCCTCCCAGTTCCTCTCCCAGTCCCCCCCAGTTCCTCCCAGTTCCTCTCCCAGTTCAAACCAGTGCTCCCAGTTCAATTCCACTTCCCTCCCAGTTCCCCCCAGCCCCTCCCAGTATGAACCAGTGTTCCCAGTTTCCTCCCAGTCCCTCCCAGTACAAACCAGTGCCCCTCAATCCACCCTTAACACTTTCCCAACTCCCTCCCAGTGCCCCCCAGTGCCCTCCCAGTATAAACCAGTACAAACCAGTGGCCAGCAGCAGCCCCCTAGTACCCCCCAGCGCCCTCCCAGTGTTCCCAGTAAAAACCAGTCCAAACCAGGTAACACCTTCCCAGCTCCCTCCCAGTGCCCTCCCAGTACAAACCAGTACAGACCAGTACCCCCCAGTGCCCTCCCAGTGCCCCCCAGTACAAACCAGTCCAAACCAGTGCCCCTCAATACACCTTTAACACCTTCCCAGTGCCCTCCCAGTGCTCCCAGTACAAACCAGTACAGACCAGTGCCCCTCAATTCACCCTTAACACCTTCCCAGCCCTCTCCCAGTCCAAACCAGTGCCCTTCCAGTATAAACCAGTACAAACCAGTACAGACCAGTGGCCAGCAGCAGCAGCGGCAGCAGCTCCCAGTGCCCCCCAGTACAAACCAGTCCAAACCAGTACAAACCAGTGCTCCTCAACCCACCCTTAACACCTTCCCAGTGCCCTCCCAGTGCCCCCCAGTACAAACCAGTACAAACCAGTGTGCCCAGCTCCTTCCCAGTCCCCTCACAATCCCCCCCAGTGCCCTCCCAGTCCAAACCAGTACAAACCAGTGCTCCTCAACCCACCCTTAACACCTTCCCAGGGCCCTACCAGTGCCCCCCAGTCCTCTCCCAGTATAAACCAGTCTGCACCAGTGGCCAGCAGCAGCCCCCCCAGTCCCCCCCAGCCCTCTCCCAGTATAAACCAGTATAAACCAGTCCGCACCAGTGGCCAGCAGCAGCAACCCCCTCCCAGTCCCTCCCAGTCCCTCCCAGTGCCTCCCAGTGCCTTCCAGTCCAAACCAGTGCCCCTCAATCCACTCTTAACACCTTCCCAATGCCCTCCCAGTATAAACCAGTATAAACCAGTCCCCCTCAATCCACCCTTAACACCTTCCCAGTGCCCTCCCAGTCCTCCCAGTCCTCCCAGTGCCCTCCCAGTACAAACCAGTACAGACCAGTGCCCCCCAGTGCCCCCCAGTTCCCTCCCAGTCCAGACCAGTACAAACCAGTGCCCCTCAATCCACCCTTAACACCCTCCCAGTCCCTCCCAGTCCCCCCAGTTCCCTCCCAGTGTCCTCCCAGTACAAACCAGTACAAACCAGTGCCCCTCAATACACCCTTAACACCCTCCCAGTGCCCCCAGTGCCCTCCCAGTACAAACCAGTACAGACCAGTGCCCCCCAGTGCCCTCCAGCCCCCTCCCAGTGGCTCCCAGTATAAACCAGTCCAAACCAGTGCCCCTCAATTCACCCTTAACACTTTCCCAGTGCCCTCCCAGTGCCCCCCAGTACAAACCAGTCCAAACCAGTACAAACCAGTGCCCCTCAATTCACCCTTAACACCTTCCCAGCTCCCTCCCAGTCCCTCCCAGTGCCCTCCCAGTACCCCCAGCCCCCTCCCAGTGCCCTCCCAGTCCAAACCAGTCCAAACCAGTGCCCCTCAATTCACCCTTAACACCTTCTCAGCCCCTTCCCAGTCCCTCCCAGTGCCCTCCCAGTCCAAACCAGTGCCCCTCAATCCACCCTTAACACCTTCCCAGCCCTCTCCCAGTATAACCCAGTATAAACCAGTACAGACCAGTGGCCAGCAGCAGCAGCAGCGGCAGCAGCCGCTCCATGGGGAGGAGGAGGAGGGGGGAGGAAGGAGCCGCTGCCTTTAAATCCCCGCGGAGCCGGTTCGGGCGGCCGCGCCCAGTCCCGCCCAGTGCCGACCAGTTCAGCCCAGTTCAGCCCAGTCCGGCTTCCCGGTTCCTTCCCAGTTCCCTCCCAGTTCAGCCCAGTTCAGCCCAGTCCCGCCCAGTTCAGCCCAGTTCACACCAGTCCCTCCCAGTTCAGCCCAGGGCACTCCTGGGACCCCCCACAGGGCCTCCCAGTTTATCCCAGTTCATCCCAGTTCATCTTCCCAGTTCATCTTCCCAGTTCCCTCCCAGTTCAGCCCAGTTCCACATCCCAGTTCAGCCCAGTTCAGCCCAGGGCCCCCTGCAGGGCCTCCCAGTTCAGCCCAGTCCCTCCCAGTTCATCCCAGTTCAGCCCAGTCTCTCCCAGTTCATCCCAGTCTCTCCCAGTTCAGCCCAGTCCCTCCCAGTTCAGCCCAGGGCCCCCCACAGGGCCTCCCAGTCCATTCCCAGTTCAGCCCAGTCCCTCCCAGTTCAGCCCAGGGCACTCCTGGGCCCCCTGCAGGGTCTCCCAGTTCAGCCCACTCCCTCCCAGTTCAGCCCAGTTCATCCCAGTTCAGCCCAGTTGAACCCAGTCCAACTTCCCTGTTCCTCCCAGTTCAGCCCAGTTCGCTGCCAGTTTATCCCAGTGCCCTCCCAGTTAATTTTGATCCCTCCCAGTTCAGCCCAGGGCACTCCCACTTCATCCCAGTTCAGCCCAGTCCATTCCCAGTTCAGCCCAGTATTCCCAGATGCCTTTTCTAGTCCCTCCCAGTGCTCCCAGTTCAGCCCAGTCCCTCCCAGCTCAGCCCAGGGCACTCCTGGGGCCCCCTGCAGGGTCTCCCAGTTCAGCCCAGTCCCTCCCAGTTCAGCCCAGTTCGGCTTCCCGGTTCCTCCCCAGTTCCCTCCCAGTTCAGCCCAGTTCACACCAGTCCCGCCCAGTTCAACCCAGTTCAGCCCAGGGCACTCCTGGGGCCCCTGCAGGGCCTCCCAGTTCAGCCCAGTCCCTCCCAGTCCGGCCCAGTCCCTCCCAGTTCAGGCCAGTTCAGCCCAGGACACTTCTGGGGCCCCCACAGGGCCGCCCAGTTCAGCCCAGTTCAGCCCAGTCCCTCCCAGTTCAGCCCAGTTCAGCCCAGTTCAGCCCAGTCCCTCCCAGTTCAGCCCAGTTCAGCCCGGGGCCCCCACAGGGCCTCCCAATCCATTCCCAGTTCAGCCCAGTTTATCCCAGTTCAGCCCAGTCCCTCCCAGTTCAGCCCAGGGCACTCCTGGGGCCCCCACAGGGCCTCCCAGTCCATTCCCAGTTCAGCCCAGTTTAACTTCCCTGTTCCTCGCAGTCCCTTCCAGTTCCCAGTGCACTCCCAGTTAATACTGGTCCCTCCCAGTTCTTCCCAGTTCAGCCCAGTCCCTCCCAGTCCAGCCCAGTTCAGCCCAGTTGAACCCAGTCTAACTTCCCTGTTCCTCCCAGTTCATCCCAGTCCCTCCCAGTTCCCTGCCAGTTTATCCCAGTTCAGCCCAGTCCATTCCCAGTTCAGCCCAGTCCATTCCCAGTTCATCCCAGTGCTCCCAGGTGCCTTTTCCAGTCCCTCCCAGTTCAGCCCAGGGCACTCCTGGGGCCCCCACAGGGCCTCCCAGTTCAGCCCAGTTCAGCCCAGTTAATGCCAGCCCCTCCCAGGGCCTCCCAGTTCAGCCCAGTTGAACCCAGTCCAACTTCCCTGTTCCTTCCAGTTAATTCCAGTTCCTCCCAGTTCCCTGCCAGTTTATCCCAGTGCACTCCCAGTTAATTCCAGTCCCTCCCAGTTCAGCCCAGGACACTCCCAGGGCCCCCTGCGGGGCCTCCCAGTCCAGCCCAGTTCAGCCCAGTTGAACCCCGTTCAACTTCCCTGTTCCTCCCAGTCCACTCCCAGTTTATCCCGGTGCACTCCCAGTTCAGCCCAGTTCAGCCCAGTGCCTCCCACTGCCCCAAAGTGCCCTTTCCAGTTTGGCCCAGTTCAGCCCAGTACCTGTAAGAGCCCATCCCAGTTCCCTCCCAGTTCATCCCAGTGCCCTCCCAGTTCATCCCAATGTAGTCCCAGTGCCCTCCCAGTGCCCTCCCAATTCATCCCAATGTAGTCCCAGTGCCCTCCCAGTTCATCCCAATGTAGTCCCAGTGCCCTCCCAGTTCATCCCAGTGCCCTCCCAGTTCATCCCAGTTCATCCCAGTGCCCTCCCAGTTCATCCCAGTGTAGTCCCAGTGCCCTCCCAGTTCATCCCAGTTCCCTCCCAGTTCATCCCAGTTCAAACCAGTGCCCTGAATGTAAGGGCAGAGCCTGTGGTGACCGAGAGGGGGCGCTGAGCAGCCACTCCTGGGACTACAACTCCCATCGTGCTCCGCGCCCCATAGAGCGCGGTTACTTCCGGGACTACGATTCCCATGGTGCTCCGCGCTTCATAGAGCGAGGTTACTTCCGGGACTACGATTCCCATGGTGCTCCGCGCCCCATAGAGCGAGGTTACTTCCGGGACTACGATTCCCATGGTGCTCCGCGGCCGCTTTCCCACACTCCTTAAGCTGTTCCCATTTTGTCCCAGTTCCTTCCCAGTTTATCCCAGTCCCTCCCAGCCCCTCCCAGTCCATCCCAGTTCCCCCAAAATCCCTCCCAGTTCCCTTCCAGTCCCCTCCCAGTCCCTCCCAGTTCCCTCCCAGTTTGTCCCAGTCCCCTCCCAGCTCCCTCCCAGTCCCCAGAATTCAAAATTTTTTTTTTTTTTTTCTTAAATTTTCCTTTATTTTCCCAAATTCCCCCCAACTCCCGGTCACTGCTGGTCACCAGTGGTCACTCCTGGTCACTGGTGGTCACTCCTGGTCACTGATGGTCACTGGTCACTGATTGTCACTGGTCACTGGTCACTCCTGGTCACTGTTGGTCACTGGTGGTTACAGGTGGTCACTGGTGGCCACTGGTCATTTATGGTCACTGGTGGTCACTGGTGGTCACTGGTCACTGATGGTCATTGGTGGTCACTGCTGGTCACTGGTCATTTGTGGTCATTCATGGTCACAGGTGGTCACTGGCGGTCACTGGTGGTCACTGGCGGTCACTGATGGTCACTGGTGGTCACTGATGGTCACTGGTGGTCACTGGTCACTCGTGGTCATTGATGGTCACTGTTGGTCACTGTTGGTCACTGATGATCATTGGTGGTCACTAGTGGTCGTTGGTGGTCACTGGTCCCATGTGGTCACTCCTGGTCACTGTTGGTCACTCCCAGTCACTGATTGTTACTGTTGGTCACTCCTGGTCACTGTCGGTCACTGATGATCATTGGTGGTCGCTGGTCACTGTTGGTCACTGGAGGCCACTTGTGGTCACTGGTGGTTACTGGTGGTCACTGATGGCCACTGGTGGTCATTCATGGTCACTGGTGGTCACTGGTCATTTGTGGTCATTCATGGTCAGAGGTGGTCAGTGATGGCCACAGGTGGTCACTGGTCACTGATGGTCACTGGTGGTCACTGGAGGCCACTCGCAGTCACTGGTCACTGATGATCATTGGTGCTCACTGGTGGTCATTGGTGGTCACTGGTCACTCCTGGTCACTGTTGGTCACCGGTGGTCACTGTTGGTCACTGGTTGTTACTGGTGGTCACTGATGATCATGGCTGGTCACTCATGGTTACTCATTGTCACTGGTCACTGGTGGTCACTATTGGTCACTCCTGGTCACTCCTGGTGGTCACTGGTCACTGTTGGTCACTGATGATCATTGGTGGTCACTTGTGGTCACTGGTTGCTGGTCACTCCTGGTCACTCCTGGTCACTCCTGGTCACTCCTGGTGGTCACTGGTCACTGATGATCATTGCTGGTTGCTGGTCACTGTTGGTCATTTATGGTCACTGGTGGTCACTGTTGGTCACTGGTCACTCCTGGTCACTGATGATCATTGGTGGTCACTGGTCACTGATGGTCACTGTTGGTCACTGATGATTGTTGGTGGTCACTCCTGGTCACTGTTGGTCACTTGTGGTTGTTGGTGGTCACTGGTTGCTGGTCACTGTTGGTCACTGTTGGTCATTTATGGTCACTGTTGGTTACTGGTCACTCGTGGTCACTGTTGGTCACTCCTGGTGGTCACTGGTCACTGATGATCATTGGTGGTTGCTGGTCACTGTTGGTCATTTATGGTCACTGGTGGTCACTCTTGGTCACTGGTCACTGATGGTCACTCTTGGTCACTGGTCACTGATGATTGTTGGTGGTCACTGTTGGTCACTGTTGGTCACTGTTGGTCACTCCCAGGTCACTGATGATCACTGTTGGTCATCGTTGGTCACTGTTGGTCACTCCTGGTCACTGTTGGTCACCGCTGGTCACTCCTGGTCACTGGTCACTGATGATCATTGGTGGTCGCTGGTCACTCCTGGTCACTGGTCACTGTGGGTCATCGTTGGTCACTGTGGGTCACTGTTGGTCACTCCTGGTGGTCACTGGTCACTCGGTGGTCACTCCCTGGTCACTCTCCGTATCCAGGCGCTGGCCCGGCAGACGTTGCTGTAGACGCCGGGCTGACCACGCTGACCACACACGGCCAGGCCCCAGGACACCACGCCCTGCAGGTACCCCCCGCACACCAGCGGGCCCCCGGAGTCACCCTGGGCAGGTGAGACACAGGTGAGACAGGTGAGACACACCTGAGATACACCTGAGATACACCTGAGCACAGGTGAGCCCCAGGACACCACGCCCTGCAGGTACCCCCCGCACACCAGCGGGCCCCCGGAGTCACCCTGGGCAGGTGAGACACAGGTGAGACAGGTGAGACACCTGAGATACACCTGAGATACACCTGAGATACACCTGAGCACAGGTGAGCCCCAGGACACCACGCCCTGCAGGTACCCCCTGCACACCAGCGGGCCCCCGGAGTCACCCTGGGCAGGTGAGATACAGGTGAGACAGGTGAGACACACCTGAGATACACCTGAGATACACCTGAGATACCTGAGAGACCTAAAACACACCTGGACACACCTGAGATACACCTGGGTACACCTGGGATACACCTGGAGACACACCTCAGGCCATCTATGGACACACCTGGGGACACACCTGGGACACACCTGGGACACACCTGGAACACACCTGGGGACACCTGGGGACACACCTGGGACACACCTGGGACACACCTGGGGACACACCTGGGACACACCTGGGGACACCTGGGGACACACCTGGGGCTCTCTATGGACACACCTGGGGACACACCTGGGGACACACCTGGGGACACACCTGGGGCTCTAAAGACACACCTGGGACACACCTGGGACACACCTGGGACACACCTGGGGCTCTCTATGGACACACCTGGGGACACACCTGGGGACACCTGGGGACACACCTGGGGACACCTGGGACACACCTGGGGCACACCTGGGGCACACCTGGGCACACCTGGGCACTCACCTGGCAGGAGTCCACGCCCCCCTGGGGCACACCTGTGGCTATCTATGATCACACCTGGGGCACACCTGTACTCACCTGGCAGGAGTCCACGCCCCCCTGGGGCACACCTGCACAGAACATGTTGCGGGTGACGGCGTTGCCGTAGGCGCGGGCGCACTGCTCCGGCCCGAAGGTCTGCACCTGGGCACACTGCAGGTCCCGGGGGAGCTTCGCTGCAGGGGGGAGACAGGTGAGACAGGTGAGGGACAGGTGAGGGACAGGTGAGAGACAGGTGAGAGACAGGTGAGACAAAAATTCCCCCCAAAAAATTCCACGTTTTGGGCCCAAAATTCCCTGGATTTGCCCCATTTTGGGACCTTTCCCAGCCCCAAAGGTGATGGTGGGACCCCAAGACACCTGAACAGGTGAGGGACACCTGGGACACACCTGGGGCACACCTGGGGACACACCTGGGGACACACCTGGGGCTCTCTATGGACACACCTGGGGACACCTGGGGCTCTCTATGGACACACCTGGGACACACCTGGGGCTCTCTATGGACACACCTGGGGACACACCTGGGGGTATCTATGGACACACCTGGGGACACACCTGGGGACACCTGGGGACACACCTGAGCCCTCCCCTGACCCCCCCCACACCTGTCCCAGGTACCTCCAGGTGACTTTGTGGTGCCCCATCCGGACACGCTGCAGTTCTGCCCGGCGCGGGGGCACCTGGTGGCCACGCGGATTTTCTTGACGCGGGGCCCGAAGCGCACAGGTGAGTCCAGGTGCAGCAACATGAAATCGTTGTCGTTGCGCCGCGGGTCGTACGCCGGGTGCACCTGGAGGCGGGAAACGCGCCGCACCTGCCCCGTACCTGAGCGAAGGGTGTTGGTGCCGATCAGCACCTGGAGCTCCCTGGAATGACAGGTGAGAACAGGTGAGCACAGGTGAGCACACCTGGCCCGTACCTGAGCGAAGGGTGTTGGTGCTGATCAGCACCTGGAGGTCCCTGGAATGACAGGTGAGAACAGGTGAGCACAGGGGAGATGGGACAGGTGAGCACAGGTGGGATGGGACAGGTGAGCACAGGTGAGCACAGGGGAGATGGGACAGGTGAGCACAGGGGAGATGGGACAGGTGAGCACAGGTGAGATGGGACAGGTGGGCACAGGTGAGCACAGGTGAGAGGGGACAGGTGGGCACAGGTGAGATGGGACAGGTGAGCACAGGTGAGCACAGGTGAGATGGGACAGGTGGGCACAGGTGAGAGGGGACAGGTGAGCACAGGTGAGCACAGGTGAGATGGGACAGGTGGGCACAGGTGAGAGGGGACAGGTGGGCACAGGTGGGCACAGGTGGGCACAGGTGAGCACAGGTGGGCACAGGTGAGATGGGACAGGTGGGACAGGTGAGCACAGGTGAGCACAGGTGGGCACAGGTGAGATGGGACAGGTGGGACAGGTGAGCACAGGTGAGCACAGGTGGGCACAGGTGAGATGGGACAGGTGGGCACAGGTGAGATGGGACAGGTGAGATGGGACAGGTGGGCACAGGTGAGATGGGACAGGTGAGATGGGACAGGTGAGATGGGACAGGTGGGCACAGGTGAGATGGGACAGGTGAGATGGGACAGGTGAGATGGGACAGGTGAGATGGGACAGGTGGGCACAGGTGAGATGGGACAGGTGAGATGGGACAGGTGAGACAGGAATATAGAGACAGGTGAGATGGATTCCCTTGGGACAGGTAAGCACAGGTGTGTTCCAGGTGTATCTCAGGTGTGCCCAGGTGTGCGCAGGTAACTCACCTGAGGGGCTGTTTGCAGTGGGCGGCAGTCAGGACCCAGCTGGCCCCCACCAGGTGTGTGTTACCTGTCCCAGGTGTGTGTTACCTGTCCCAGGTGTGTATTTACCTGCCCAGGTAACTCACCTGAGGGGCTGTTTGCAGTGGGCCGCAGTCAGGACCCAGCTGGCCCCCACCAGGTGTGTGTTACCTGTCTCAGGTGTATTTACCTGCCCAGGTGTGTGTTCCCTGTCCCAGGTGTGTGTTCCCTGTCCCAGGTGTGTGTTACCTGTCCCAGGTGTGTGTTCCCTGTCCAGGTGTGTGTTACCTGTCCCAGGTGTGTGTTACCTGTCCCAGGTGTGTATTTACCTGTCCAGGTGTGTGTTTACCTGCCCAGGTAACTCACCTGAGGGGCTGTTTGCAGTGGGCGGCGGTCAGGACCCAGCTGGCCCCCACCAGGTGTGTGTTACCTGTCCCAGGTGTGCCCAGGTAACTCACCTGAGGGGCTGTTTGCAGTGGGCCGCAGTCAGGACCCAGCTGGCCCCCACCAGGTGTGTGTTACCTGTGCAGGTGTGTGTTACCTGTCCCCAGGTGTGTGTTACCTGTCCCAGGTGTATCTCAGGTGTGTGTTACCTGTCCCAGGTGTGTGTTACCTGTCCCAGGTGTATCTCAGGTGTGTGTTACCTGTCCCAGGTGTGTATTTACCTGCCCAGGTGTGTATTTACCTGCCCAGGTAACTCACCTGAGGGGCTGTTTGCAGTGGGCCGCGGTCAGGACCCAGCTGGCCCCCACCAGGTGTGTGTTACCTGTCCCAGGTGTATCTCAGGTGTGTGTTACCTGTCCCAGGTGTGCCCAGGTAACTCACCTGAGGGGCTGTTTGCAGTGGGCCGCAGTCAGGACCCAGCTGGCCCCCACCAGGTGTGTGTTACCTGTCCCAGGTGTGTGTTACCTGTCCCAGGTGTGTGTTTACCTGCCCAGGTAACTCACCTGAGGGGCTGTTTGCAGTGGGCGGCGGTCAGGACCCAGCTGGCCCCCACCAGGTGTGTGTTACCTGTCCCAGGTGTGTGTTACCTGTCCCAGGTGTGTGTTCCCTGTCCAGGTGTGTATTTACCTGCCCAGGTAACTCACCTGAGGGGCTGTTTGCAGTGGGCCGCGGTCAGGACCCAGCTGGCCCCCACCAGGTGTGTGTTACCTGTCCCAGGTGTGTGTTACCTGTCCAGGTGTGTGTTACCTGTCCCAGGTGTATCTCAGGTGTGTATTTACCTGCCCATGTGTGTATTTACCTGAGGGGCTGTTTGCAGTGGGCCGCGGTCAGGACCCAGCTGGCCCCCACCAGGTGTGTGTTACCTGTCCCAGGTGTGCCCAGGTGTGTGTTTACCTGAGGGGCTGTTTGCAGTGGGCGGCTGTCAGGACCCAGCTGGCCCCCACCAGGTGTGTGTTACCTGTCCCAGGTGTGTGTTACCTGTCCCAGGTGTGTGTTACCTGTCCCAGGTGTGTATTTACCTGTCCAGGTGTGTGTTTACCTGAGGGGCTGTTTGCAGTGGGCCGCGGTCAGGACCCAGCTGGCCCCCACCAGGTGTGTGTTACCTGTCCAGGTGTGTGTTTACCTGAGGGGCTGTTTGCAGTGGGCGGCAGTCAGGACCCAGCTGGCCCCCACCAGGTGTGTGTTACCTGTCCCAGGTGTATCTCAGGTGTGTGTTACCTGTCCCAGGTGTGCCCAGGTAACTCACCTGAGGGGCTGTTTGCAGTGGGCCGCGGTCAGGACCCAGCTGGCCCCCACCAGGTGTGTGTTACCTGTCCCAGGTGTGCGCAGGTAACTCACCTGAGGGGCTGTTTGCAGTGGGCGGTGGTCAGGACCCAGCTGGCCCCCACCAGGTGTGTGTTACCTGTCCCAGGTGTGTATTTACCTGCCCAGGTAACTCACCTGAGGGGCTGTTTGCAGTGGGCCGCGGTCAGGACCCAGCTGGCCCCCACCAGGTGTGTGTTACCTGTCCCAGGTGTGTATTTACCTGCCCAGGTAACTCACCTGAGGGGCTGTTTGCAGTGGGCGGCGGTCAGGACCCAGCTGGCCCCCACCAGGTGTGTGTTACCTGTCCCAGGTGTGTGTTACCTGTCCCAGGTGTGTGTTACCTGTCCCAGGTGTGCCCAGGTAACTCACCTGAGGGGCTGTTTGCAGTGGGCGGCGGTCAGGACCCAGCTGGCCCCCACCAGGTGTGTGTTACCTGTCCCAGGTGTGTGTTACCTGTCCCAGGTGTGTGTTACCTGTCCCAGGTGTGTATTTACCTGCCCAGGTGTGTGTTTACCTGAGGGGCTGTTTGCAGTGGGCGGCGGTCAGGACCCAGCTGGCCCCCACCAGGTGTGTGTTACCTGTCCCAGGTGTGTGTTACCTGTCCCAGGTGTGCCCAGGTAACTCACCTGAGGGGCTGTTTGCAGTGGGCGGCGGTCAGGACCCAGCTGGCCCCCACCAGGTGTGTGTTACCTGTCCCAGGTGTATCTCAGGTGTGTGTTACCTGTCCCAGGTGTGCCCAGGTAACTCACCTGAGGGGCTGTTTGCAGTGGGCGGCGGTCAGGACCCAGCTGGCCCCCACCAGGCTCCCCCCGCAGAGGATTTGGCCCCGTTTGATCAGGGCCACCTGGAAGGGCCTCTGGGCCATGGAGCACGGCCGGCCCCCGATGATCCGCGACTCGTCCTCCTCGGGGACTGCGGAAAAATGGGGAGAAAACGGGAGAAAATGGGAAAAATTAGTGAAAAAATGATAAAAAACGGTGAAAAAATGATAAAAAACGGTGAAAAAACAGTGAAAAAATGATAAAAAACGGTGAAGAAATGGGGAAAAAATGACAAAAAATGGGGAAAAAAAACAGGTAAAAATGGGGGTAAAAATGGGGAAAACCAAGGGGTAAAAACAGGGAAAAAATGGGGAAAAAATGGGGAGAAAAAGGGGAAAGAATGGGGAAAAAAGGGGAAAGAATGGGGGGAAAATGGGGAAAGAATGGGGGGAAAATGGTGAAGAAATGGCAAAAAATGGGGAAAAAATGGGGAGAAAATGGGGAAAATTGGGAAAAATGGGAAAATGGGAAAATAATGGGGGAAATGGGGGAAAAACAGGGAGAAATCATGAGAAAATGGGGAAAAGGGGAAAAAGTGAAAACATGGGGAAAAATGGGGATAATGGGAAAAAATAGGAAAAAATGGGGGAAATGGGAAAAATAAGGAAAAAATGGGGAAAAAATGGGGGAAAATTGTTGTGTCAGGGGTGGCCCCCGATGATCCGGGACTCGTCCTCCTCGGGGACTGCGAAAAAATGGGGAGAGAAATGGGGAAAATGGGAAAAATTAGCGAAAAAAATGATAAAAAACGGTGAAAAAATGATAAAAAACGGTGAAAAAACAGTGAAAAAATGATAAAAAACGGTGAAGAAATGGGGAAAAAATGACAAAAAATGGGGAAAAAACAGGTAAAAATGGGGGTAAAAATGGGGAAAACCAAGGGGTAAAAACAGGGAAAAAATGGGGGAAAAATGGGGGAAAAAAGGGGAAAAAATGGGGGGAAAATGGGGGGAAAAAGGGGAAAGAATGGGGGAAAATGGTGAAGAAATGGCAAAAAATGGGGAAAAAATGGGGATAAAATGGGGAGAATTGGGAAAAATGGGAAAATGGGAAAATAATGGGGGAAATGGGGGAAAAACAGGGAGAAATCATGAGAAAATGGGGAAAGGGGGAAAAAGTGAAAACATGGGGGAAAATGGGGATAATGGGAAAAAATAGGAAAAAATGGGGGAAATGGGAAAAATAAGGAAAAAATGGGGAAAAAATGGGGGAAAATTGTTGTGTCAGGGGTGGCCCCCGATGATCCGAGACTCATCATCCTCGAGGACTGGGAAAAAAATGGGGAGAGAAATGGGGAAAATTAGTGAAAAAATGGGGAAAAATGGGGAAAAACGGTGAAAAAATGGTGAAAAAATGATAAAAAACGGTGAAGAAATGGGGAAAAAGGCCAAAAAATGGGGAAAAAATGGGGAAAATGATAAAAAATGGGGAAAAAATGGGGGAAAAAATGGGAAAAATGGGGGAAATGGGAGAAAATGGGTAAATAAGGGGGAAGAAATGGGGAAAAATGGGGGGAAAAAGGGGAAAGAATGGGGGAAAATGGTGAAGAAATGGCAAAAAATGGGGAAAAAATGGGGAAAAAATGGGGAGAAAAGGGGGAATGGGGAAAAATGGGGAAAAAATGGGGATAAAATGGGGGAAAATGGTGGAAAAATGACAAAAAATGGGGAAGAAACAGGTAAAAATGGGGGAAAAAATGGGGGGAAAATTGTTGTGCCCCTGATGATCCGGGACTTGTCATCCTTGGGGACTGGAAATGGGGAGAAAACAGGAGAAAATGGGAAAAATTAGTGAAAAATTATAAAAAACAGTAAAAAGTCAGTGAAAAAATGGGGGAAAACGGTGAAAAAACTGTGAAAAAATGATAAAAAACGGTGAAGAAATGGGGAAAAAATTATAAAAAATGGGGAAAAAATGGGGAAAACCAAGGGGTAAAAACAGGGAAAAATGGGAGAGAAAAGAGGGGAAAAGGGGAAAAAATGGGCAAAATGGGGAAAATGGGAGAAATGGGGGAAATGGCAAAGAAATGAGGGGACATGGGGGTTGGGACATTGGGACCACCTTGACCACGGTCACCTGGACTGTGACCACCCTGAGAGTGACCACCTGGACTGTGACCATCAGAGTGACCACCTGGACCTGTGACCACCTGGGCTGTGACCACCTGGGCCTGTGACCACCTTGAGAGTGACCACCCTGAGAGTGACCACCTGGGCCTGTGACCACCTGGGCTGTGACCACCTTGAGAGTGACCACCTGGGCTGTGACCATCTGAGAGTGACCGCCTGGGCTGTGACCATCTGAGAGTGACCACCTGGACCTGTGTTCACCTTGAGAGTGACCACCTGGACCCTGTGACCACCTTGAGAGTGACCACCTGGACCCCGTGTTCACCTTGAGAGTGACCACCTGGACCCTGTGACCACCTTGAGAGTGACCACCTGGACCCTGTGACCACCCTGAGAGTGACCACCTGAGCCTGTGACCACCTGGACCTTGGGATCACCTTGACCCCATGACCACCTTGACCATGGTCACCTGGGCCTGTGACCACCTTGAGAGTGACCACCTGGACCCTGTGATCACCTTGAGAGTGACCACCTGGACCTGTGTCCACCTGGACCCTGGGACCACCTTGAGACTGACCACCTTGACCTGTGACCACCTGGGACTTGGGATCACCCTGAGAGTGACCACCTTGAGAGTGACCACCTTGACCCTGTGACCACCTTGACCTGTGACCGCCTTGACCATGAGCACCTGGACCTTGTGACCACCTTCAGAGTGACCACCCTGAGAGTGACCACCTTGACCCTGGGGCTGCCTTGACCATGAGCACCTTGACCACCTTGACCCTGTGACCACCTTGACCACCTGGACCTTGTGACCACTTTGACCTGTGACCACCTTGACCAGCTTGAGAGTGACCACTTGAGTGGACTCTATGACCACCTTGAGAGTGACCACCTTGACCTGTGACCACCTTGACCTGTGACCACCTTGACCACCTTGAGAGTGACCACCTGGACCTTGGGACCACCTTGACCACCTTGAAAGTGACCACTCTGACCTGTGACTACTGCAAGAGTGACCACCTTGAGAATGCCCACCTGGACCCAGTGACCACCTGGACCTTGTGACCACCTTGACGACCTTGAGAGTGACCACCCTGACCTGTGACCACCTGGACTTCATGACCATCTCAATCCCATGTCCACCTTGACCCTGTGACCACCTTCAGAGTGACCACCTGGACATTGGGACCACCTGAGCCCCATGTCCACCTTGACTGTGACCACCCTGACCTGTGACCACTCTGAGTGACCACCCAGAGAGTGACCACCTGAACCTTGGGACCAGCCTTGACCCTGGGACCACCTGGACATTGAGACCACCTTGGCCACAACCACCTTGACCACCTGGACCCTGTGACCACCCTGAGAGTGACCACCTGGACATTGGGATCACCTGGACCCTGTGACCACCTTGACCACAACCACCCTGTCCACCTTGACAGTGACCACCCTGAGAGTGACCACCTGGACATTGGGACCACCTTGACCACTTTGACCACCCTGAGAGTGACCACCTGAACCCTGTGACCACCCTGAGAGTGACCACCTGGATCCTCTGACCTTGACCTGTGACCACCTTGACCACCTTGAGAGTGACCACCCTGAGTGACCACCCTGACCTCTGACCACCTTGAGAGTGACCACCTTGACCTGTGACCACCTTGACCACCCTGAGAGTGACCACCTTGAGAATGACCACCAGGACCTTGTGACCTCCAAGAGTGACCACCCTGAGAGTGACCACCTTGACCACAACCACCTTGACCACCTTGACCACCTTGAGAGTGACCACCTCAAGAGTGACCACCTTGACCACAACCATCTTGACCACCTTGACCACCCCAAGAGTGACCACCTCAAGAGTGACCCCCCTGAGAATGACCACCTGGGCCTTGTGACCACCCTGAGAGTGACCACCTGAACCCTGTGACCACCTGGACATTGAGACCACCTTGACCACCTTGGGAGTGACCACCTGGACCCTGTGACCATCTTGACCACCTTGACCACCTTGAGAATGACCACTGGGACCTTGTGACCACCACAAGAGTGACCACCTTGACCACAACCATCTTGACCACCTTGAGAGTGACCACCTGGGCATTGGGATCACCTGAACCCTGTGACCACCTTGACCAGCTTGAGAGTGACCACCTTGACCACAACCACCTTGACCACCTTGGGAGTGACCACCTTAAGAGTGACCACCTGGACCTGTGACCACCTTGACCACCCTGAGAGTGACCACTTTGACAGTGCCCACCTGGACCTTGTGACCACCCTGAGAGTGACCACCCTGACCTGTGACCACCTTGAGAGTGACCACCTGGGCATTGGGACCACCTGAACCCTGTGACCACCTTGACCAGCTTGAGAGTGACCACCTGGACCTGTGACCACCTTGACCACCTTGACCACCCTGAGAGTGACCACCTAGAGAGTGACCACCTGGACCTTGTGACCACCTTGACCACCTTGAGAGTGACCACCTTGAGAGTGACCACCAGGACCTTGTGACCCCCAAGAGTGACCACCTTGAGAGTGACCGCCTTGACCACAACCACCTTGACCACCTTGAGAGTGACCACCTGAACCCTGTGACCACTTTGAGAGTGACCACCAGGACCTTGTGACCCCCAAGAGTGACCACCCTGAGAGTGACCACCCTGACCACAACCACCTTGACCACCTTGAGCGTGACCACCTTAAGAGTGACCACCTGGACCTGTGACCACCTTGACCACCTTGACCACCCTGAGAGTGACCACCAGGACTGAGTGACCACCTTGACCACCTTGACCAGCTTGACCACCTTGGGAGTGACCACAGGACCGAGTGACCCCCAGAGGTCACGACCCCGTCCCCGGTGTCCCCCCCACCCTTGGGTGTCCCCCCCACCCCTGGGTGTCCCCACCCGCCATTGGGACATCGGAATGGGCTGACGGTGGGACCAGTCCAGACCAGTCCAGACCAGTCCAGACCAGTCCAGACCAGTCCAGGCCGGTTTGGGAATTGTCCCAGCCCCAGGAAGTCTGGGATTTGTCCCCTGGGAAATTTGGGAATTGTCCTCTGGGGAATCTGGGAATTGTTCCCTGAGAAATTTGGGAATTGTCCCCTGGGAATTGTCCCAGGGCTGGGAAATTTGGGAATTGTCCCCTGGGAAATTTGGGAATCATCCCCCAGGAATTTTCCTACCCTCAGGAAATTTGGGAATTGTTCTCTGGGAAATTTGGGATTTGTCCCCCCAGGAAATTTGGGAATTGTCCCCCAGGAAAATTGGGAATTGTTCCCTGGGAATTGTCCCAGCCCCAGGAAATTTAGGAATTGTCCCCTGGGAAATTTGGGAATCATCCCCCAGGAATTTTCCTACCCTCAGGAAATTTGGGAATTGTTCTCTGGGAAATTTGGGAATTGTCCCAGCCCTGAGAAATTTGGGAATTGTCCCAGCCCTGAGAAATTTGGGATTTGTCCCCTGGGAAATTTGGGAATTGTCCTCTGGGAAATCTGGGAATTGTCCCCTGGGAAATTTGGGAATTGTCCCAGCCCCAGGAAATTCAGGAATTGTCCCCAAATTTCAGGAATCCAGCCCTGAGGGGGTTCAGGAAATTCGGGATTTGTGGGTTTGGCTTTAAGAACCTCCGGGATCCCAAATCCCTCCTTTTTTTTCTCCAGGTGGGAAAAAACCCCAAAACCTCAAAACCCCAAAAACCCAAAATCCCCAAAACCCCAAAAACCCCAAAACTCCAAAACCCCAAAACCGCTTTTTCCCCAAAATAAAAAACAAACCCCAAACCGGCGAAATTCCCGGAAATTCCAGAGGAGGAGGAGGAAGAAATTACGGAAAAAAAACCCCCCAAAATTCACCAAAAAATCCCCGAAATTAAAAAAAAAAAAAAAAAAAGCAAAAAGAATCCCAAAAAATTCCCAAAAAATTCCCAAAAAATCCCCCAAAAATCCCAAAAAAATCCTCAAAATTCATCAAAAAATCCCCAAAATTCTCCAAAAAAATCCCAAAAAATCCCTCAAAAATCCAAAAAAATCCCCAAAAAATCCCAAAAAATTCACCAAAAATCCCAAAAATTCACCAAAAAATTCCCAAAAAATTCCCACAAAACTCTCATAAAATTCAAAAAAATTCACCAAAAAATCCGGAAAAAATCCAAAAAAATCCAAAAAATCCCAAAAAAATTCCCAAAAAATCCACCAAAAATCCACCAAAAAATCCCCAAAAAATCCCCCCAAAAAATCCCCAAAAATTCACAAAAAATTCCCCCAAAAATCAAAAAAAATTTACAAAAAAATCCCAAAAAATTCCCAAGAATTTCACAAAAAATCCCCAAAAATTCCCCAAAAATTCACCAAAAAAATCCCAAAAAATTCCTAAAAAAAAAAAAAAAAAAAAAATCCGAAAAAAATCCCCCAAAAATCCCAAAAAATCCCCCCAAAAAATCCCCCAAAAATCCCCAAAAATTCACCAAAAAATCCCCAAAAATTCACCGAAAAATCCCCAAAATTTCCCAAAAAATTCTAAAAAAATTCTCAAAAAAAAATCCCAAAAAAATCTCAAAAATTCACAAAAAAATTCCCAAAAATTACAAAAAAAATTCCCAAAAAATCCTCAAAAAATCCCACAATTTCACCAAAAATTCCCAAAAAAATTCCAAAAAAATTCCCCAAAAAATTCCCCAAAAAATTCCCCAAAAAATTCCAAAAAAAATTCATTAAAAAATCCAAAAAATTTCTCAAATTTTTCCTCAAAAATCCCAAAAAATCTCAAAAATTCTCCAAAAAATCCCAAAAAATTCACAAAAAAATCCCCAAAAATTCCTAAAAAAATAAAAAAAATCCCAAAAAATCCCAAAAAAAATCCCAAAAAATCCCCCAGAAATCCCAAAAAAATCCCAAAAAAATTTACAAAAAAATCCCCAAAAATTCCCAAGAATTTCACAAAAAATCCAAAAAAATTCCCAAAAAATCCAAAAAAATTCCCAAAAAATCCCCCAAAAATTCCCCAAAAAATCCCCCCAAAAAATCCCAAAAATTCCCCCAAAAAATCCCAAAAAATCCCCAGAAAATTCAAAAAAAATCTCAAAAAATTTCCCAAAAAATCCCCAAAAATTCCCAAAAAAATCCCAAAAAAATCCCAAAAAAATCCCCAAAAATTCACCGAAAAATCCCCAAAATTCACCGAAAAATCCCCAAAAATTCACCAAAAAATCCCCCAAAATTACAAAAAAAAAATCCCAAAAAATTCACAAAAAAAATCCCAATAAATAAATAAATAAATAAATAAATCACCAAAAATTCACCAAAAAATTCCCAAAAAATAAATAAATAAAAAAAAAATCCGAAAAAAAATCCAAAAAAAATCCAAAAAAAATTCCCAAAAAAATTCCTAAAAAATTTAAAAAAAAAAAAAAATCCAAAAAAATTTCCCAAAAAATCCCCAAAAAAATTCTTTAAAAAAAACCCCCCAAAATATTCCCAAAAAATTCCCAAAAAATAAATTTAAAAAAAAAAAATCCGAAAAAAATCCAAAAAAATTCCTAAAAAATTCTCAAAAAAATTCCCAAAAAATTCCTAAAAAATTAAAAAAAAAAAAAAAAAAAAAAAAAAAAAATTCCCAAAAAATCCCCAAAAAATTCTTTAAAAAAAACCCCAAAATATTCCCAAAAAATTCCCAAAAAATTCCCAATATTTTTGCACTCACGTTCCTGTCCGGCGTTTCCCTGAGCCTCGGCCGGGCTGAGGAGGAGGAGGATGAAAAGGGGGATGAAGAGTCCATGGGGAGCCATTCCTGGAGGGAAATAAAAATTCAAAATTCAAAATTTAAAATAAAAAATTAAAATTAAAATCATTTTTTTGGATTTTTTTTTTCCCCGTGGAAAAATCAAGATTTTGAGCCCCAAAATCCCAAAATTTGAGCCCCAAATCCCAATTTTTATTTTTTTTTTTAATTTTATTTTTCCCATGTGAAAATCAGGATTTTGAGCCCCAAAATCCCAATTTTTTTTTGGATTTTTTCCCGTGGAAAAATCAGGATTTTTTGCCCCAAACCCCAAATTTTTTTGGGAATTTTTCCCATGAGAAAATCAGGATTTTGAGCCCCAAATCCCAAATTTTGAGCCCCAAAATCCCAAAAATTTTTAGGGATTTTTTTCCCGTGGAAAAATCAGGATTTTGAGCCCCAAAATCCCAAAATTTCAGCTCCCAAATCCCAATTTTTTTGGGAATTTTTTCCCGTGGAAAAATCAGGATTTGATCCCCAAAATCCCAAAATTTGAGCCCCAAAATCCCAATTTTTTTTTTATTTTTTTTCCCTTGGGAAAATCAGAATTTTTTTCCCCAAAATCCCAATTTTTGGGGGGATTTTTTTCCCATAGGAAATTCAGGATTTGGGGGATTTTTCCCCATAGGAAAATGAGGATTTTGAGCCCCAAATCCCAAATTTTTTGGGGGATTTTTGAGCCCCAAATCCCAAAATTTAAGCCCCAAAATCCCAAATTTTTTTGGGATTTTTTCCCATAGGAAATTCAGGATTTTGGGGATTTTTCCCATAGGAAAATCAGGATTTTGAGCCCCAAATCCCAATTTTTTTTTGGATTTTTTTCCCGTGGAAAAATCAGGATTTTTTGCCCCAAACCCCAAATTTTTTTGGGAATTTTTCCCATGAGAAAATCAGGATTTTGAGCCCCAAATCCCAAATTTTGAGCCCCAAAATCCCAAAAATTTTTAGGGATTTTTTTTCCCGTGGGAAAATCGGGATTTGAGCCCCAAATCCCAAAATTTCAGCTCCCAAATCCCATTTTTTTGGGTATTTTTTCCCGTGGAAAAATCAGGATTTTGAGCCCCAAAATCCCAAAATTTGAGCCCCAAAATCCCAATTTTTTTTTATTTTTTTTCCCTTGGGAAAATCAGAATTTTTTTCCCCAAAATCCCAATTTTTGGGGGGATTTTTTTCCCATAGGAAAATGAGGATTTGGGGGATTTTTTTCCCATAGGAAATTCAGGATTTTGGGGGATTTTTTTTCCCATAGGATAATGAGGATTTGGGGGATTTTTCCCCATAGGAAAATGAGGATTTTGAGCCCCAAATCCCAAATTTTTTGGGGGATTTTTGAGCCCCAAATCCCAAAATTTAAGCCCCAAAATCCCAAATTTTTTTGGGATTTTTTCCCATAGGAAATTCAGGATTTTGGGGATTTTTCCCATAGGAAAATCAGGATTTTGAGCCCCAAATCCCAATTTTTTTTTGGATTTTTCCCGTGGAAAAATCAGGATTTTTTGCCCCAAACCCCAAATTTTTTTGGGAATTTTTCCCATGAGAAAATCAGGATTTTGAGCCCCAAATCCCAAATTTTGAGCCCCAAAATCCCAAAAATTTTTAGGGATTTTTTTTCCCCGTGGGAAAATCGGGATTTGAGCCCCAAAACCCAAAATTTCAGCTCCCAAATCCCAATTTTTTTGGGAATTTTTTCCCGTGGAAAAATCAGGATTTTGAGCCCCAAAATCCCAAAATTTGAGCCCCAAATCCCAAATTTTTGGGGGGATTTTTTCCCGTGGGAAAATCAGGATTTTTTTCCCCAAAATCCCAATTTTTTAAGGGATTTTTTTCCCATAGGAAAATGAGGATTTGGGGGATTATTTTCCCGTGGGAAAATCAGGATTTTGAGCCCCAAAATCCCAAATTTTGGGGGGATTTTTTCCCATAGGAAAATGAGGATTTGGGGGATTTTTTTCCTATAGGATAATGAGGATTTGGGGGATTTTTTCCCATAGGAAAATCAGGATTTTGAGCCCCAAATCCCAAATTTTTTGGGGGATTTTTGAGCCCCAAATCCCAAAATTTGAGCCCCAAAATCCCAAATTTTTTTGGGATTTTTTCCCATAGGAAATTCAGGATTTTGGGGGATTTTTTCCCATAGGATAATGAGCATTTGGGGGATTTTTCCCATAGGAAAATCAGGATTTTGAGCCCCAAATCCCAATTTTTTAGGGAATTTTTTCCCCATAGGAAAATGAAGATTTTGAACCCCAAATCCCAAATTTTTTGGGGATTTTTTCCCATAGGAAATTCAGGATTTTGGGGATTTTTTTCCCATAGGAAAATGAAGATTTTGAGCCCCAAATCCCAAATTTTTTGGGGATTTTTTTCCCATAGGAAAATGAGGATTTTGGCCGTTTTTCCCCCCGGATTTTGGGGATTTTTGGGGCTGTTTTTCCCCCGGAATTTGGGATGTTTGGACTCACCTGGGCGGACTCACCTGGGCGGACTCACCTGGGCGGACGCGGGTCGGGGCCGGGCCGGGCCGGGGATTCTTATAGAGCCGGGGGGGGGGAGGGGAGGTGAGTCAGGGAGGGGGAGGGGAGGGGAGGCCACGCCCCAAAAATCAGATACCGACGGGGTTGGGGTTTGGGTTTGGTTTGGTTCTGGGACTGGTTTTGATCCTGGTCTTGATCCTAATCCTGATCCCAGTTCTGATTCAGATTCTGGTCCCAATCTTGGTCCTGATCCCGGTTCTGATCCTGGTCCTGGTCCTGATCCCAGTTCTGGTCCCAATCCTAGTCCTGATCCTGATCCCGGTCCTGATCCCAATTCTGATCCTGGGCCTGATCCCAGTCTTGGCCCTGGTCCTGGTTCTGATCCCAGTCCTGGTCCCAGTTCTGGTCCTTGTCCCGGTTCTGTTCCTAATCCAGACCCCAGTCCTGATCCTGTCCCTGGTTCTGGTTCTGTTCCTAATCCGGACCCCAGTCCTGGTCCTGGTCCTGGTCCAGATCCACGTTCTGATCCCAAGCCTGATCCTGATCCCAGTCTTGGTTCTGGTCCTGGTTCTGTTCCTAATCCTGGTCCTGGTCCTGGTCCCGGTCCTGATCCTTGTCATGGTCCCAGTCCTGAGCCTGATCCCGGTTCTGATCCTGATCCCGGTCCTGGTTCTGATCCTGGTCTTGATCCTAATCCTGATCCCAGTTCTGATTCGGATTCTGGTCCCAATCCTGGTCCTGATCCCGGTTCTGATCCTGGTCCTGATCTTGGTCCTGATCCTGATCCCAGTTCTGGTCCTGGTCCCGGTTCTGGTCCTGGTTTTGGTCCTAATCCTGATCCTGATCCTGATCCAGATCCAGATCCAGGTTCTGATCCCAGTTCTGGTCCCAATCCTAGTCCTGATCCTGATCCCGGTCCTGATCCCAATTCTGATCCTGGGCCTGATCCCAGTCTTGGCCCTGGTCCTGGTTCTGATCCCAGTCCTGGTCCCAGTTCTGGTCCTCGTCCCGGTTCTGTTCCTGATCCAGACCCCAGTCCTGGTCCTGGTCCTGGTCCAGATCCACGTTCTGATCCCAGTTCTGATCCCAAGCCTGATCCTGATCCCAGTCCCAATCCTAGTCCCAGACCCAGTCCTGATTCTGATCCTGGTCCTGGTCCTGATCCCAGTCCTGGTTCTGATCCCGGTCCTGATCCTGATCCCAGTCTTGGTTCTGGTCCTGGTTCTGTTCCTAATCCTGGTCCTGGTTTTGATCCTGGTCCTGGTCCCGGTCCTGATCCTGTCCCTGGTCCTGGTCCCAGTTCTGGTCCTGATCCTGGTTCTGGTCCTGGTCCAGGTTCTGATCCCACTTCTGATCCCAGTCCTGACCTGGTCCTGGTCCTGATCCCAGTTCTAGTCCTGGTCCTGGTCCTGGTCCTGGTCCTGGTTCTGATCCTAATCCTGATTCTGGTCCCAGTCCCAGTCCTAGTCCCGGTTCTAGTCCTGGTTTTGGTCCTAATCCTGATCCTGATCCTGATCCCGGTCCTGATCCCAGTTCTGATCCTGGGCCTGATCCCAGTCTTGGCCCTGGTCCTGGTCCTGATCCCAGTCCTGGTCCCAGTTCTGGTCCTTGTCCCGGTTCTGTTCCTAATCCAGACCCCAGTCCTGGTCCTGGTCCAGATCCACGTTCTGATCCCAGTTCTGATCCCAAGCCTGATCCTGATCCCAGTCTTGGTTCTGGTCCTGGTTCTGTTCCTAATCCTGGTCCTGGTTCTTGTCCTGGTCTTGATCCTAATCCCGATCCCAGTTTTGATTCAGATTCTGGTCCAAATCCTGGTCCTGATCCCGGTTCTGATCCTGGTCCTGATCCTGGTCCTGGTTCTGATCCCAGTCCTGGTGCCAGTTCTCATCCTCGTCCCGGTTCTGTTCCTAATCCAGACCCCAGTCCTGATCCTGTCCCTGGTTCTGGTTCTGTTCCTAATCTGGACCCCAGTCCTGGTCCTGGTCCTGGTCCAGATCCACGTTCTGATCCCAGTTCTGACCCCAAGCCTGATCCTGATCCCAGTCTTGGTTCTGGTCCTGGTCCTGATCCTGATCCCGGTCCTGGTTTTGATCCTGGTCCTGGTCCCGGTCCTGGCCCTTGTCATGGTCCCAGTCCTGAGCCTGATCCCATTTCTGATCCTGATCCCGGTCCTGGTTCTGATCCTGGTCTTGATCCTAATCCTGATCCCAGTTCTGATTCAGATTCTGGTCCCAATCCTGGTCCTGATCCCGGTTCTGATCCTGATCCTGATCTTGGTCCTGATCCTGATCCCAGTTCTGGTCCTGGTCCCGGTTCTGGTCCTGGTTTTGGTCCTAATCCTGATCCTGATCCTGATCCTGATCCAGATCCAGATCCAGGTTCTGATCCCAGTTCTGATCCCAATCCTAGTCCTGATCCTGATCCCGGTCCTGATCCCAGTTCTGATCCTGGGCCTGATCCCAGTCTTGGCCCTGGTCCTGGTTCTGATCCCAGTCCTGGTCCCAGTTCTGGTCCTCGTCCCGGTTCTGTTCCTAATCCAGACCCCAATCCTGGTCCTGGTCCTGGTCCAGATCCACGTTCTGATCCCAGTTCTGATCCCAAGCCTGATCCTGATCCCAGTCTTGGTTCTGGTCCTGGTCCTGATCCTAATCCTGGTCCTGGTTTTGATCCTGGTCCTGGTCCCGGTCCTGATCCTTGTCATGGTCCCAGTCCTGAGCCTGATCCCGGTTCTGATCCTGATCCCGGTCCTGGTTCTGATCCTGGTCTTGATCCTAATCCTGATCCCAGTTCTGATTCGGATTCTGGTCCAAATCCTGGTCCTGATCCCGGTTCTGATCCTGGTCCTGGTCCTGGTCCTGGTTCTGATCCCAGTCCTGGTCCCAGTTCTGGTCCTTGTCCCGGTTCTGTTCCTAATCCAGACCCCAGTCCTGATCCTGTCCCTGGTTCTGGTTCTGTTCCTAATCCGGACCCCAGTCCTGGTCCTGATCCTGATCCAGATCCACGTTCTGATCCCAGTTCTGACCCCAAGCCTGATCCGGATCCCAGTCTTGGTTCTGGTCCTGGTCCTGATCCTGATCCCGGTCCTGGTTCTGATTCTGATCCTGGTCTTGATCCTGGTTCTGATCCCGGTCTTGATCCTAATCCTGATCCCGGTTCTGGTCCTGGTTCTGTTCTTAATCCGGTTCCTGGTCCTGATCCCGGTTCTTTTTTTGATCCTGGCCCTTGTCATGGTCCCAGTCCCGAGCCTGATCCCATTTCTGATCCTGATCCCGGTCCTGGTTCTGATCCTGGTCTTGATCCTAATCCTGATCCCAGTTCTGATTCAGATTCTGGTCCCAATCCTGATCCTGATCCCGGTTCTGATCCTGGTCCTGGTCCTGATCCCAGTTCTGGTTCTGAGCCTGGTCCTGATCCCGGTTCTGATCCCAATCCTGGTCCTGATCTTGATCCCAGTTCTGTTCCTGATCCTGATCCAGGGTCTGATCCCAGTTCTGATCCCAGTCTTGGTCTTTATCCCAGCTCTGATCCTGGTCCTGATGCTGGTTTTGATCCTAGTCTTGATCCTAATCCTGATCCCGGTTCTGATCCTAATCCTGATTTTGGCTGGTCCCAGTTCTGATCCTGATCCCGGTCCCAATCCTGATTCTGATCCCGATTCTGATCCCGATTCTGATCCCTGTCCTGATCCCAGTTCCAAGCCTGGTCCTGGTCCTGATCCTGATCCTGATCCTGATCCTGGTTCTGATCCCAGTCCTGGTCCTGGTTCTGGTCTTGGTCTCAGTTCTGATCTCAGTTCTGATCACAGTCCTAATCCCAGTCCCAGTCCTGATCTCGGTTCTGGTTCTGATCCTGGTCTTGATCCTGATCCTGGTCCTGATCCTGGTCTTGGTCCTGATCCCGGTTCAGATCCTAATCCTGGCCCCCATTCTGATCCCGATCCTGGTCCTGATCCAGGTTTTGATCCCAGTTCTGATCCTAATCCGGATCCCGGTCCTGGTCCTGGTCCTGATCCCGGTTCAGATCCCAGTCTTGATCCTGGTCCTGATCCTGGTCTTGATCCTAATCCTGATCCCAGTTCTGGCCCCAGTTCTGATCCCGGTCCTGATGCTAGTTCTGATTCTGATCCCGGTCCTGATCCTGATCCCAGTCTTGGTCTCGATCCCGGTTCTTTTTCTGATCCTGATCCCTGCCCTGATCCCAGTTCTGATCCTGATCTCGATCCTGATCCCAGTTCTGATCCTGATCCCTGCCCTGATCCCAGTTCTGATCCTGGTTCTGGGCCTGGTCCCGATTCTGATCCTGAGCCTGATCCCAGTCTTGGTCCTGATCCCTGTTCAGATCCGGGTTCTGATCCTGATCCTGGCCCCGGTTCTGGTTCTGGTCCTGATCTGGGTCCTGATCCTGATCATAGTCTTGATCCGAATCCCAGTCCTGGTCCTGATCCTGGTTCTGTTCCTAATCCTGATCTTGATCCTGATCCCGATCCCAGTCCTGGTTCTAATCTTAATCCTGGAACCAATCCCAGTCCCGATCCCAATCCCAGTCCTGATCCTGATCCCGATCCTAAACTCGGTCTTGATCTCAATCCCAATCCCAATCCCGATCCCGATCCTGATCCCCATCCCAGTCCCAATCCAGGTCCTGATCCCTGGTCCAGATCCCATCACAACCCAGGTGTGTCCCCAGGTGTCCCCTCAGATGTGACAGGTGTCCCCTCATCGTCCCCTCAGATGTTCCCTCAGCTGTCCCCCAGGTGTCCCCTCAGGTGTCCCCAGGTGTCTCCAGGTGTCCTCAGGTGTGTCCCCTCTGGACCTCCAGGTGTGTCCCCACTCACCAGGTGTCCCCTCAGGTGTCCCCTCAGGTGTCCCCTCAGGTGTCCCCAGGTGTGTCCCCAGGTGTCCCCTCAGATGTGACAGGTGTCCCCTCATTGTCCCCTCAGATGTTCCCTCAGCTGTCCCCCAGGTGTCCCCTCAGGTGTCCCCAGGTGTCCCCCAGGTGTCCCCTCAGGTGTCCCCAGGTGCGTCCCCAGGTGTCCCCTCAGATGTGACAGGTGTCCCCTCATTGTCCCCTCAGGTGTTCCCTCAGCTGTCCCCTCAGGTGTCCCCTCATTGTCCCCTCAGATGTTCCCTCAGCTGTCCCCCAGGTGTCCCCTCAGGTGTCCCCAGGTGTCTCCAGGTGTCCTCAGGTGTGTCCCCTCTGGACCTCCAGGTGTGTCCCCACTCACCAGGCGTCCCCTCAGGTGTCCCCTCAGGTGTCCCCAGGTGTCCCCCCAGGTGTCCCCTCAGGTGTCCCCAGGTGTCCCCAGGTGTCCCCTCAGGTGTCCCCAGCTGTCCCCAGGTGTGTCCCCTCCCCAGGTGTCCCCAGGTGTGTCCCCTCCCCAGGTGTCCCCAGGTGTCCCCAGGTGTGTCCCCTCCCCAGGTGTCACCGGCCTCACCTGTCCGGGCCCTTCCTGGGGCGTGTCCAGCCCGGCCAGGTGTGACCGGCCCGGCCAGCTGTCCCCAAATTCCCACGGGGACAGTGAGGGGACACACCTGGGGACACTGGGGACACACCTGGGGACACCTGGGGACACCTGGACACACCTGAGGGGACACCTGGGGACACCTGGACACACCTGAGGGGACACTGAGGACACTGAGGGGACAGTGAGGGGACAGTGAGGGGACATTGAGGGGACAGTGAGGGGACACTGAGGGGACACTGGGGACACTGAGGGGACAGTGAGGGGACAGTGAGGGGACAGTGAGGGGACACTGGGGACACTGAGGGGACAGTGAGGGGACAGTGAGGGGACACTGAGGGGACACTGAGGGGACACTGAGGGGACAGTGAGGGGACACTGAGGACACTGAGGGGACAATGAGGGGACACTGGGGACAGTGAGGGGACACTGAGGGGACAATGAGGGGACACTGGGGACACTGAGGGGACAGTGAGGGGACAGTGAGGGGACACTGAGGGGACACTGGGGACACTGAGGGGACAGTGAGGGGACAGTGAGGGGACACTGAGGGGACAATGAGGGGACACTGAGGGGACACTGAGGGGACAGTGAGGGGACACTGAGGGGACAATGAGGGGACAGTGAGGGGACAATGAGGGGACAGTGAGAGGACAGTGAGGGGACAATGAGGGGACACTGCAGGGGACAGTGAGGGGACAATGAGGGGATAGTGAGGGGACAGTGAGGGGACACTGAGGGGACAGTGAGGGGACACTGAGGGGACACTGAGGGGACAGTGAGGGGACACTGAGGGGACAATGAGGGGACAGTGAGGGGACAGTGAGGGGACAGTGAGGGGACAGTGAGGGGACACTGAGGGGACAGTGAGGGGACAGTGAGGGGACACTGAGGGGACAATGAGGGGACACTGAGGGGACACTGAGGGGACAGTGAGGGGACACTGAGGGGACAATGAGGGGACAGTGAGGGGACAATGAGGGGACAGTGAGAGGACAGTGAGGGGACAATGAGGGGACACTGCAGGGGACAGTGAGGGGACAATGAGGGGATAGTGAGGGGACAGTGAGGGGACACTGAGGGGACAGTGAGGGGACACTGAGGGGACAATGAGGGGACAGTGAGGGGACAGTGAGGGGACACTGAGGGGACAGTGAGGGGACACTGAGGGGACAGTGAGGGGACAGTGAGGGGACACTGAGGGGACACTGAGGGGACACTGAGGACAATGAGGGGACAGTGGGGGGACAGTGAGGGGACAGTGAGGACAATGAGGGGACACTGAGGGGACACCGGTGACACTGAAGGTGACAATGAAGGGACCCCAAATGTCCCCAAACCCCCAGACAGGTGACAATGACATCCACAGGGACAGGGAGGTGACAGGGCCGGTGACAAGGAGGTGACAAGGAGGTGACAGTGACAGCGCCAGGGGCACCGCCCGGGTGGGGGAGGGGCCGGACCGGTCCCGCCGGTGTCGCCGCCCGCGCTAATGACCCCTCCCCCACCCAGGTGTCACCAGTGTCACCTCCGGGGCCGGGAGGGGACGCGCCACCCCCGCCCCGAACCCGCGCTGACACCGCAGGTGACACACGGTGACAACGGGGGGTGGCACCTGTGACTCAGGGGACACTGAGGGGGGTGACACTGGGGGTGGCATTGGGGACATTGGGGACATTGGGGACATTGGGGACATTGGGGGGACATTGGGGACATTGGGGACATTGGGGACATTGGGGACATTGGGGGACATTGGGGGAGTTGGGGACATTGGGGGACATTGGGGACATTGGGGACATTGGGGGGACACTGGGGACATTGGGGACACTGGGGGTGGCATTGGGGACATTGGGGGGACACTGGGGGGACATTGGGGGGACACTGGGGACATTGGGGACACTGGGGGTGGCATTGGGGACATTGGGGGGACATTGGGGACATTGGGGGGACACTGGGGACATTGGGGACATTGGGGGGACATTGGGGACATTGGGGACATTGGGGACATTGGGGACATTGGGGGGACATTGGGGACATTGGGCGGACATTGGGGGACATTGGGGGGACATTGGGGGACATTGGGGACATTGGGGGACATTGGGGGACATTGGGGGGACATTGGGGGACATTGGGGGACATTGGGGGACATTGGGGGGACATTGGGGGACATTGGGGGACATTGGGGACATTGGGGACATTGGGGGACATTGGGGACATTGGGGGGACATTGGGGGACATTGGGGGACATTGGGGACATTGGGGACATTGGGGACATTGGGGGACATTGGGGACATTGGGGGACATTGGGGGACATTGGGGGACATTGGGGACATTGGGGGACATTGGGGACATTGGGGACATTGGGGGACATTGGGGACATTGGGGACATTGGGGGACATTGGGGGACATTGGGGACATTGGGGGGACATTGGGGACATTGGGGGACATTGGGGACATTGGGGACACTGGGGACATTGGGGACACTGGGGGGACATTGGGGGACATTGGGGACATTGGGGGGACATTGGGGACATTGGGGGACATTGGGGACATTGGGGGGACATTGGGGACATTGGGGACACTGGGGGGACATTGGGGACATTGGGGGGACATTGGGGACATTGGGGACACTGGGGGGACATTGGGGACATTGGGGGACATTGGGGATATTTGGGACACTGCGGGGACACTGTGGTCACTTTATGGTCATCTTGTGGTCACTTTGTGGTCACTTCATGGTCACTCTGGGGTCACCTTGTGGTCAGTTCTTTGGTCAGTTTTTGGTCACGTTGTGGTCAGTTTGGGGTCACCTGGGGGTCACTTAGAGGTCACTTTATGGTTACCTTGTGGTCAGTTCTTTGGTCACTTTGTGGTCACCTTGTGGTCACTTCGTGGTCACTCTGGGGTCACCTTGAGGTCACTCTGGGTTTGGGTTTTGGTCACTTTGTGGTCATTTCTTTGGTCACTCTGGGGCTACTTCGTGGTCACTCTGGGATCACCTTCAGGCCACCTTGTGGTCACTTTGTGGTCACTTCATGGTCACTCTGGGGTCACCTTGTGGTCACTCTGTGGTCAGTTTGGGGTCACCTGGGGGTCAACTTGAGGTCTCTTTAAGGTCACTTTATGGTCACCTTGTGGTCACTTTGTGGGCAGTTTGGGGTCACCTTGGGGTCACTTTGTGGTCACTTGGTGGTCACTTTGGGGTCACCATGGGGTCACCTTGTGGTCAGTTCTTTGGTCACTCCGGGGCCACCTTGTGGTCACTCTGGGATCACCTTTAGGCCACCTTGTGGTCACTGTGTGGTCACCTCATGGTCAGTCTGGGGTCACCTTGTGGTCACTTTGTGGTCACTTCATGGTCACCTTGTGGTCACTTTGAGGTCACCCCTCCCCCCACTGACCCCTCCCCCACCACTGACAGTTTTTGGGTTGAATTTTCCCATTTTTGGGTTAAATTTGGCCATTTTTGGGGTGAATTCTGGGGATTTTGGGTCAGTTTTGGGCCATGGTGTTAATTAATTAATTCATTCCCTCCCCATTAATTAATGAGCTCCATTAACACCAATTAATGCCCCTAATTAACTCTGTCCCATTAATTAATGAGCTTCATTAACCCAAATTAACATCCCTAAATAATTAATTAATGAGCTCCATTAACCCCAATTAATGCCCCTCTGTCCCCATTAATTAATGAACCCCATTAAACCCAATTAATGCCCCTAATGAATTAATGAATCCCATTAATCCAAATCAATGTCTCTAATTAATTCTGTCCCCATTAATTAATGAGCTCCATTAACCCAAATTAACTCCCCTATTTAATTCCCTCCCCATTAATTAATGAGCGCCATTAGCCCCAATTAACCTCCCTAATTAATGAGCTCCATTAACCCCAATTAACACCCCTAATTAATTGTCCCATTAATTAATGAGCTCCATTAACCCAAAATAATGCCTCTAATTAATACTGTCCCCATTAATTAATGAGCTCCATTAGCCCAAGTTAATTAATTCTGTCCTCATTAATTAATGAGCCCAATTAACACCCCTAATATTTTCTGTCCCATTAATGAACCCCATTAATCCTAATTAACATCCCTCATTAAATCCCTCCCCATTAATTAATGAACCCCATTAACCCCAATTAACGCCCATAATTAATTAATGAGCTCCATTAACCCAAATTAACGCCCCTAATTAACCCATTAATTAATTAATAACTCCATTAATCCCCCAGAGCGTTTTAACCCCCATTACCCACCCCCAACCCATTAATTAACCCCACAATTAATTAATTAACGACACCAATTAACAAATTTTCCTTTATTTACCAAAACCCCCCTCGGACCCCTCCCCCCATCCCGATTCACTTCCGTGTTAGGCCACGCCCACTTCCGGCTTGGACAGAGAACTTCCGGTCTAACCCACGCCCACTTCCGGTTTCGTGACAAAAACTTCCGCTCTAAGCCACGCCCCCTCCGATGGCGCCCCCTGGCGGGTCGGGGGTGCGATGACGTCATTTCTCCTTTGGGGGCGGCCTGGGGGGGGGGGAGAGGGGACAGTGAGAACCAGTAAAAACCAGTATAGACCAGCAAAAACCAGTATGGACCAGTATGGACCAGTATAGACCAGTATAGACCAGTATAGACCAGTATAGACCAGTATGGACCAGTATAGACCAGTATGGACCAGTATGGACCAGTATGGACCAGTATAGACCAGTATGGACCAGTATAGACCAGTATGGACCAGTATGGACCAGTATAGACCAGTTGCACACTCTGGACCCTCCCAGTAACTCCCCAGTCCCTCCCAGTATAAACCAGTATAACCCAGTTCACTTTTTATCCCCCAAAAGCACATTTTTATACCTAAAATAACCATTTTTTCACCCAAATCTCCCTTTTTTTTTTTTCTTCCCAGTCCCTCCCAGTATAACCCAGTATAACCCAGTCTGTCCCAGTATAACCCAGTTCCCTTTTTACCCCCAAAATTCCCGTTTTTACCCACAAAAATCCCATTTTCACCTATAAAATCCCCATTTTTCATCCTAAAATCCCCATTTTTTCGCCCAAACCCCCCGGGATTTTTCCCCCCAGTCCCTCCCAGTCTGTCCCAGTATAACCCAGTCCCCTCCCAGTCTGTCCCAGTCTGTCCCAGTATAACCCAGTACAACCCAGTCCCCTCCAGTATAAACCAGTATAACCCAGTATAACCCACTCTGGTTTTATCCCCCAAAATCTCATTTTTACCCATAAAATCCACATTTTTCACCCTAAAACCACCAGGATTTTTCCCCCCAGTACCTCCCAGTCCCTCCCAGTATAAACCAGTATAATCCAGTATCCCCCAGTATAACCCAGTTCCCTTTTTACCCCCCAAAATCCCATTTTTACCCATAAAAATCCCATTTTTCACCCTAAAATCCCCATTTTTCACCCTAAAATCCCCATTTTTTCACCCAAACCATCCGGGATTTTTCCCCCCAGTCCCTCCCAGTCCGTCCAGTATAACCCAGTCCCCTCCCAGTCTGTCCCAGTCTGTCCCAGTATAACCCAGTACAACCCAGTCCCCTCCAGTATAACCCAGTATAACCCACTCTGGTTTTATCCCCAAGAAATCCCATTTTTACTCATAAAATCCCCATTTTTTCCCATAAAACGACCAGGTTTTTTCCTCCCAGTACAACCCAGTCCCTCCCAGTATAAACCAGTATAACCCAGTCCCCTCCCAGTCTGTCCCAGTATAACCCAGTATAACCCAGTCAGTCCCAGTTCCCTTTTCATCTCCAAAAATCCCATTTTTACCCATAAAATCCCCATTTTTACCCATAAAATCCCCGTTTTTTCACCCAAACCCCCCGGGATTTTTCCCCCCAGTCCCTCCCAGTATAAACCAGTCTGTCCCAGTATAACCCAGTTCCCTTTTTACCCCCCAAAATCCCATTTTCACCCACAAAATCCCCATTTTTACCCATAAAATCCCCGTTTTTTCACCCAAACCCCCCGGGATTTTTCCCCCCAGTCCCTCCCAGTATAAACCAGTATAACCCAGTCCCCTCCCAGTATAACCCAGTATAACCCAGTTCCCTTTTTATCCCCAAAATTCCCGTTTTTACCCATAAAATTCCCGTTTTTACCCATAAAATTCCCATTTTTCACCCTAAAATCCCCATTTTTTACCCATAAAATCCCCATTTTTTCACCCAAACCCCCCGGGATTTTTCCCCCCAGTCCCTCCCAGTATAAACCAGTATAACCCAGTCCCCTCCCAGTCTGTCCCAGTATAACCCAGTATAACCCAGTTCCCTTTTCATCTCCTAAAAATCCCATTTTTACCCCCAAAATCCTCATTTTTCACCCTAAAACCACAAGGTTTTTTCCTCCCAGTCCCTCCCAGTATAAACCAGTTCCCTTTTTATCCCCCAAACTCCCATTTTTACCCATAAAAATCCCATTTTCACCCATAAAATCCCCATTTTTCACCCTAAAATCCCCGTTTTTTCACCCAAACCCCCCGGGATTTTTCCCCCCAGTCCCTCCCAGTATAAACCAGTTCATCCCAGTCCCTCCCAGAATAAACCAGTATAACCCAGTATAAACCAGTATAACCCAGTCTGTCCCAGTATAACCCACTCTGGTTTTATCCCCCAAAATCTCATTTTTACCCATAAAATCCACATTTTTCACCCTAAAACCACCAGGATTTTTCCCCCCAGTACCTCCCAGTCCCTCCCAGTATAAACCAGTATAATCCAGTGTAACCCAGTATAATCCAGTTCCCTTTTTACCCCCCAAAATCCCATTTTTACCCATAAAATCCCCACTTTTCACCCTAAACCCCCCATTTTTCCACCAAAACCCCCCGGGATTTTTCCCCCCAGTCCCTCCCAGTATAAACCAGTATAACCCAGTATAACCCAGTCCCCTCCCAGTATAACCCAGTTCCCTTTTCATCCCCAAAAATCCCATTTTTACCCATAAAACGACCAGGTTTTTTCCTCCCAGTATAACCCAGTCCCCTCCCAGTATAAACCAGTTCCTTCCCAGTATAACCCAGTCTCTCCCAGTATAAACCAGTATAAACCAGTCCCCTCCAGTATAACCCAGTTCCCTTTTTATCCCCAAAATCCCATTTTTTACCCATAAAATCCCCATTTTTCACCCTAAAATCCCCGTTTTTTCACCCAAACCCCCCGGGATTTTTCCCCCCAGTCCCTCCCAGTATAAACCAGTTCCCTTCCAGTATAAACCAGTATAACCCAGTCCCCTTCCAGTCTGTCCCAGTCTGTCCCAGTATAACCCAGTATAACCCAGTTCCCTTTTCATCTCCTAAAAATCCCATTTTTACCCCCAAAATCCTCATTTTTCACCCTAAAACCACAAGTTTTTTTCCTCCTAGTCCCTCCCAGTATAACCCAGTTCCCTTTTTATCCCCCAAAATCCCATTTTTACCCATAAAAATCCCATTTTCACCCATAAAATCCCCATTTTTCACCCTAAAATCCCCGTTTTTTCACCCAAACCCCCCGGGATTTTTCCCCCCAGTCCCTCCCAGTATAAACCAGTATAAACCAGTATAAACCAGTATAACCCAGTCTGTCCCAGTATAACCCACTCTGGTTTTATCCCCAAGAAATCCCATTTTTACCCATAAAATCCCCATTTTTTCCCATAAAACGACCAGGTTTTTTCCTCCCAGTATAACCCAGTCCCTCCCAGTATAAACCAGTATAACCCAGTCCCCTCCCAGTCTGTCCCAGTATAACCCAGTATAACCCAGTCAGTCCCAGTTCCCTTTTCATCTCCAAAAATCCCATTTTCACCCATAAAATCCCCATTTTTCACCCTAAAATCCCCATTTTTTCACCCAAACCCCTCGGGATTTTTCCCCCCAGTCCCTCCCAGTATAACCCAGTATAACCCAGTATAAACCAGTATAAACCAGTCTGTCCCAGTATAACCCACTCTGGTTTTATCCCCAAGAAATCCCATTTTTACCCATAAAATCCCCATTTTTTCCCATAAAACGACCAGGTTTTTTCCTCCCAGTATAACCCAGTTCCCTCCCAGTATAAACCAGTATAACCCAGTCCCCTCCCAGTCTGTCCCAGTATAACCCAGTCAGTCCCAGTTCCCTTTTCATCTCCTAAAAATCCCATTTTTACCCCCAAAATCCTCATTTTTCACCCTAAAACCACAAGGTTTTTTCCTCCCAGTCCCTCCCAGTATAAACCAGTTCCCTTTTTATCCCCAAAATTCCCATTTTTATCCATAAAAATCCCATTTTTACCCATAAAATCCCCATTTTTCACCCATAAAATCCCCGTTTTTTCACCCAAACCCCCCGGGATTTTTCCCCCCAGTCCCTCCCAGTATAAACCAGTATAACCCAGTATAACCCAGTTCCCTTTTTATCCCCAAAAATCCCATTTTTATCCATAAAATCCCCATTTTTTTCCATAAAACGACCAGGTTTTTTCCTCCCAGTATAACCCAGTCCCTCCCAGTATAAACCAGTATAACCCAGTATAAACCAGTATAACCCAGTCTGTCCCAGTATAACCCACTCTGGTTTTATCCCCAAGAAATCCCATTTTTACCCATAAAATCCCCATTTTTTCCCATAAAACGACCAGGTTTTTTCCTCCCAGTATAACCCAGTCCCTCCCAGTATAAACCAGTATAACCCAGTCCCCTCCCAGTCTGTCCCAGTATAACCCAGTATAACCCAGTATAACCCAGTTCCCTTTTCATCTCCTAAAAATCCCATTTTTACCCCCAAAATCCCCATTTTTCACCCTAAAACCACAAGGTTTTTTCCTCCCAGTCCCTCCCAGTATAACCCAGTTCCCTTTTTATCCCCAAACTCCCATTTTTACCCATAAAAATCCCATTTTCACCCATAAAATCCCCATTTTCATCCTAAAATCCCCATTTTTTCGCCCAAACCCCCCGGGATTTTTCCCCGCAGTCCCTCCCAGTATAAACCAGTATAACCCAGTCCCCTCCCAGTCCGTCCCAGTATAACCCAGTATAACCCAGTTCCCTTTTCATCTCCTAAAAATCCCATTTTTACCCCCAAAATCCCCATTTTTCACCCTAAAACCACAAGGTTTTTTCCTCCCAGTCCCTCCCAGTATAAACCAGTTCCCTTTTTATCCCCAAAATTCCCGTTTTTACCCATAAAATTCCCATTTTTACCCATAAAATCCCCATTTTTCACCCATAAAATCCCCATTTTTACCCATAAAATCCCCGTTTTTTCACCCAAACCCCCCGGGATTTTTCCCCCCAGTCCCTCCCAGTATAACCCAGTATAACCCAGTATAACCCAGTATAACCCAGTCTGTCCCAGTATAACCCAGTTCCCTTTTTACCCCCCAAAATCCCATTTTCACCCACAAAATCCCCATTTTTACCCCTAAAATCCCCGTTTTTTCACCCAACCCCCCCGGGATTTTTCCCCCCAGTCCCTCCCAGTATAAACCAGTATCCCCCAGTCACCGGTAGACGCCGACCACCACGGCGTGGTCCCTCTCGTAGGGCTCCAGGGTCAGCTGCTCCTGCGGTTTCATCCTCTCCGCCGTCATCTTCTTCACCTCCCCCGCGAACACCGCCTCGGCCGGCGCCGTCGAGTCGATGCAGTTGGCCTGGGACACCGGTTTGGAGCGGTTAGAACCAGTTTGGACCAGTGAAATCCCAATAGAACCAGTTAAATTCCAGTTAGAACCAGTTCAATCCCAGTTAGGACCAATCAGAACCAATTAAATCCCAGTTAGAACCAGTTAGGACCAGTGAAATCCCAGTTTGGACCGGTTAGGACCAGTGAAATCCCAACAGAACCAGTGAAATCCCAGTTAGGACCAGTTTGGACCAGTTAGGACTAGGTCAGTGCCAGTTAGGACCAGTTAGAACCAGTTTAATCCCAGTTTGAACCAGTGAAATCCCAGTTAGAACCAGTTCAATCCCAATAGAACCAGTTAAATTCCAATAGAACCAGTTCAATCCCAGTTAGAACCAGTTTGAACCAGTGAAATGCCAGTTAAGACCAGTTAATTCCCAGTTAGGACCAGTTAGAACCAGTGAAATCCCAGTTTGAACCAGTGAGAACCAGTTAGAACCACTTAGGACCAGTTAATTCCCAGTTAGAACCAGTTAAATCCCAGTTAGGACCGGTTAGAACCAGTGAAATCCCAATAGAACCAGTGAAATCCCAATAAAACCAGTTCAGCACCAGTTAGGACCAGTTAGAACCAGTTAAATGGCAGTTTGAACCACTGAAAACCAGTTCAATCCCAGTTGGAAGCAATGAAATCCCAATAGAACCAGTTAAATTCCAGTTCAATCCCAGTTAGGACCAGTTAATTCCCAGTTAGGACCAGTGAAAACCAGTGAAATGCCAGTTAGGACCAATCAGAACCAATTAAATCCCAGTTAGAACCAGTGAAATCCCAGTTAGAACCAGTTCAACACCAGTTAGGACCAGTTCAATGGCAGTTTGAACCAGTGAAATCCCAGTTAGAATCAGTGAAATCCCAGTTTGAAACAGTTAATTCCCAGTTAGGACCAGTTTGAACCAGTGAAATCCCAGTTAGAATCAGTGAAATCCCAGTTAGAACCAGTTCAACACCAGTTAGGACCAGTTCAATGGCAGTTTGAACCAGTTAGAACCAGTGAAATCCCAGTTAGGACCAGTTTGAACCAGTGAAAACCAGTTCAATCCCAGTCTGAACCAGTCAAAACCTGTTAAATCCCATTTAAAACCAGTTCAATCCCAGTTTGAACCAGTTCAATCCCAGTTAGAACCAGTTAATTCCCAGTTAGAACCAGTTCAACACCAGTTTGAAACAGTTAATTCCCAGTTAGAACCAGTTCAACACCAGTTTGAAACAGTTAATTCCCAGTTAGGACCAGTTTGGACCAGTGAAATCCCAGTTAGAACCAGTTAGGACCAGTTAGGACCAGTGAAATCCCAGTTAGGACCAGTAAAAACCAATTAAATCCCAGTTAGAACCAGTTCAATCCCAGTTAGAACCAGTTCAACACCAGTTAGGACCAGTTCAATGGCAGTTTGAACCAGTTAGAACCAGTGAAATCCCAGTTAGAACCAGTTTGAACCAGAGAAAACCAGTTCAATCCCAGTCTGAATCAGTCAAAACCTGTTAAATCCCATTTAAAACCAGTTCAATCCCATTTAAAACCAGTTCAATCCCAGTTTGAACCAGTTCAATCCCAGTTAGAATCAGTGAAATCCCAGTTAGAATCAGTTCAATCCCAGTTAGAACCAGTGAAATCCCAATTAGAATCAGTGAAATCCCAGTTCGAACCAGTTCAACACCAGTTTGAAACAGTTAATTCCCAGTTAGGACCAGTTTGGACCAGTGAAATCCCAGTTAGAACCAGTTCAATGGCAGCTCAAACCAGTAAAAACCACTTCAAGCCCAGTTAGGACCAGTTAGGACCAGTGAAGACCAGTTAGGACCAGTGAAATCCCAGTTAGGACCAATCAGAACCAATTAAATCCCAGTTTGAACCAGTTCAATCCCAGTCAGGACCAGTTAGAACCAGTTAAATCCCAGTTTGAAACAGTTCAATCCCAGTTAGGACCAGTGAAAACCAGTGAAATGCCAGTTAAGACCAGTTAATTCCCAGTTAATTCCCAGTTAGAACCAGTGAAATCCCAGTTTGAACCAGTGAGAACCAGTTAGAACCACTTAGGACCAGTTAATTCCCAGTTAGAACCAGTTAAATCCCAGTTGGGACCGGTTAGAACCAGTGAAATCCCAATAGAACCAGTTAAATCCCAATAAAACCAGTTCAGCACCAGTTAGGACCAGTTAGAACCAGTTAAATGGCAGTTTGAACCACTGAAAACCAGTTCAATCCCAGTTGGAAGCAATGAAATCCCAATAGAACCAGTTAAATTCCAGTTCAATCCCAGTTAGGACCAGTGAAAACCAGTGAAATGCCAGTTAGGGCCAGCTAATTCCCAGTTAATTCCCAGTTAGGACCAGTGAAAACCAGTGAAATGCCAGTTAGGGCCAGCTAATTCCCAGTTAGAACCAGTTAAATGGCAGTTTGGACCAGTTAGAACCAGTTTAACACCAGTTAAAATCGGTTAGAACCAGTGAAATCCCAGTTAGAACTAGTTTAATCCCAGTGAGAACCAGTGAAATCCCAGTTAGGACCAGTTTAATCCCAGTTAGAACCAGTTCAACACCAGTTAGAACCAGTTAAATGGCAGTTTGAACCAGTTAGAACCAGTGAAATCCCAATAAAACCAGTTAAATTCCAGTTAGAACCAGTGAAATCCCAGTTAGAACCAGTGAAAACCAGTTCAATCCCAGTCTGAACCAGTCAAAACCTGTTAAATCCCATTTAAAACCAGTTCAATCCCAGTTAGAACCAGTTCAATCCCAGTTAGAACCAGTTCAATCCCAGTTAGAACCAGTTCAATCCCAGTTAGAACCAGCTCAATCCCAGTTAGAACCAGTTCAATGGCAGTTTGAACCAGTGAAATCCCAGTTCGAACCAGTGAAATCCCAGTTTGAACCAGTTCAACACCAGTTTGAAACAGTTAATTCCCAGTTAGGACCAGTTTGAACCAGTGAAATCCCAGTTTGAACCAGTTCAATGGCAGCTCAAACCAGTAAAAACCACTTCAAGTCCAGTTAGGACCAGTTTGAACCAGTGAAATCCCAGTTAGAACCAGTTAAATTCCAATTAGGACCAGTGAGAACCAGTTTGAACCAGTGAGAACCAGTTTGGCACCAGTTAAATGGCAGTTTGAACCAGTTCAAACCAGTAAAAACCAGTGAAATCCCAGTTAGAACCAGTTCAATCCCAGTTCAAACCAGTGAAAACCCCCATTTCCACTCCCAGTGCCCCATACTGGTCCATACTGGTCTATACTGGTCCATACTGGTCCATACTGGTCTATACTGGTCTATACTGGTCCATACTGGTCCATACTGGTCTATACTGGTCTATACTGGTCCATACTGGTCCATACTGGTCTATACTGGTCTATACTGGTCCATACTGGTCCATACTGGTCCATACTGGTCTATACTGGTCCATACTGGTCTGTACTGGTCCATACTGGTCCGTACTGGTCCATACTGGTCCATACTGGTCTATACTGGTCCATACTGGTCTATACTGGTCCATACTGGTCCATACTGGTCTATACTGGTCCATACTGGTCCATACTGGTCTATACTGGTCCGTACTGGTCCATACTGGTCCATACTGGTCTATACTGGTCCATACTGGTCCATACTGGTCTATACTGGTCTATACTGGTTTCTAACCCCCCCAACACCATTCCCAGCACCCCAAACTGGTTCTTACTGGTTTTTAATGGTCTGTTACTGGTCCTGACTGCCCCATTCCCCTTCCAATGGCTCCGTACTGGTTTATACTGGTTTATACTGGTTTGTACTGGTCCATACTGGTTTATACTGGTCCATACTGGTCTATACTGGTTTCTAACCCTCACAACACCATTCCCAGCACCCCAAACTGGTTTTTACTGGTTTTTAATGGTCTGTTACTGGTCCTGACTCCTCCATTCCCCTTCCAATGGCTCCGTACTGGTTTATACTGGTCTATACTGGTCTGTACTGGTCTATACTGGTTTGTACTGGTCTATACTGGTTTATACTGGTCCATACTGGTCCATACTGGTCTATACTGGTCCATACTGGTTTCTAACCCCCCAAACCCATTCCCAGCACCCCAAACTGGTTCTTACTGGTCTGTTACTGGTCCTGACTCCTCCATTCCCCTTTCAATGGCTCCGTACTGGTTTATACTGGTCTATACTGGTCTGTACTGGTCTATACTGGTCCATACTGGTCTATACTGGTCTATACTGGTCCATACTGGTCCATACTGGTCCATACTGGTCTGTACTGGTCCATACTGGTCTGTACTGGTCCATACTGGTCTGTACTGGTCTATACTGGTCTGTACTGGTCCATACTGGTCTATACTGGTCCATACTGGTCTGTACTGGTCCATACTGGTCTATACTGGTCTATACTGGTCCATACTGGTCCATACTGGTTTATACTGGTCCATACTGGTCCATACTGGTTTATACTGGTCCATACTGGTTTCTAACCCCCCCAAACCCCATTCCCAGCACCCCAAACTGGTTCTTACTGGTTTGTTACTGGTCCTGACTGCCCCATTCCCCTTCCAATGGCTCTGTACTGGTTTATACTGGTTTATACTGGTTTATACTGGTTTATACTGGTCCATACTGGTTTCTAACCCTCACAACACCATTCCCAGCACCCCAAACTGGTTTTTACTGGTTCTTACTGGTCTGTTACTGGTCCTGACTGCTCCATTCCCCTTCCAATGGCTCCGTACTGGTTTATACTGGTTTATACTGGTCCATACTGGTCCATACTGGTCTGTACTGGTCTATACTGGTCCATACTGGTCTGTACTGGTCCGTACTGGTCTATACTGGTCCATACTGGTTTCTAACCCCCCCAAACCCATTCCCAGCACCCTGAACTGGTTTTTACTGGTTTTTAATGGTTTGTTACTGGTCCTGACTCCCCCATTCCTCTTCCAATAGCTCCGTACTGGTTTATACTGGTTTATACTGGTCTGTACTGGTCCATACTGGTCTATACTGGTCTGTACTGGTCCATACTGGTCTATACTGGTTTATACTGGTCCGTACTGGTCCGTACTGGTGTGGTACCTTGATGGAGATGAGGAAGTGCCCCCCGCAGCGCAGGAAGTGATGGGCGTTCAGGGCCACGATCCGCGTCTGGTCCGGCTGCGCCACGTCGGCGAAGATCACATCGACCATGCCTGGGGAAAACGGGGATATTCCCAAATTATCCCGGGATTCTGGGCAGAATTCCCAAAATTCCAGCCAGGAAAATGAAACTCCCAAAAATTCCCCCAAAATTCCAGCAAAAAAACCCCAAAATTCCAGCAAAAAACCCCCCAAAATTCCAGCAAAAAAACTCCAAAATTCCCCAAAAATGTCACCCAGGAGCACAAAATTCCCAAAAAATTCCCCCAAAATTCCAGCAAAAAAAACCCCAAAATTCCACCCCCAAAATTTCCCAAAAAAATCACCCAGGAGCACAAAATTCCCAAAAATTCCCCCAAAATTCCAGAAAAAAAAAACCCCAAAATTCCAGGAAAAAACCCTGAAGATTCCAGAAAAAAAACCCCAAAAATCCAGGGAAAAAACACCAAAATTCCTCCAAAATTCCACCCAGGAGCACAAAATTCCTGAAATATTCCCCCAAAATTCCAGCCAGGAACATGAAATTCCCAAAAATTCCCATAAAATTCCAGCCAGAAGCACAAAATTCCCATAAAATTTCACGTTGGCAAAGATCACATCCACCATGCCTGAGGAAAATGGGGATATTCCCAAATTATCCCGGGATTCTGGGCAAAATTCCCAAAATTCCCAGAAAATTTAACCTGGGACACGAAATTCCCCAAAATTCCCATAAAATTCCCCCAAAAATCCAAGAAAAACCCCGAAATTCCAGCAAAAAACCTCAAAATTCCCACAAAATTCAATCCAGGAGCAAAAAGTTCCCAAAAAAATTCCCACAAAATTCCCATAAAATTCCCACAAAATTCCCATAAAATTTCCATAAAATTCTCATAAAATTCTCATAAAATTTCCACAAAATTCTCATAAAATTCCCATAAAATTTCCACAAAATTCTCATAAAATTCCCATAAAATTCCCACAAAATTCCCATAAAATTTCCCCAAAATTCCCATAAAATTTTCATAAAATTCCCATAAAATTTTCATAAAATTCTCATAAAATTTCCATTAAATTCTCATAAAATTCCAGCAAAAATTCCAATAAAATTCCGAAAAAAACTCAACCAGGAACACGAAATTCCCACAAAATTCACCTAAAATATCCAGGAAAAAAAACCCCAAAATTCCAGGAAAAAATCCCAAAATTCCAAGGAAAAGAAACCCCAAAATTCCCATAAAATTCCACCCAGGAACATGAACTTTCCATAAAATTCTCCTAAAATTCCCACATAATTCCCATAAAATTCCTATAAAATTCCCCCAAAATTCCAGGAAAAAAAACCCCAAAATTCCAGCAAAAAAATCTCAAAATTCCCCCAAAATTCAACCCAGGAGCAAAAAATTCCCAAAAAATTCCCCCAAAATTCCCATAAAATTTCCCCAAAATTCCCATAAAATTTCCACAAAATTCCCATAAAATTCTCATAAAATTCCCATAAAATTCTCAGAAAATTTCCACAAAATTCTCATAAAATTCTCATAAAATTTCCATAAAATTCTCATAAAATTCCAGCAAAAATTCCAATAAAATTCCCACAAAATTCTCAGAAAATTCCCCCAAAATTCCCCCCAAATTCCCATAAAATTCTCATAAAATTTCAAAAATTTCTCATAAAATTTCCATAAAACTCTCATAAAATTCCCCTAAAATTCCACCCAGGAACACAAAATTCCCACAAAATTCCAGCAAAAACCCTCAAAATTCCCACAAAATTCAACCCAGGAGCAAAAAATTCCCAAAAAATTCCCAAAAAATTCCCACAAAATTCTCATAAAATTCCCACAAAATTCCCATAAAATTCCCACAAAATTCCCATAAAATTCCCACAAAATTCCCATAAAATTTCCCCAAAATTTCCACAAAATTCCCATAAAATTTCCACAAAATTCCCATAAAATTCTCATAAAATTCCCACAAAATTCCCATAAAATTTCCCCAAAATTCCCACAAAATTCCCATAAAATTTCCCCCAAATTCCCATAAAATTTCCCCCAAATTCCCATAAAATTTCCACAAAATTCCCATAAAATTCCCACAAAATTCCCATAAAATTTCCCCAAAATTCCCATAAAATTTTCATAAAATTCCCATAAAATTTCATGTCGGTGAAGATCACGTCAACATTGTCTGGGGAAAGGGGAATTATTCCTGAATTATCCTGGAATTCTGACCAAAAATTCCCGAAATTCCCAGAAAATTCCAGCCAGGAAAATGAAATTCCCAAAAATTCCCAAAAAATTCCCCCAAAATTCGAGTCAGGAGCTCAAAATTCCCATAAAATTCTCACAAAATTCCCACAAAATTCCCAATTGGGAAAAATTTGGGATATTTTGGGAGTTAATTTGGGATATTTTAGGAGTTAATTTGGGGATATTTTGGGATAATTTTGGGGATATTTTGGGGATATTTTGGGGATATTTTGGGATAATTTTGGGGATATTTTGGGGATATTTTGGGATAATTTTGGGGATATTTTGGGAGTTAATTGGGGATAATTTGGGGCTATTTTAGGGATATTTTAGGGATAATTTTGGGCATATTTTGGGGATATTTGGGGAATATTTTGAGGATATTTTGGGAGTTAATTTAAAGATAATTTGGGGATAATTTTGGGATATTTGGGGAGTTAATTGGGGATAATTTCGGGAGTTAATTTGGGATATTTTAGGGATAATTGGGGGATATTTTGGGGTTATTTTGGGGATATTTTAGGAGTTAATTTGGGGCTATTTTGGGGACAATTTGGGGATATTTTAGGGATATTTTGGGGCTATTTTGGGAATATTTTGGAAATATTTTGGGATAATTTCGGGGCTATTTTGGGAATATTTTGGAAATATTTTGGGGATAATTTTGGGATATTTTGGGAGTTAGTTTGAGATGTTTTGGAGATAATTTGGGGATATTTTGGAAATAATTTTGGGGATATTTCGGGATAATTTTAGGGATAATTTTGGGGATAATTTGAGGATATTTTGGGGCTATTTTAGGAGGTAATTTGGGATAATTTGGGGAATATTTTGTGGATAATTTGGGGATAATTTTAGGAATATTTTGGGCTATTTTAGGATAATTTTGGGCCCCAGACTGACCAATGAGCATGCGGTACTTGTGCAGGTGCCGGGGGTATTTTGGGGGTATTTTGGGGATATTTTGGGGGTATTTTGGGGATATTTTGGGGATATTTTGGGGATATTTTGGGGATATTTTGGGGGTATTTTTGGGAACAATTTGGGGATAATTTTGGGGATATTTTAGGAGTTGATTTGGGGATATTTTGGGATAATTTTGGTGCTATTTTGGGGATATTTTGGGAGTAAATTTGGGAATATTTTGGAAATATTTTGGGTCTATTTTAGGAGTTAATTTGGGAATATTTTGAGATAATTTGGGGATATTTTGGGGACAATTTTAGGGATATTTTGGGGATAATTTGGGAATATTTTTGCAGATATTTTGGGGCTATTTTAGGGATATTTTGGGGCTATTTTAAAAGCTAATTTGCGGATATTTTGGAGATAATTTGGGGGTATTTTGGGGATATTTTAGGGATAATTTGGGAATATTTTAGGGATACCTTGTGGATATTTTGGGGCTATTTTAGGAGTTATTTTGGGATAATTTCGGCGATATTTTGGGGATACTTTGGGACAATTTTGGGGCTATTTTAGGGATATTTTGGGGATAATTTCGGGGATATTTTGGGGCTATTTTAGGAATATTTTGGGCTATTTTGGGATAATTTTTGGGTCTCTCACTGACCAATGAGCATGCGGTACTTGTGCGGGTGCCGGGGATATTTTGGGGGTATTTTGGGGGTATTTTGGGGATATTTTGGGGGTATTTTTGGGGACAATATGGGGATAATTTTGGGGATATTTTAGGAGTTGATTTGGGGATATTTTGGGATAATTTTGGTGCTATTTTGGGGATATTTTGGGAGTAAATTGGGGAATATTTTGGAAATATTTTGGGTCTATTTTAGGAGTTAATTTGGGAATATTTTGAGATAATTTGGGGATATTTTGGGGACAATTTTAGGGATATTTTGGGGATAATTTGGGAATATTTTTGCAGATATTTTGGGGCTATTTTAGGGATATTTTGGGGCTATTTTAAAAGCTAATTTGCGGATATTTTGGAGATAATTTGGGGGTATTTTGGGGATATTTTAGGGATAATTTGGGAATATTTTAGGGATACCTTGTGGATATTTTGGGGCTATTTTAGGAGTTATTTTGGGATAATTTCGGCGATATTTTGGGGATACTTTGGGACAATTTTGGGGCTATTTTAGGGATATTTTGGGGATAATTTCGGGGATATTTTGGGGCTGTTTTAGGAATATTTTGGGCTATTTTAGGATATTTTGGGCCCCAGACTGACCAATGAGCATGCGGTACTTGTGCGGGTGCCGGGCGTCCTCGATGACGGGCACCACGTTGGTTCTTTTCTTGGCCACGTTGAGCAGGTCCCGGCCCGAGCGGTGCGAGAACTCCACGGCGTAGACCACGCCCTCCTGGGGGGGACACGCCCACAGGTCACCCGGGGGTCACCAGGGGTCAGCAAAGGTCACCGGGGGTCAGCAAAGGTCAATGGGAGTCAATGGGGGTCAATGGGGGTCAATGGGGGTCACCGGGGTCATCAAAGGTCAATGGGGGTCAATGGGGGTCATCAAAGGTCAATGGGGGTCACTGGGGGTCACCGGGGTCATCAAAGGTCAATGGGAGTCAATGGGGGTCAATGGGGTCATCAAAGGTCAATGGGGGTCACTGGGGGTCACCGGGGTCATCAAAGGTCAATGGGGGTCAATGGGGGTCAATGGGGGTCACCGGGGTCATCAAAGGTCAATGGGGGTCAATGGGGGTCACCAGGGGTCACCGGGGTCATCAAAGGTCAATGGGGTCACCGGGGTCATCAAAGGTCAATGGGGGTCAATGGGGGTCACCAGGGTCATCAAAGGTCAATGGGGGTCAATGGGGGTCACCAGGGTCATCAAAGGTCAATGGAGGTCAATGGAGGTCAATGGGGGTCACCAGGGTCATCAAAGGTCAATGGGGGTCAATGGGGGTCAATGGGGGTCAATGGGGGTCAATGCGGGTCACCCCGAGGTCACTAAAGGTCACCAGGGGTCACCAATGGTCATCAAAGGTCAATGGGGGTCAATGGGGGTCAATGGGGGTCATAAAAGGTCAATAGAGGTCACCAAAGGTCATCAAGGGTCAACAGGGGTCACCAGGGGTCACCCAGAGATCATCAGAGGTGATCAAAGGTCACCCGAGGTCACCTCAAGGTCACCAAAGGTCATAAGGGTTCATCAAAGGTCAACACAGGTCACCAGGGGTCACCCCAACGTCACCAGGGGTCAGCACAGGTCAATGGCGGTCACCAAAGGTCACCAAAGTTCAACAGGAGTTATCAATACCCCACCCAGGGTCACCTGGAGAAACCTCGGGGACACCAAACCAGTGTCACCTGGCCCAGGTGTGTCATTACCTGTCCAGGTGTGTGTTCCCTGTCCCACTTGTGTCCCAGGTGTGTTCCCTGTCCCAGGTGTGTCATTACCTGTCCCAGGTGTGAGTTACCTGTCCCAGTTGTGTGTTACCTGTCCCAGGTGTCTGTTCCCTGTCCCAGGTGTATCCCAGGTATCCCCAGGTGTATCCCAGGTGTCCCCAGGTGTGTGTTACCTGTCCCCAGGTGTCCCAGGTGTGTGTTACCTGTCCCAGGTGTCTGTTCCCTGTCCCAGGTGTATCCCAGGTATCCCCAGGTGTATCCCAGGTGTCCCCAGGTGTGTGTTACCTGTCCCCAGGTGTCCCAGGTGTGTGTTACCTGTCCCAGGTGTGTGTTCCCTGTCCCAGGTGTATCCCAGGTATCCCCAGGTGTATCCCAGGTGTCCCCAGGTGTGTGTTACCTGTCCCCAGGTGTCCCCAGGTGTGTCATTACCTGTCCCAGGTGTGTCATTACCTGTCCTGGTGTGTGTCATTACCTGTCCTGGTGTGTGTGTTACCTGTCCCAGGTGTGTCATTACCTGTCCCAGGTGTGTCATTACCTGTCCCAGGTGTGTATTCCCTGTCTCAGGTGTACCCCAGGTATCCCCAGGTGTATCCCAGGTGTCCCCAGGTGTGTGTTACCTGTCCCAGGTGTCCCCAGGTGTGTGTTACCTGTCCCCAGGTGTCCCCAGGTGTGTCATTACCTGTCCCAGGTGTGTCATTACCTGTCCTGGTGTGTGTGTTACCTGTCCAGGTGTGTGTTACCTGTCCAGGTGTGTGTTACCTGTCCCAGGTGTGTGTGTGTTACCTGTCCCAGGTGTGTCATTACCTGTCCTGGTGTGTGTGTTACCTGTCCAGGTGTGTATTCCCTGTCCCAGGTGTATCCCAGGTATCCCCAGGTGTATCCCAGGTATCCCCAGGTGTATCCCAGGTGTCCCCAGATGTGTGTTACCTGTCCCAGGTGTGTGTTCCCTGTCCCAGGTGTGTGTTACCTGTCCCAGGTGTATCCCAGGTATCCCCAGGTGTATCCCAGGTGTCCCCAGGTGTGTGTTACCTGTCCCCAGGTGTGTGTTACCTGTCCCAGGTGTGTGTTCCCTGTCCCAGGTGTGTGTTACCTGTCCCCAGGTGTGTGTTACCTGTCCCAGGTGTCCCCAGGTGTGTGTTACCTGTCCCCAGGTGTGTGTTACCTGTCCCAGGTGTGTGTTACCTGTCCCAGGTGTCCCCAGGTGTGTGTTACCTGTCCCCAGGTGTGTGTTACCTGTCCCAGGTGTCCCCAGGTGTGTGTTACCTGTCCCAGGTGTGTGTTACCTGTCCCAGGTGTCCCCAGGTGTGTGTTACCTGTCCCCAGGTGTGTGTTACCTGTCCCAGGTGTCCCCAGGTGTGTGTTACCTGTCCCCAGGTGTGTGTTACCTGTCCCAGGTGTCCCCAGGTGTGTGTTACCTGTCCCAGGTGTGTGTTACCTGTCCCCAGGTGTGTTACCTGGCCCACGATGTCGGAGACGTGGCTGACGGTGGTCCCTGAGGCGGCCCCCAGGTAGAGCACCTTGGCCCTGGGTCTGATGTGGATGGGCTCAGGTGTGTCATTACCTGTCCCAGGTGTGTGTTACCTGTCCAGGTGTGTGTTCCCTGTCCCAGGTGTGTGTTACCTGTCCCAGGTGTCCCCAGGTGTGTGTTACCTGTCCGAGGTGTGTCATTACCTGTCCTGGTGTGTGTGTTACCTGTCCTGGTGTGTGTTCCCTGTCCCAGGTGTGTATTCCCTGTCCCAGGTGTATCCCAGGTATCCCCAGGTGTATCCCAGGTGTCCCCAGGTGTGTGTTACCTGTCCCCAGGTGTCCCCAGGTGTGTGTTACCTGTCCCAGGTGTGTGTTACCTGTCCCAGGTGTGTGTTACCTGTCCCCAGGTGTCCCCAGGTGTGTGTTACCTGTTCCCAGGTGTCCCCAGGTGTGTTACCTGGCCCACGATGTCGGAGACGTGGCTGACGGTGGTCCCTGAGGCGGCCCCCAGGTAGAGCACCTTGGCCCCGGGTCTGATGTGGATGGGCTCAGGTGTGTCATTACCTGTCCCAGGTGTGTCATTACCTGTCCTGGTGTGTGTGTTCCCTGTCCCAGGTGTGTGTTACCTGTCCCAGGTGTGTGTTACCTGTCCCAGGTGTATCCCAGGTATCCCCAGGTGTATCCCAGGTGTCCCCAGGTGTGTGTTACCTGTCCCAGGTGTGTTACCTGGCCCACGATGTCGGAGACGTGGCTGACGGTGGTCCCTGAGGCGGCCCCCAGGTAGAGCACCTTGGCCCCGGGTCTGATGTGGATGGGCTCAGGTGTGTCATAACCTGTCCCAGGTGTGTGTTACCTGTCCCAGGTGTCCCCAGGTGTGTGTTACCTGTCCCAGGTGTGTGTTACCTGTCCCAGGTGTATCTCAGGTGTGTTTACCTGGCCCACGATGTCGGAGACGTGGCTGACGGTGGTCCCTGAGGCGGCCCCCAGGTAGAGCACCTTGGCCCCGGGTCTGATGTGGATCTGGTCGATGCCCCCCAGGATTGCGGCCGCCAGTTTGGAGCGGAACGGGTTCCAGGCCCGGTACTCCACCGAGGTGTCGCCGTCCTGGGGACCAGTACAAACCAGTTTGGACCAGTACAGACCAGTATAAACCAGTATAGACCACTATAGACCAGTATGGACCAGTATAAACCAGTAGGGACCAGTATAAACCACTATGGACCAGTATATTTGTACTGTCCCTCCCTACTAAGGGTTCCAGGCACGGCACTCCATGGAGGTGTCGCCATCCTGGGAACCAGTATGGACCAGTATAAACCAGTACAAACCAGTATAGACCAGTATAGACCAGTACAAACCAGTATGGACCAATATAGATCAATATGTACCAGTATAAACCAGTATGAACCACTATAAGTCAGTCCCTCCCAGTATAAACCAGTCCCTCCCAGTCTTTCCCAGTACAAACCAGTATAAACCAGTTCCCTTCCTGTTCCTAAAAAAAATCCCTTTTTTTGTCCCCAAAATCCCAATTTTTACCCCCCAAATCCCCATTTTTCACCCTAAAACCGCTGGGTTTTTTCCTCCCAGTCCCTCCCAGTATAAACCAGTATAACCCAGTTCCCTCCCAGTATAACCCAGTCCCCTCCCAGTTCCTTTTCACCCCTAAAATTCCCATTTTTATCCTGAAAATCTTAATTTTTACCCCCAAAATCCTATTTTTTTACCCTAAAACCGACGGGTTTTTTCCTCTCAGTTTGTCCCAGTCCCTCCCAGTATAAACCAGTATGTCCCAGTATGTCCCAGTATCCCCAGTCCCCCCAGTACCTCGACACTGATGCGTTTCTCGCCGTACACCGACTCCCCCGGGACCAGGTTCCGCGTCACCAGAGCGTCCTCACGGCCCCGGCAGATAAACACACCTGGGTGGGACAGGGGGGGTACACCTGAGACACACCTGAGATACACCTGAGATACCTGGGGACACCTGAGATACACCTGAGATACACCTGAGCACAGCTAAAATACACCTGGGACACACCTGAGATACCTGAGATACCTGGGGACACCTGAGACACACCTGAGATACACCTGAGATACACCTGAGATACCTGGGGACACCTGGGGACAGCTGAGATACCTGGGGACAGCTAAAATACACCTGGGGACACACCTGAGATACCTGAGATACACCTGGGGACAGCTGAGATACCTGGGACACACCTGAGACACCTGGGGACACACCTGAGATACACCTGAGACACCTGAGATACCTGGAGACACCTGGGGACACACCTGAGACACCTGGGGACACCTGAGATACCTGGGGACAGCTACAATACACCTGGGGACACCTGAGACACACCTGAGACACCTGGGGACAGTTGAGATACACCTGAGATACCTGGGGACACCTGAGACACCTGGGGACACACCTGAGATACACCTGAGACACCTGAGATACCTGGAGACACCTGGGGACACACCTGAGACACCTGGGACACACCTGAGATACACTTGGGGACACTTGGGACACCTGGGGCCCGCAGCTTCTCCAGATCCCCAGTCCCCTCCCAGTATAAATGAGTATCCCCAGTTACCCTCCCAGTCCCTCCCAGTCCCCCCAGTATAACCCAGTATCCCCAGTTCCCTCCCAGTCCCTTCCCAGTATCCCCAGTTACCCTCCCAGTCCCCCCAGTATAACCCAGTCCCCCCAGGTCCCCTCCCAGTGTAACCCAGTCTCCCCAATTACCCTCCCAGTCCCTCCCAGTATAAACCAGTCCCCCCCAGTATCACCAATCCCCTCCCAGTCCCCCCAGTATAACCCAGTCCCCCCAGGTCCCCTCCCAGTGTAACCCAGTCTCCCCAATTACCCTCCCAGTCCCTCCCAGTATAAACCAGTCCCCCCCAGTATCACCAATCCCCTCCCAGTCCCTCCCAGTATAACCCAGTCCCCCCAGTCCCTCCCAGTATAAACCAGTATCCCCAGTTACCCTCGTGCCGATGCGGCTCCACGGTCACTTTTTTCCCGCCTTTGAAGCCTCCTCTGGCCCCGCCCCTGGCCCCGCCCCCTCGGCCTCGGCCCCGCCCCCTGGGGCCGCCTCGGGCTCCGCCTCCTCCTCTGGCCCCGCCCCCTCCTCCTCTGGCCCCGCCCCCTCCGCGGGGCGGGAACCCGGAACCTGCGGGGGGAACTGGCGTTACTGGGGGGTACTGGTTTGTACTGGGAGGGGACCTGGGATGGACTGGGAGGGGAACTGGGGTTACTGGGATGGACTGGGAGGGGAACTGGGGTTACTGGTTTGTACTGGGAGAGGAACTGGGGGGACTGGGATGGACTGGTTTATACTGGGAGGGGAACTGGGGTTACTGGTTTGGACTGGGAGGGGAACTGGGGTTACTGGTTTGTACTGGTTTGTACTGGGAGGGGAACTGGGGGGACTGGGAGGGACTGGGAGGGGAACTGGGGTTACTGGTTTGTACTGGGAGAGGAACTGGGGTTACTGGTCTGTACTGGGAGAGGAACTGGGGTTACTGGTCTGTACTGGGATGGACTGGGGGGGAACTGGGAGGGGAACTGGAGTTACTGGTTTGGACTGGGAGGGGAACTGAGGGGTCTGGGAGGGGAACTGGGGTTACTGGTTTGTACTGGGAGGGGAACTGGGGGGACTGGGAGAGACTGGGGTTACTGGGATGGACTGGGAGAGGAACTGGGATTACTGGTTTGTACTGGGATGGACTGGGATTGACTAGCAGGGGACTGGGAGGGGTCTGGGGTTACTGGTTTGTACTGGGATGGCCTGGGATTGACTGGGAGGGGAACTGGGGGGACTGGGAGGGTTACTGGTTTATACTGGGAGTGACTGGGAGGGAACTGGGAGCCAATGGGAGGGGAACTGGGGTTACTGGTTTGTACTGGGGGGGAACTGGGGTTACTGGTTTGTACTGGGGGAACTGGGGTTACTGGTTTGTACTGGGATGGACTGGGAGGGGAACTGGGGGGGGACTGGGAGAGGAACTGGGGTTACTGGTTTGTACTGGGAGGGACTGGGGGGGAACTGGGAGAGACTTGGAGGGTAACTGGGGATACTGGGAGAGTTACTGGTTTATACTGGGAAGGACTGGGAGGCACTGGGAGGGGATTGAGGGGGTAACTGGGGATACTGGGAGGGACTGGGGGGGGTAACTGGGTCATACTGGGAGGGACTGGTGGATACTGGGAAGCAACTGGGCAAACTGGGAGGGCACTGGGACAGCCAGCAGGGGCAGCACTGGGGGTTACTGGTCTATACTGGTTTATACTGGTTTATACTGGGACTCACCTCGGCCCCGGAAGCCGCCGCGACCCCCCCGGGGGCTGAAACCTGCGGGAGGGAACTGGTCAGACTGGGATGGACTGGGAGAGCTCCCTGTGCTCCCAGTTTGGCTCCAACCCCTCCCCAGTTTGTCCCAGTTCATCCCAGTATAGCTTAAACCCCTCCCAGTTACCCCTGAATCCCTCCCAGTATAACCCAGTTACCCCCAAACCCCTCCCAGTCCATCCCAGTATAACTCACACCCCTCCCACTATAACCCAGTACAACCCAAACCCCTCCCAGTATAACCCAGTTATCCCCAGTTCCTCTCCCAGTTTATCCCAGTATAACCCAGTCCCCTCCCAGTCCATCCCAGTATAACCCAGTTCCCTCCCAGTCCATCCCAGTATAACCCAAACCCCTCCCAGTCCATCCCAGTTACCCCCAGTTAACCCCAAAACCCTCCCAGTTCATCCCAGTATAACCCAGTACTCCCCAGTCCCATCCCAGTACATCCCAGTATAACCCAGTACATCCCAGTTGCCCTCCAAACTTCTCCCAGTTCCATCCCAGTTTGTCCCAGTTAACTCCCACACCCCCCCAGTCCCTCCCAGTATATCCCAGTTTGCCCCAGTTCCCTCCCAGTACTCCCCAGTCCCATCCCAGTTACCCCCCAAACCTCTCCCAGTCCCATCCCAGTATATCCCAGTTCCTTCCCAGTTTCCCCCAGTGCATCCCAGTTTGTCCCAGTTCTCTCCCAGTCCCACCAGTTACATCCCAGTTACCCCTCAAACCTCTCCCAGTGCCCCCCAATCCCCTCCCAGTATATCCCAGTCCCATCCCAGTATATCCCAGTCCCCTCCCAGTACATCCCAGTTACCCCCCAATCCCCTCCCAGTTCCCTCCAGTCCCTCCAGACCCCCCCAGTATATCCCAGTCCATCCCAGTCCCCCCCCAAACCCCTCCTGGTCCCTCCCAGTTTATCCCTGTTTGTCCCAGTTCCCTCCCAGCACCCCACAGTCCCATCCCAGTATAAACCAGTCTATTCCAGTCCCCCCCAGTCCCTCCCAGTCCCACCAGTTCCATCCCAGTTACCCCTCAAACCTCTCCCAGTGCTCACCAGTCCTCTCCCAGCCCGTCCCAGTATAGCCCAGTTCCCTCAAGTCTCTCCCAGTATATCTCAGTTCTATCCCAGTCCCATCCCAGTATATCCCAGTTCCCTCCCAGTCCCTCCAGTTTATCCCAGTTTGTCCCAGTCCCATCCCAGTTCCCTCCCAGTCCAAACCAGTCCCATCCCAGTCACCTCTCAAACCTCTTCCAGTCCCCTCCAGTCCCTCCCAGTTTGTCCCAGTAACCCCCACACCCCTTCCAGTCTATCCCAGTCCCCATCCCAGTATCCCCCAGTATATCCCAGTCTATCCTAGTTCCCATCTCAGTCCCCCCAAGTCCCTCCCAGTTTATCCCAGTCCATCCCAGTTTGTCCCAGTCCCTCCCAATCCCTGCCCAGTACATCCCAGTTAGTCCTTAAACCCCTCCCAGTTTGTCCCAGTTCCTCCCAGTCCTCCCCAGTCCCTCCCAGTCCATCCCAGTTCCCTCCCAGTATATCCCAGTCACCCCCAGCTCCCTCCCAGTGACTCCCAGTCCCCTCCCAATCCCCCCCAGTCCATCCCAGTCCATCCCAGTCTATCCCAGTCCATCCCAGTCTATCCCAGTCACCCCTAGTTCCCTCCCAGTGACTCCCAGTTCCCCCCAGTCCCCTCCAGTCTATCCCAGTCCATCCCAGTTTATCCCAGTCTCTCCCAGTTCTCACCGGGCCTCATCTCTCCACGCGGGTCTCTCGCGCCTCTGTCGGAACAGGAAATTACGTCAATTCGCCACGCCCCTTCCGCTGCTCTGCGCATGCGTCGCCGCCTTCCCGCCGCTCAGGCCACGCCTCCTCCCGGGCGGAAGTTCCCTCAGAGCGCCTCGAGGTGAATTCTGAGGGGATTTTTGAGGTAAAAAGTGATGATTTTGGGATAAAAACGGAGATTTTGGGGATTTTTTTCCGATTTGACGCCTTTCGGGGTCATTTCGGCGCCGTTTCGGGGCGATCCCCGCGGCCTCCGGGGACACGCGGGGTCGGGGTCGCCGCCATTTTTCCTCCCCGGGTGAGACGCTCTGGCCCGAACCGAGCTCTCTATGGTCTTTAGTGACGTCACTTCCGGCGACCTTCTTGGCGCTTCCGGTGTGACTCGTTGGTTCCGGCGGGCGGCGAGCGGCGGTGAAAGTCACTTTGAGTGGGACGTACTGGGATGGACTGGGAGCGACTGGGAGAGACTGAGATGGGACTGGGATAGACTGGGAGCACTGGGAGAGGGACTGGGATGAACTGGGAGCACTGGGAGGGGAACTGGGGGGGATTGGGGGGTCGCGGAGGGCCCTGGGGGCGGGTTAGGCCGGACTGGGATGGACTGGAGGGGACTGGGATGAACTGGGAGGGACTGGGGTGACTGGGATGATCTGGGAGGGCTGGGGGGGGTTACTGGGATGAACTGGGAGGGGCTGGGGGAAACTGGGAGATACTGGGGGGACTGGGAGGGACTGGGAGGGGTGTGGGGGTTATTGGGATAAACTGGGAGGGGAGTGGGGGGGGTGTGGGGGGTTACTGAGGTGGACTGGGAAGAGTAGGGTGAAGTGGGGGTTTACTGGGATTGACTGGGATAAACTGGGAGGGCCGTGGGGCGGTTACTGGGATGAACTGGGGTGAACTGGGATGAACTGGGAGAGGTGTGGGGGGTTACTGGGATGGACTGGGAGGGAACTGGGATGAACTGGGAGAGGTGTGGTGGTTACTGGGAGGGACTGGGGCAAACTGGGAGCAGTGGGAGGGGACTGGGGGGATACTGGGATGACCTGGAGGTTACTGGGATGAACTGGGGGGTGACTGAGAGGGAACTGGGAGCACTGGGAGGGCATTGGGGTGAACTGGGAAGGGTGTGGGGGGGGTTAGTGGGAGGGACTGGGATGGACTGGGGTGAACTGGGAGGGGACTGGGGTGAATTGGGAGCACTGGGAGGGGTGTGGGGGTTACTGGGATGAACTGGGAAGAGCCTGGGGTGAATTGGGATGAACTGGGGTGAACTGGGAGGGCACTGGGGGCTTGCTGGGATGAACTGGGAAGAGTCTGGGATAAACTGGGAGGGGTGTGGGGTGAACTGGGAGCACTGGGAGGGACTGGGAGGGAACTGGGAGCATTGGGAGGGACTGGGATGAACGGGGGGGGAACTTGGATGAACTGGGAGAAAGTGGAATGAACTGGGAGGGGACTGGGATAAACTGGGAGGGATGGGAGTGGTTACTGGGATGAACTGGGAGAGGAATTGGGAGCGACTGGGAGGGCGCTGGGGGGATAAACTGGGAGGGAACTGGGGGGAACTGGGAGCGGTGTGGGGCTTACTGGGAGGGATTGGAATGGACTAGGAAGAGCCTGGGGTGAACTGGGAGGGGTGTGGGGGGTTACTGGGTGAAACTGGGAGGGAACTGGGAGGGAACTGGGATGAACTGGGAGCATTGGGAGGGAACTGGGATGAACTGGGGGTTACTGGTTTGAACTGGGAGCACTGGGAGGGACTGGGATGAACTGGGGGTTACTGGGAACACTGGGAGTTACTGGGATGAACTGGGAGGGGATACTGGGACAGGTCTGGGCCTTACTGGGAGCACTGGGAGGGAACTGGGATGAACTGGGATGATCTGGGGGTTACTGGGAGCACTGGGAGTTACTGGTTTGAACTGGGAGCACTGGGATGAACTGGGAGTTACTGGTTTGAACTGGGAGCACTGGGAGGGAACTGGGATGAACTGGGGGTTACTGGGAGTTACTGGTTTGAACTGGGAGCACTGGGAGGGAACTGGGAGCACTGGGAGTTACTGGTTTGAACTGGGAACACTGGGATGAACTGGGATGAACTGGGAGTTACTGGTTTGAACTGGGAGCACTGGGAGGGAATTGGGATGAACTGGGGGTTACTGGGAGTTACTGGTTTGAACTGGGAGCACTGGGAGGGGATTGGGAGGGAACTGGGATGAACTGGGGGTTACTGGGAGCACTGGGATGAACTGGGATGAACTGGGATGAACTGGGAGTTACTGGTTTGAACTGGGAGCACTGGGAGGGGATTGGGAGGGAACTGGTTTGAACTGGGAGTTACTGGTTTGAACTGGGAACACTGGGATGAACTGGGATGAACTGGGAGTTACTGGTTTGAACTGGGAGCACTGGGAGGGAATTGGGATGAACTGGGAGTTACTGGTTTGAACTGGGAGCCGCCCCTGGCCTCATTAACCCCCCGGGCCTCATTAGCATCCCCTCATTAGCATATGCTAATTAGCAATCAGTCCTCTCTTCCATCCATTAACAGGGTCCCTTCCTGGGGAGAGTTCATTGATTAATTAATCCAATTAACCTTGGGGGTGTTAAATAATTAATTAATTAACCCGTTAATTATTATGTTAATTAGGTGTTAATAAGAGTAGTTAATTTATTGATAATAATGTTAGTTGTTAATTTTATTAATTTTTTAATTTGATAATCTATGAGACTTAATTAGTTGCTTAATAGCCCCCAGCTAGAATTAATTAATTAATCAACCCTGGAGCTGGTAATTAACTAATTAATGGGTAGTTTAATTAGGAGCTAATTTGAACAGTGAATTTCTAGATATTCATCTAATTGTTAATTATTTGATTTAATAATCAACGGGAGTTAATTAATGGCCCCAAGGTGGAATTAATTAATCCCAGGGGCCCTAATTAGTTAATTGCCAGTTTAATTAGGAACCAATTTGAATAATTTCTGAGTTTTTAAATTAATTTTATTAATTACTTGGTTTAATAATCAATAAGAGGTAATTAATTGCCTTGATGTTGCTCAGGGAAGCAATTAACAGCCCCCAGTTAATTAATTAATTAACTAATTAGTCCTGAGGGTGTTAATTAATTAACAGAGTCATTAATTAGTGCCTCAGGGTCATTCCTGGTCCCTTTGTCGCCATTTTGTTTTTCCTCCAGGCTGGAATTAATTAATTCATTAATTACATTAATCAAGGCTGGGCTAATTAAGCCCAGGAAGGTCTTAATTAGTTCTTTAGTGTGTTAATTAATTAGCAGGGCACTAATTAACCTAATTAATTATTGTTAATGGCCAATAATTATCTTTATCTTTCTCACTGCGGGGTGGGATTAATTAATTTCTTAATTAATTAATTAATTCGGGGAGGTTATTAATGAACAGTATAGGTTGTTAATTAATTGAATGAGGTGCTAACTAACCTGCTAAATAATCAATTAAATGTTGATTAACAAAATTAATGAATTAATGTTATTTGTTATTGGTCTCAGGGTTATTTTTAGTTCCAAGACGGGGCTAATTAACCCATTAATTAATTAATTAATCCCAGAGTTCTATTAATTAATGCTACAGGTTGTTAATGAGCAGATTAATTGGTAATCAGGCTGATCACTAATTAATTAGGCATTAATTAGCTTAATTAATGAGTTTTTAATGTCATTTTCTATTGATTTTTTGCTTCTGTTTCATCCCAGGGTGAGATTAATTAACCTATTAATGAATTAATTATTATTAGAGGGTTATTAGTTAATATTACGCATTGCTAGCTAATTAATTAGGTGCTAGTTATCCTGATTATTAATTAATTAGTTGCTAATTAACACCATTAATGACCTTTTAATTTTTGTTGATTTATTCCTTTATTTCCATTGGAGGAATTAATGATCCAATTAACAAAAATAGATTAATTACTAATTAATGGGGCACTAATCAGTTATTTAGCTGATTGATTAGCTACTAATCATCCTCATAAACTACTAATTACCATAATTAATTAATTATTAATCACCATAATTAATTAGTTGTCAACTAATCTCCAAATCCCTTCAAGAGGAACCTTAAAAATCTTAATTTCTCTCCTTTTTTTAACCAATTAACCCCCCCCAACCTCAATTAATCAAGTCAAGTCATTAATTAACCCTGAGCAGAGGAGCCTTAATGAGCCCAGGCGCTAATTAAGGTCTCTAATTAGGCTAATTAGCCATGGCTGAGGACATCAAGGCCAAACTGGCTCGTTACAAGACGGCGCCGTTCGACAGCCGCTTCCCCAACCAGAACCAGACCCGCAACTGCTGGCAGAACTACCTGGGTGAGGCCCCAAAAACCCCCAAAATCACCCCAAAAATCACCTGGGGGGGCTCAGGACTCACCTGGGCACCCCAAAAAACCCCAAATTGACCCGAATTCCCCCAAAAATACCCCAAAAATATCCCCAAAATATCCAAATTTCGCGTTTTTTCATGGTCGATAGTGGTGGGGTAGACCTGATGTCCCAACACACAGAAACACCAAATCTTCCCAAGATCACCCCAAAATTCACCTGAGGGACACCAAAATTCATCTGGGCACCCCAAAAAACCCCAAATTGACCCGAATTTCCTAAAAAAATACCCCAAAAATACCCCAAAAATAACAAAATTTGGGGTTTTTTTAATTTCCGATAGTGGTGGGGTAGACCTGATGTCCCAACACACAGAAACCCCAAAATTGCCCCAAAATCACCCCAAAATTCACCTGAGGGGGCTCAGGACTCACCTGGGCACCCCAAAAAACCCCAAATTGACCCAAATTCCAAAAAAATCCCCCCTAAAATACCCCAAAAATAACAAAATTTGGGGTTTTTTTAATTTCCGATAATGGTGGGGTAGACCTGATGTCCCAACACACAGAAACCCCAAAATTGCCCCAAAATTGCCCCAAAATTCACCCAAAGGACACCAAAATTCACCTGGGCACCCCAAAAAACCCCAAATTGACCCGAATGCCCAAAAAATTCCCCCCAAAATACCCCAAAAATAACAAAATTTGGGGTTTTTTTCATTCCCGATAGTGGTGGGGTAGACCTGATGTCCCCAAAGTCCTCTCACTGTCCCAATGTCCCCAGTGTCCCCTCACTGTCCCCAATGTCCCCTGACTGTCCCCAATGTCCCCAATATCTCCAATATCCCCAGTGTCCCCTCACTGTCCCCAATGTCCCCAATATCCCCAATGCCCCAATGTCCCCTGAGTGTCCCCAATGTCCCCAATATCCCCAATGTCCCCTCCTGTCCCCTCACTGTCCCCAATGTCCCCTCACTGTCCCCAATATCCCCAAAGTCCCCTCACTGTCCCTAATACCCCCAGTGGCCCCTCACTGTCCCCAATGTCCCCAATGTCCCCAATGCCGCCAATGTCCCCTGACTGTCCCCAATATCTCTGATATCCCCAATGTCCCCAAAGTCCCCAATATCCTCAATATCCCCAAATGTCCCCAATGTCCCCTCACTGTCCCCAATGCCCCCGGAGTCCCCAATATCCCCAAAGTCCCCTCACTGTCCCCAATATCCCCAATGTCCCCAATATCCTCAATGTCCCCAATATCCCAAATGTCCCCAATGTCCCTTCACTCTTCCCAATGTCCTTTCACTGTCCTCAATATCCGCGAAGTCCCCTCACCATCCCCAATGTCCCCCCACCGTCCCCTCACTGTCCCCAATATCCCAAATATCCCAAATGTCCCCAATATCCTCAATGTCCTCAAATGTCTCCAATGTCCCCAATGTCCCCAATATCTTCAGTGTCCCCAATATTGCCCAATGTCTCTAATGTCCCTTCACTGACCCCAATGTCCTTTCACTGTCCTCAATATCCCCAAAGTCCCCTCACTATCCCCAATATCACAAATATCCCCAATGTCCCCTCTCTGTCCCCAATGTCCCCTCACTGTCCCCAATGTCCCCTCACTGTCCCCAATATCTCCAATGCCCCCAGTGTCCCCTGACTGTCCCCAATATTCCCGCTATCCCTTCACTGTCCCCAATGTCCCCAGTGTCCCCACTGTCCCCGCTGTCCCATGAGTGTCCCCAATGTCCCCTCACTGTCCCCAATATCCCTGATATCCCCAATGTCCCCAAAGTCCCCTCACTGTCCCCAATGTCCCCAAAGTCCCCTCACTGTCCCCAATGTCCCAAATATCCCTGAGATCCCCAGTGTCCCCAATAGCCCCAATGTCCCCAAAATCCCCTCACTATCCCCAATATCCCCAATGTCCCCTCACTGTCCCCAATATCCCCAGTGTCCCCAATATCCCCAATGTCCCCAATATCTCCAAAGTCCCCAACATCCTCAATGTCCCCAATATCCCCTCACTGTCCCCAATATCCCAAATGTCCCCTCACTGTCCCCAATATCCCTGATATCCCCAATGTCCCCAAAGTCCCCTCACTGTCCCCAATATCCCCTCACTGTCCCCAATATCCCAAATGTCCCCTCACTGTCCCCAATGTCCCCTCACTGTCCCCAATGTCCCCGCTGTCCCCGCTGTCCCCTGAGTGTCCCCGTTGTCCCCAGACTACCAGCGGTGCCAGCGGGCCATGGCGGCCAGGGGGGCCGACGCCACCCCCTGCCAGTGGTACTACAGGGTGTACAAGTCACTGTGTCCCACCGCCTGGGTGAGTGTCCCCAAATGTCCCCTGTGTGTCCCCTGTGTCACCTGTGTGTCCCCTGTGTGTCCCCTGTGTGTCCCCTGTGTGTCCCCAATGTCCCCAGTGGTACTACAGGGTGTACAAGTCACTGTGTCCCACCGCCTGGGTGAGTGTCCCCAGTGTCCCCAATGTCACCTGTGTGTCCCCTGTGTGTCCCCTGTGTGTCCCCAATGTCCCCAGTGGTACTACAGGGTGTACAAGTCACTGTGTCCCACCGCCTGGGTGAGTGTCCCCAATGTCCCCAATGTCCCCTGTGTGTCCCCTGTGTGTCCCCAATGTCCCCTGTGTGTCCCCAATGTCACCTGTGTGTCCCCTGTGTGTCCCCTGTGTCCCCTGTGTGTCACCTGTGTGTCCCCAAATGTCCCCCCAATGTCCCCAATGTCCCCAAGTGTCCCCCAATGTCCCCAATGTCCCCCCAATGTCCCCAATGTCCCCAAGTGTCCCCCAATGTCCCCAATGTCCCCAAATGTCCCCAATGTCCCCTCAATGTCTCCAAATGTCCCCCAATGTCCCCCAATGTCCCCCAATGTCCCCAATGTCCCCAATGTCCCCAAATGTCCCAAATGTCCCCCAGTGTCCCCCAAGTGTCCCCAATGTCCCCTTTGTCCCCCCAGGTGACCACGTGGGACGAGGCCCGTGAGGAGGGGACATTCCCCGGCAAGATCTGAATGTCCCCAACCCCCCCCCGGGGTGACATTGGTGACACCTGGGACAGGGACAGGGGGAGGGGACAGGGCTGTCACCCCCCCCCGGGCAGGGGACACGCAGTGGCACCGCCAATAAAGGGTTAAAAACTGGGCCTGGGGCTGGTGGCATTTGGGGACATTGGGGACAGTTGGGGACAGCGGAATTCGGCACCTTTGGGACCCCCTGGGGTCATTCAGGACACCCCAAAGGTCACCTGGGACCCTCCAAATGTCACCTGGGACACCCCAGTGTCACCTGAGACACCCCAAATGTCACCTGGGACCCTCCAGTGTCACCTGGGACCCCCCAGAGTCACCTGGGACCCTCCAGTGTCACCTGGGACCCCCCAGAGTCACCTGGGACCCTCCAGTGTCACCTGGGACCCTCCAAATGTCACCTGGGACCCTCCAGTGTCACCTGGGACTCACCAAATGTCACCTGGGACCCTCCAGTGTCACCTGGGACCCCCCAAATGTCACCTGGGACACCCCAGTGTCACCTGGGACCCCCCAGTGTCACCTGGGACACCCCAAATGTCACCTGGGACACTCCAAATGTCACCTGGGACCCAAAAATGTCACCTGAGACACCCAAATGTCACCTGGGACCCCTAAATGTCACCTGGGACCCCCCAGTGTCACCTGGGACACCCCAAATGTCACCTGGGACCCAAAAATGTCACCTGAGACACCCAAATGTCACCTGGGACCCCTAAATGTCACCTGGGACCCTCCAGTGTCACCTGGGACCCCCCAGAGTCACCTGGGACCCCCCAGTGTCACCTGGGACCCTCCAGTGTCACCTGGGACCCCCCAAATGTCACCTGGGACCTTCCAAATGTCACCTGGGACCCCCCAGTGTCACCTGGGACCTTCCAAATGTCACCTGGGACCCCCCAGTGTCACCTGGGACCTTCCAAATGTCACCTGGGACCCCCCAAATGTCACCTGGGACCCTCCAGTGTCACCTGGGACCCCCCAAATGTCACCTGGGACCAAAAAATGTCACCTGGGACCCTCCAAATGTCACCTGGGACCCTCCAAATGTCACTTGGGACCCCCAAATGTCACCCCCCATAGAAGTCAATGGGTAGACCTGGTGTCCCCACACCTGGGACTCCTCCCAGTTTATCCCAGTTTAAACCAGTCCATCCCAGTCCCTCCCAGTCCCTCCCAGTCCATCCCAGTTCAAACCAGTCCCCTCCCAGTTCCTCCCAGTCCCTCCCAGTCCATCCCAGTTCCCTCCCAGTTCCCTCCCAGTTCCCTCCCAGTCCCCTCCCAGTCCCTCCCAGTCCCCTCCCAGTTCCTCCCAGTCCCTCCCAGTCCCTCCCAGTCCCTCCCAGTTCATCCCAGTTCCCTCCCAGTCCCCTCCCAGTCCCTCCCAGTCCCTCCCAGTCCCTCCCAGTTCATCCCAGTTCCCTCCCAGTCCCTCCCAGTCCCTCCCAGTTCATCCCAGTCCCTCCCAGTTCATCCCAGTCCCTCCCAGTTCCCTCCCAATCCCCTCCCAGTACTCTCCCAGTATAAACCAGTGACCCCGAGGTGACACCAGTCCTTTATTGTCCCCAGTCCCAGTTCAGGGCCCCAGGGGGACCCCCAGGAGGGCCCCGGGGGCCACCGGAGCTCCCAGTGCTCCCAGTGGAGCTCCCAGTGCTCCCAGTGGAGCTCCCAGTCCTCCCCCCAGTCCTCCCAGTCCTCCCAGTGCTCCCAGTGGTGCTCCCAGGGGTCCCCCCAGTGGTCCCAGTCCTCCCAGTCCTCCCCCCAGGGCTCCTCCCAGTGCTCCCAGTGGTACTCCCAGTCCTCCCAGTCCTCCCAGTGCTCCCACTGGTCCCACTGGTCCCAGTCCTCCCCCCAGTGGTCCCAGTGGTGCTCCGAGGGGCGCTCCCAGTGCTCCCAGTGCTCCCAGTGGTTCCATCAGGTGACCTGTGGGGACACGGGGTGGGGTCAGTCTGGGGAGTTATCGGGGTCAGTGTCACCTTCATCCCACCATCGTCATCATCATCATCATCATCATCATCATCATCATCGTCGTCCTCCTATCTTCATCTTCCCATCATCATTATCATCATCCCACCACCGTCATCATCATCTCGTTGATATTATCCCATCTTCATCATCGTTGTCCCATCACCACCATCATCATCCTCCCGTCACCGCCACCATCTTCATCATCATCATCATCATCATCCTCCTATCTTCATCTTCCCATCACTATGATCATCATCATCATCCTCCCATTGTCATTGTCCCATCACCACCATCATCATCCTCCCGTCACCACCACCATCTTCATCATCATCATCTCATTGATATTGTCCCATCTTCATCATTGTTGTCCCATCACCATTTTCATCATCATCATCATCATCCTCCCATTGTCATTGTCCCATCTTCATCATCGTTGTCCCATCACCACCATCATCGTCCTATCTTCATCTTCCCATCATCATCATCTTTTTCATTCCATTGTCATCATCCCACCACCACCACCTTCATCATCCTCATCATCATCGTCCTCATTGTTCCATCCCGTAATTTTCATCTTATCCTTATCTAATCATCGCTGTCCCACCATCTTCATCATCATCGTCATCATCACCGTCCCACCACCATTTTTGTCATCATCTTCATCCCACCATCACCATCATCACCCCATTACCATCATCATCATGATCCCACCACCCTCTTCTTCATCATCATTGTCATCATCGTCCCTCCACCATCTTCATTTTCATCCCACCATCATCATCATCATCACTTTCATCCCACCCCAGCATCATCTTCATCTCCATCCCACCATCATCATCTTCATCCCATCATCACCATCATCTTCATCCCACCATCATCATCATCATCGTCACCTTCATCCCACCCCATCACCATCATCTTCATCCCGCTCTCATCTTCATCCCACCATCTTCATCATCGTTCCATCATTGTTTTCATCCCGACCCATTATCATCGTCTTCATCCCATTGTCACCATTATCATCATCTTCATCCCACCTCAGCGCCACCATCATCTTCATCCCACCATCGCCATCTTCATCCCACCATCACCGTTTTCATCCCACCCTCATCATCATCATCTTCATCCCATGATCTTCATCATCATCATCATCCCACCATCATCATCTTCATCCCACCATCATCTTCATCCCATCCCACCATCCTCCTCCTCCTCCTGGTCACCTGTGTCCCCTCACCTGTGAGGTCACGGGGGGCCCGGGGGGCGGCGGCCGGGGGACACCGGGCGGCTGTGGGGACACACCGAGGTCACACCGGGGTCACCCGGGGGTCACGGGGGTGGACACAGGTCATGGGTGGACACAGAGGTCATGGGTGGACATGGATGTCATGGGTGGACACTGGGATGGACACAGAGCTCATGGGTGGACACTGGGCTGGACACAGGTCATGGGTGGACACAGGGATGGACAGTGGTCATGGGTGGACACTGGGATGGACACAGGCCATGGGTGGACACTGGGATGGACAGTGGTCATGGGTGGACACTGGGATGGACAGTGGTCATGGGTGGACACTGGGATGGACAGTGGTCATGGGTGGACACTGGGATGGACACAGGCCATGGGTGGACACAGGGATGGACACAGGCCATGGGTGGACACAGGGATGGACACAGGCCATGGGTGGACACTGGGATGGACAGTGGTCATGGGTGGACACTGGGATGGACACAGGCCATGGGTGGACACTGGGATGGACACAGGCCATGGGTGGACACAGGGATGGACACAGGCCATGGGTGGACACAGGGATGGACACAGAGCTCATGGGTGGACACTGGGATGGACACAGGCCGTGGGTGGACACAGGGATGGACACAGGCCATGGGTGGACACTGGGATGGACAGTGGTCATGGGTGGACACTGGGATGGACACAGGCCATGGGTGGACACAGGGATGGACACAGGCCATGGGTGGACACAGGGATGGACACAGGCCATGGGTGGACACAGGGATGGACACAGGCCATGGGTGGACACAGGGATGGACACAGAGCTCATGGGTGGACACTGGGATGGACACAGGCCGTGGGTGGACACAGGGATGGACAGTGGTCATGGGTGGACACTGGGATGGACACAGGCCGTGGGTGGACACAGGGATGGACACAGGTCATGGGTGGACACAGGGATGGACACAGGTCATGGGTGGACACAGGGATGGACACAGGTCATGGGTGGACACAGGGATGGACACGGAGGTCATGGATGGACATGGGGAAGTCATGGACACAGGGATGGACACAAAGGTCATGGGTGGACACAGGGAGGTCATGGATGGACACTGGGATGGACTTGGGGAAGCCACAGACACAGAGGTCAGGGGTGGACACAAAGGTCATGGGTGGACACAGGTCATGGACACAGAGGTAATGGATGGACACTGGGATGGACATGGAGGTCATGGGTGGACATGGGGAGGTCATGGATGGACACAGGTCATGGGTGGACACTGGGATGGACATAGGGAAGCCACAGACACAGAGGTCAGGGATGGACACAAAGGTCGTGGGTGGACACAAAAGTCATGGATGGACACAAAGGTCATGGACACAGAAATGGACACAAAAGGTCATGGGTGGACACTGGGATGGACACGGAGGTCATGGGTGGGCCCAAAGGTCGTGGGTGGACACAGGGATGGACACAGAAATGGACACAGAGAGGTCAGGGATGGACACTGGGGTGGACGCAGGGGTGGACACAGGGAGGGCATGAATGGACACATGGAGGTCAGGGATGGACACGGATGGACACAAGGATGTCTTGGATGGACACATGGAGAGGTCACAGATGGACACTGGGGTGGACACAAAGGTCATGGATGGGCATGGGGAGGTCATGGATGGACACAAAGGTCACGGGTGGACACTGGGATTGACACAGGTCATGGGTGGACACAGGGATGGACACGGAGGTCATGGATGGACATGGGGAAGTCATGGACACAGGGATGGACACAAAGGTCACGGGTGGACATGGGGACATCACAAATGGACACAAACATGGATGGCCACAGGGATGGACACTGGGAGGTCATGGGGGTGGACACAAAGGTCATGGATGGACATGAGAAGGCCATGGATGGACACAGGCCATGAGTGGACACAGGGTGGGTCAGGGATGGACATGGGCGGGTCATGGGTGGACACAGATGGACACAGAGGTCACGGACAGACACAGGGATAGACACAGAGATCATGGGTGGACACAAAGGTCATGGGTGGACACATGGGGAGATCATGGGTGGAACACATGGAGAGATCATTGGTGGACACAAAGGTCATGGCTGGACACAGGGACATCATGGGTGGAACACATGGAGAGATCATTGGTGGACACAAAGGTCATGGGTGGACAAAAAGGTTATGGATGGACCAGGATGGACCTGTAACGGTCATGGGGAAGGTGATGGACACGTGGAGAGGTCAAGGATGGACACGAGGAGGTCAAGAATGGACACGAGGAGGTCAAGGATGGACACAGGAAGGTCAAGGATGGACACAGGAAGGTCAAGGATGGACACAGGAAGGTCAAGGATGGACACAAGGCCAAGGATGGACTCAAGGAGGGGTCAAGGATGGACACGAGGAGGTCATGGATGGACATTGAGGGGTCAAGAATGGACATGGAGAGGTCAAGGATGGACACGGGGGGGTCAAATATGGACATGGGGTTAAGGATGGGCATGAGGAGGTCAAAGATGGACATTGAAGGGTCAAGGATGGACACAAGGTCAAGGATGGACATAGAGAGGTCATGGATGGACATGGAGGGGTCAAGAATGGACATGAAAAGGTCAAGGACGAACAGAGGAAGGTCATGGATGGACACGGGAAGGTCATGGATGGGCACGAGGAGGTCAAGGCTGGACACCAAGGCCCCGCCCCGTGTCCCTGTCCCCGCCCCACTCACGGCAGCGTCCCCGGGGACATTTCCCCACGACGTCCCCGACGTCCCCGAGGTCGTTGTGGGCGTGGCCGTCGAAGTCCCCGCAGAGGCCGCAGGTGCTGTTCCGCAGCCGGGGGGACACGGTGACCTCCAGGACGGCCCCGGTGACCACGCGCAGGTCGGGGGTCAGCAGCACCAGGGCGGGGCTGCGGGCGGGGCCGGGGGCGGGGCCAACGCAGGCGGAGCCGTCCGGGAGGCAGAAGGGCAGCGGGACGGGGGCGCCGTCCAGCTGGGGGGACGGGGGGGTCTTCATCATCATCATCATCATTGTTGTCATCATCATCATCATCATCATCATTGTCATCATCATTGTTGTCATCATCATCATCATCATCGTCATTGTCATTATCATCATCATCATCATCTCCATCACTCAACCTTCTCCATCCATCCATCATCATCATCTCCATCATCGTCATTATCATTGTTGTCATTGTCATCATCTCCATCGTCATCATCTCCACCATCACCATCATCATCCTCAACATCCTTCATCCAGCCTTCTCCGTCCATCATCTCCGTCATTCATCCAACCTCCTCCATCCAACCTTCATCCATCAGCATCTCCATCATTGTCATCTCCATCATCATCATCATCATCATCATCATCCTTCAGTCAAATTTCTCCATCCATCATCATCATCCTTCATCCATCATCATCATCGTCATCTCCATCCTCATCCTTCGGTCAACCTCCATGGATCCTTCATCCATCATCATTGTCATCATCTCCATTATCATCATCCTTCATGCAGCCTTCTCCATCCATCATCATCATCTCCATCATTGTCATTGTCATCGTCATCTCCATTATCATCACCATTCTTCATCCAACCTTCTCCATCCAACTTTCATCCATCATCATGTCATCGTCACAATCATCATCAACATCTCTGTCATCATCATTCTTCATCCAACCTTCTCCATCCATCATCATCTCCATCCTTGTCATCATCATCTCCATCACCATCACCATCATCATCATCATCATCATCTCCATCATTGTCATCATCCTCTCAATCATCATTGTCATTGTCATCATCCTTCATCCAGCCTTCTCCATCCATCATCATCTCTATCATTATCGTCATCATCGTCATCTCCATCATCCAACCTTCTCCATCCATCCTTCATCCACCATCATCCTCAACATCCTTCATCCAGCCTTCTCCATTCATCATCACATCATTCATCCAACCTTCTCCATCCAACCTTCATCCATCAGCATCTCCATCATTGTCATCATCATTGTCATCATTTCCATCATCGTCATCACCCTTCAGTCGGCCTCTATCCATCCTTCATCCATCATCATCATCCTCCTCATCCTTCATCCATCATCATCATCATCTCCATCATCATCATCGTCATCTCCATCATCGTCTTCTCAATCATCATTTCAATCATCACCGTCTTCGCCATCATCATCATCCTTCATCCAACCTTCTCCATCCATCATCATCATCTCCATCATTGGCATCGTCATCATCATCACCATCATCTCCATCATCATCATCACCCTTCAGTCAACCTGCATGGATCCTTCATCCATCATCATCATCATCATCCTTCATCCATCATCTCCATCATCATCATCATCCTTCAGTCAACTTTCTCCATCCAACCTTCATCCATCATTGTCATCCTTCATCCATCATCATTGTCATCATCCTTCATCCATCTCCTCCATCATCATCATCATCATCATCGTCATCCTTCAGTCAATGTTCTCCATCCATCCTTCATCCATCATCATCATCCTCCCCATCCTTCATCCATCATCATCATCCTCCCCATCCTTCATCCATCATCATCATCTCCATCATTGTCATCATCCTTCATCCATCCTTCATCCATCTCCTCCGTCGTCGTCATCATCATCGTCATCATCCTTCAGTCAATGTTCTCCATCCATCCTTCATCCATCATCATCATCCTCCCCATCCTTCATCCATCATCATCATCATCATCACCAACATTCATCCAACCTTCTCCATCCATCCTTCATCCATCATCGTCATCCTCATCATCCCTCCCCCTCCCCCCCTCACCTGTGCTCGCGCCCCCTGGAGGCGCCACCGTCTGTGTCCCGTTGTCACCGTCACCTGCCCCGCCCCTCCCCCCTCCAGCGCCACCTCCAGGCCTGGAGGAGGGGGCGGGGCTCCCCGGGGTGGGGGAGGGGCTCCCCGGGGTGGGGGAGGGGCGCAGCTCCGCACCAGCAGGAGGGGGGAGGGGCAGCCCCGCCCCCCCCGCGCCCCCCCCGCCCCGTCGAAGGTCCGGAAGTGCCGCGGCCACACCTGACAGGTACCTGCGGGGGGGGGGGAGGGGCGGGGGGGAGGGGCTGGGGGGGAGGGGACAGAGAGAGAGGGGGGAGGGGTTAAAGGGGTGGGGGAGGGGCCCGGACATGGAGGGGGGAGGGGGGAGTGTCCGGGACCCGCCAACAGGTGAGGGGACACACCTGGGGACACCTGGGGACACCTGGGGACACCCGGGGACACACCTGGGACACACCTGGGACACCTGAGACCTCCCACCCACACCTGAGATACCTGGGGACACCTGGGGACACACCTGGGGACACCTGGGACCTCCTATCCACACCTGGGACACACCTGGGGAACACCTGGACACACCTGGGACACACCTGGGGACACATCTGGGGACACACCTGGGACCTCCCACCCACACCTGAGACACACCTGGGAACACCTGGGACCTTCCACTCACACCTGGGACACACCTGAGCCCCCCCAAACCTCTCACCTGTCCCCAGGTGTGACCCCCCCCCATGACTCACCTGTCCCCAGGTGTGACCCCCAGGTGACCCCCCAGGTGACTCACCTGTCTCCAGGTGTGACCCCCCCCAGGTGACTCACCTGTCCCCAGGTGTGACCCCCAGGTGACCCCCCAGGTGACTCACCTGCAGGACAGGTGTAACCCCCATGACTCACCTGCAGGACAGGTGTGACCCCCCAGGTGACTCACCTGCCGGACAGGTGTAACCCCCATGACTCACCTGCAGGACAGGTGTGACCCCCCAGGTGACTCACCTGCAGGACAGGTGCGCTGTCCGGCGCAGGCCCCGCAGAGCCCCCCGGCGGTGGCGGCGCTCCCGGTCACGGTCACGGCTCCGTCACCTGCCAGACTCACCTGCAGCCCCGCCCAGGTGAGCAGCACCTGCCGCTGCCCCCCCCGGCGCCTCACCTGGACACGGCCCCCGGCCACGCCCACAGGGAGACGCACGCGGTGGCCGGACACCTGCGGACAGGTGAGATACACCTGGTTAGGGGAGACACCTGGGGACAGGTGAGACACACCTGGGACAAGTGAGACACACCTGGGGACAGATAACACACACCTGGGGACAGGACAGGTGAGACACACCTCGTTAGGGACACACCTGGGGACAGGTGAGACACACACCTGGGGACAGGTGAGACACACCTGGGGACAGATAACGCACACCTGGGACAGGTGAGACACACCTGGGACACACCTGGGACAGGTGAGACACACCTGGGGACAGGTGAGAGACGCACCTGGGGACAAGTGAGACACACACCTGGGGACAGGGGAGACACACACCTGGACAGGTGAGACCAACATGGGACAGGGGAGACACACCTGTGGACAGGTAACACACACCTGATCAGGGGACACACCTGGGATAAGGAACACACACACCTGGGGACAGGTGAGACACATCTGGTCAGGTAAGGGACACAGGACAAGTGAGACACACTTGGGACAGATGGGACACACAAGGGACGGGTACCACACCTGGGACAGAAACACCTGGGACAAACCACACCTGTGGACAGGTGGCACACCTTGGACAGGGACACTCCTGGGACAGGTGGGACACACCTGAGACACACCTGGGGACAGGTAGCAGCACACAAGGGACAGGTACCACACCTGGGACAGAGACACCTGTGGACAGGTGTCACACCTGGGACAGGGACACACCTTGGATAGAACACACCTGGGACAGGTGTCACACCTGGGGACACAGATACACCTGTGGACAGGGACACACCTGGGACAGTTGCCACACCTGGGACACAGGTAGCAGCACACAAAGGACAGGTACCACACCTGGACAGGGACACACCTGGGACAGGTGGGACATGCCTGGGACAGACACCTGGGATAAGTGTCACATCTGGGACAGGGACACACCTGGACAGGTGAGACACACCTGGGGACAGGTAGCAGCACACAAAGGACAGGTACCACACTTGGACAGAGACACCTGGGACAAACCACACCTGTGGACAGGTGTCACACCTTGGACAGGGACACACCTGGGACAGGGACACACCTGGGGAGACGTACCACACCTGGGATAGAGACACACCTGGAACACACCTGGGATAGGGACACACCTGGGGACAGGGACACACCTGGGACAGGTGGCAGCACACAGGGGACAGATACCACACCTGGGACAGGTGTCACACCTGGGACAAACCACACCTGGGACAGGGACACACCTGGGACAGAGACACACCTGTGGACAGGTATCATACCTGGGGACACAGACACACCTGGGACAGGTATCACACCTGGGGAGACAGACACAGCCACACCTGCGGACAGTTATCACACCTGGGGACACAGACACAGCCACACCTGCGGACAGGTATCACACCTGTCCAGGTGCGCACTCACCCAGGCCGCGGTGCCCTCTCCGTGCCTCAGCTCCACCTGGAACCCGTCCCCGGCCACCGTCACCTGCGAGAAGGTGGCGCGGGGCCCCGAGCCCACCTGGCCGGACAGCCACACCTGCAGGCCAGGTGAGCCCCCGCAGGTGGCCACCAGCGGGCAGGTGAGCGGCAGCCGCCAGGTGAGGCCGTCGAAGGCGCGGAAGCGGCGCCGGCTCAGGACGTGGCACACCAAGGGTGGGGCCGGGGCGCAGGTGGGGCGGCAGGTGAGCCCAGGTGGGCAGGGCGGGGCCTGGCAGGTGGATCCGGGCGGGCAGGTGAGGTCCTGGCAGGTGATGGGCACAGGGACACACCTGGGTGTGGTTCCGTCCATTCTACAGGTGGACCCAGGTGGGCAGGTGAGGTCCTGGCAGGTTGGAGCTTTGGGGACACACCTGGGCGTGTCTCCGTCCATCTCACAGGTGGATCCAGGTGGACAGGTGAGGTCCTGGCAGGTCGGAGCTTTGGGGACACACCTAGGCGTGGATTTCTCCATTCTACAGGTGGATCCAGGCGGGCAGGTGAGGTCCTGGCAGGTTGATTTGATGGGGACACACCTGGGTGTGGCTCCGTCCATTCTACAGGTGGATCCAGGTGGGCAGGTGAGGTCCTGGCAGGTCGGTGGTGAAGGAACACACCTGGGCGTGTCTCTGTCCAATCTACAGGTGGATCCAGGTGGGCAGGTGAGGTCCTGGCAGGTTGGAGCTTTGGGGACACACCTGGGGATCATTTTCTCCATTCTACAGGTAGACTCAGGTGGGCAGGTGAGGTCCTGGCAGGTGAGTGCTGTGGGGACACACCTGGGCGTGGCTCCATCCATTCTACAGGTAGATCCAGGTGGGCAGGTGAGGTCCTGGCAGGTCGGTGCTGTGGGGACACACCTGGGCGTGTCTCTGTCCAATCTACAGGTGGATCCAGGTGGGCAGGTGAGGTCCTGGCAGGTCGGAGCTTTGGGGACACACCTGGGGATCATTTTCTCCATTCTACAGGTAGACTCAGGTGGGCAGGTGAGGTCCTGGCAGGTCGGTGCAGTGGGGACACACCTGGGCGTGTCTCCGTCCATTCTACAGGTAGATCCAGGTGGGCAGGTGAGGTCCTGGCAGGTCGGTGGTGAAGGAACACACCTGGGCGTGTCTCTGTCCATTCTACAGGTAGATCCAGGTGGACAGGTGAGGTCCTGGCAGGTCGGTGCTGTGGGGACACACCTGGGCGTGTCTCTGTCCAATCTACAGGTGGATCCGGGCGGGCAGGTGAGGTCCTGGCAGGTCAATGCTGTGGGGACACACCTGGGCGTGGCTCCATCCATCTGACAGGTGGACCCAGGTGGACAGGTGAGGTCCTGGCAGGTCGGAGCTTTGGGGACACACCTGGGGGTGGCTCCATCCATCTGACAGGTAGATCTGGGTGGGCAGGTGAGGTCCTGGCAGGTCAATGCTGTGGGGACACACCTGGGTGTGGATTTCTCCATTCTACAGGTGGATCCAGGCTGGCAGGTGAGGTCCTGGCAGGTTGGAGCTTTGGGGACACACCTGGGGATCATTTTCTCCATTCTACAGGTAGACTCAGGTGGGCAGGTGAGGTCCTGGCAGGTCAGTGGTGAAGGGACACACCTGGGCGTGGTTCCATCCATTCTACAGGTGGATCCGGGTGGGCAGGTGAGGTCCTGGCAGGTCGGTGCTGTGGGGACACACCTGGGCGTGGCTCCATCCATCCGACAGGTAGATCTGGGTGGGCAGGTGAGGTCCTGGCAGGTCAATGCAGTGGGGACACACCTGGGTGTGGATTTCTCCATTCTACAGGTGGACTCAGGTGGGCAGGTGAGGTCCTGGCAGGTTGGAGCTTTGGGGACACACCTGGGCGTGGATTTCTCCATCCGACAGGTGGATCCAGGTGGGCAGGTGAGGTCCTGGCAGGTCAGTGCTGTGGGGACACACCTGTGCGTGGCTCCGTCCATCTGACAGGTGGTTCCAGGCTCACAGGTGAGGTCCTGGCAGGTCTGAGCTTTGGGGACACACCTGGGCCAGCCCTGCAGCACCTGGCAGGTGGCCCCGGGCTCACAGGTGAGGTCCTGGCAGGATGGGGCGGGGACGTCGCGGGCGCGGCGCCGACAGCGCTGACCACGGCACGGCCACGGGGCGGGGCCACACTGCGGCCACCCACTGACCACCCGGCACACGGTGCCCTTCGGACACTGGACATCACGGCAGGACGGAGAAGAGTGGACACACTGCGGCCACCCACTGACCACCCGGCACACGGTGCCCTTCGGACACTGGACATCGTGACAGGAGGGTGAGTGATGGACACACTGCGGCCACCCATTGGTCATCTGGCATTGGGTTCCCTGTGGACAATGGACATCCCAGCAGGAAGGTCTCCTGATGGACGTCTTGGTCTGGACACACTTTGGCCACCCATTGGTCATCTGACATGAGGAGCCCTTGGGACAGTGGATGTCCTGGCAGGACGGTGGGTGGTGGACACACTGTGGCCACCCATTGGTCATCTGGCACCTGGTTCCCTGTGGACAGTGGAGGTCACTGCAGGAAGGTCTCCTGATGGACGTCTTGGTCTGGACACACCTCGGCCACCCACTGACCATCTGACACATTGTCCCCTTCTGGCACTGGACATCATGACAGGACAGTTGGTTATGGACACACTGTGGCCACCCATTGGTCATTTTACATTGGGTGCCCTGTGGACAGTGGTGGTCACTGCAGGAAGGTCTCCTTGGGGTCACCTTGGTCTGGACACACTGTGGCCACCCATTGACCATCTGACACGTGGTGTCCTTGGGACACTGGACATCATGGCAGGATGGAGAAGAGTGGACACACTGTGGCCACCCATTGGTCATCTGGCACCTGGTGCCCTGTGGACAGTGGTGGTCACTGCAGGAAGGTCTCCTTGGGGTCACTCTGCTCTGGACACACTGTGGCCACCCACTGACCATCTGACACCTGGTGTCCTTGGGACACTGGACATCATGGCAGGATGGAGAAGAGTGGACACACTGCGGCCACCCATTGGTCATCTTACATTGGGTTCCTTGTGGACAGTGGAGGTCACTGCAGGAAGGTCTCCTGATGGACGTCTTGGTCTGGACACACTGGGAATGACCACTGACCATCTGACACGTGGTGTCCTTGGGACAATGGACATCATGGCAGGATGGAGAAGAGTGGACACACTGTGGATGACCATTGGTCATCTGGCATTGGGTTCCTTGTGGACAGTGGAGGTCACTGCAGGAAGGTCTCCTTGGGGTCACCTTGGTGGGGACACACCTGGGCCACCCACTGACCATCTGACATGTGGTGTCCTTGGGACACTGGACATCATGGCAGGATGGAGAAGAGTGGACACACTGTGGCCACCCATTGGTCATCTTACATTGGGTTCCCTGTGGACAGTGGTGGTCACTGCAGGAAGGTCTCCTGATGGACGTCTTGGTCTGGACACACTGGGGATGACCACTGACCATCTGACACGTGGTGTCCTTGGGACAATGGACATCATGGCAGGATGGAGAAGAGTGGACACACTGGGGATGACCATTGGTCATCTGGCACAAGGTTCCCTGGGGACAGTGGAGGTCACTGCAGGAAGGTCTCCTTAGGGTCACCTTGGTGGGGACACACCTCGGCCACCCACTGACCATCTGACATGTGGTGTCCTTGGGACACTGGACATCATGGCAGGATGGAGAAGAGTGGACACACTGTGGCCACCCATTGGTCATCTTACATGTGGTGCCCTGTGGACAGTGGAGGTCACTGCAGGAAGGTCTCCTTGGGGTCACTCTGCTCTGGACACACTGTGGCCACCCATTGACCATCTGGCACCTGGTGCCCTTGGAGCACTGGACATCATGGCAGGAAGGTCTCCTGATGGACGTCTTGGTCTGGACACACTGGGGATGACCACTGACCATCTGACATGAGGAGCCCTTGGGACAGTGGATGTCCTGGCAGGACGGTGGGTGGTGGACACACTGCGGCCACCCATTGGTCATTTTACATGTGGTGTCCTTGGGACAGTGGAGGTCACTGCAGGAAGGTCTCCTGATGGACGTCTTGGTCTGGACACACCTCGGCCACCCACTGACCATGTGACACGTGGTGTCCTTGGGACACTGGACATCGTGACAGGACGGGGGGTCATGGACACACTGCGGCCACCCATTGGTCATCTGGCATTGAGTGCCTTGTGGACAGTGGACATCATGACAGGAAGGTCTCCTGATGGACGTCTTGGTCTGGACACACTGGGGATGACCACTGACCATGTGACACGTGGTGTCCTTGGGACACTGGACATCGTGACAGGACGGTCTCCTTGTGGCCACCTTGGTTTGGACACACCTCGGCCACTCACTGACCATCTGACACAGTGTCCCCTTCTGGCACTGGACATTGTCACACGATGGGCGGGTGTGGACACACTGGGGTTGACCACTGGTCATCTGACATGTGGTGTCCTTGGGACACTGGACATCCTGGCAGGACCTTGGGGTCACCTTGGTCTGGACACACCTCGGCCACCCATCGATCATGTGACAAACTGTCCCCTTCTGGCACTGGACATCATGACAGGATGGCCGGTTGTGGACACAGTGGGGTTGACCATTGGTCATCTGGCATTGGGTTCCTTGGGGACAGTGGAGGTGACCACAAGATGGACTCCTGATGGACGTCTTGGTCTGGACACACTGTGGCCGCCCACTGACCATCTGACATGTGGTGTCCTTGGGACAGTGGATGTCCTGGCAGGATGGAGAAGAGTGGACACACTGTGGCCACCCATTGGTCATCTGGCACCTGGTGTCCTTGGAGCACTGGACATCCCGGCAGGAAGGTCTCCTGATGGACGTCTTGGTCTGGACACACCTTGGCCACCCACTGACCATGTGACACGAGGAGCCCTTGGGACAGTGGATGTCCTGGCAGGACGGCGGGTGATGGACACACTGTGGCCACCCATTGGTCATCTGGCACTCAGTTCCTTGTGGACAGTGGAGGTCACTGCAGGAAGGTCTCCTTGCGGTCACTTTGCTCTGGACACACTGTGGCCACCCATTGACCATCTGACACATGGTGTCCTTGGTACACTGGACATCGTGACAGGATGGGGGGTCATGGACACACTGTGGCCACCCATTGGTCATCTGGCATTGAGTGCCTTGTGGACAGTGGACATCATGACAGGAAGGTCTCCTGATGGACGTCTTGGTCTGGACACACTGGGGATGACCACTGACCCTGTGACATGTGGTGTCCTTGGGACACTGGACATCATGACAGGACGGTCTCCTTGTGGCCACCTTGGTTTGGACACACCTCGGCCACCCACTGACCATCTGGCACAGTGTCCCCTTCTGGCACTGGACATGGTCACACGATGGTCGCTGATGGACACACTGGGGATGACCACTGGTCATCTGGCATTGGGTTCCTTGTGGACAGTGGAGGTCACTGCAGGACGGTCTCCTTGGGGTCACCTTGGTCTGGACACACCTCGGCCACCCATCGATCATGTGACAAACTGTCCCCTTCTGGCACTGGACATCATGACAGGATGGCCGGGTGTGGACACACTGGGGATGACCATTGGTCATCTGGCACGAGGTTCCCTGTGGACAGTGGAGGTCACGGCAGGAAGGTCTCCTGACGGACGTCTTGGTCTGGACACACTGGGGATGACCACTGACCATCTGGCACCTGGTGTCCTTGGGACACTGCACATCATGGCAGGACCTTGAGGTCACCTTGGTCTGGACACACCTCGGCCACCCGTTGACCATGTGACACGTGGTGTCCTTGGGACACTGGACATCGTGACAGGATGGTCTTGGGGCTGTCTTGGTCTGGACACACTGTGGCCACCCACTGACCATCTGGCAGACGTGGCCTTTCTGACACTGGACATTGTCACACGATGGTCGGTGATGGACACACTGGGGATGACCATCAGTCATCTGGCATTGGGTTCCTTGTGGACAGTGGACATCCCGGCAGGAAGGTCTCCTGATGGACGTCTTGGTGTGGACACACCTCAGCCACCCACTGACCATCTGACACGAGGAGCCCTTGGGACAGTGGATGTCCTGGCAGGATGGTCGCTGATGGACACACTGTGGCCACCCATTGGTCATCTGGCACTCAGTTCCTTGTGGACAGTGGAGGTCACTGCAGGGAGGTCTCCTTGCGGTCACTTTGCTCTGGACACACTGCGGCCACCCACTGACCATCTGGCACAGTGTCCCCTTCTGGCACTGGACATTGTCACACGATGGTCGCTGATGGACACACTGGGGATGACCATTGGTCATCTGGCATTGAGTGCCTTGTGGACAGTGGACATCATGACAGGAAGGTCTCCTGATGGACGTCTTGGTCTGGACACACTGGGGATGACCACTGACCATGTGACACGTGGTGTCCTTGGGACACTGGACATCATGACAGGACGGTCTCCTTGTGGCCACCTTGGTCTGGACACACCTCGGCCACCCACTGACCATCTGGCAGACGTGGCCTTTCTGACACTGGACATTGTCACACGATGGTCGCTGATGGACACACTGGGGATGACCACTGGTCATCTGGCATTGGGTTCCTTGTGGACAGTGGAGGTCACTGCAGGACGGTCTCCTTGGGGCCACCTTGGTCTGGACACACTGCGGCCACCCATCGATCATGTGACACACTGTCCCCTTCTGGCACTGGACGTTGTCACACGATGGCCGGTTGTGGACACACTGGGGATGACCATTGGTCATCTGACATGTGGTGTCCTTGGGACACTGGACATCCTGGCAGGAAGGTCTCCTGATGGACGTCTTGGTCTGGACACACTTTGGCCACCCACTGACCAGGTGACATGAGGAGCCCTTGGGACACTGGATGTCCTGGCAGGATGGCGGGTGATGGACACACTGTGGCCACCCATTGGTCATCTGGCACTCAGTTCCTTGTGGACAGTGGAGGTCACTGCAGGAAGGTCTCCTGATGGACGTCTTGGTCTGGACACACCTCGGCCACCCATCAATCAAGTGACACGTGGTGTCCTTGTGGCACCGGACGTTGTCACACGATGGTCGGTTGTGGACACAGTGGGGTTGACCATTGGTCATCTGGCATTGGGTTCCTTGGGGACAGTGGAGGTGACCACAAGATGGACTCTTGATGGACGTCTTGGTCTGGACACACTGGGGATGACCACTGGTCATCTGACACGTGGTGTCCTTGGGACAGTGGACGTCATGGCAGGACCTTGGGGTCACCTTGATCTGGACACACTTTGGCCACCCACTGACCAGGTGACACATTGTCCCCTTCTGGCACTGGACATTGTCACACGATGGCCGGTTGTGGACACACTGCGGCCACCCATTGGTCATCTGACACGAGGTGTCCTTGGGACACTGGACATCATGGCAGGACCTTGGGGTCACTTTGGTCTGGACACACCTCGGCCACCCCCGGCTGGTGTCACACTCGGTGCCTCGGGGACATCGGGGACACGACACGCTCCGGCCACGACGCCGGACACACTCCGGCCACCCGTCGGTCATCCGACACCGGGCACAGCCGGGCAGGGGACACGAGGGGACAGGGACACAGCGGGGCCACCCATGGGTCACTGTGCACCGTGTCCCCTCCCCACAGCGGACACTGTCACACGAGGGGACAGGGACACAGCGGGGCCACCCATGGGTCACTGTGCACCGTGTCCCCTCCCCACAGCGGACACTGTCACACGAGGGGACAGGGACACAGCGGGGCCACCCATGGGTCACTGTGCACCGTGTCCCCTCCCCACAGCGGACACTGTCACACGAGGGGACATTGGGGACACACTTTGGCCACCCATGGGTCACCCTGCACCGTGTCCCCTCCCCACAGCGGACACTGTCACACGAGGGGACATTGGGGACACAGCGGGGCCACCCATGGGTCACTGTGCACCGTGTCCCCTCCCCACAGCGGACACTGTCACACGAGGGGACATTGGGGACACAGCGGGGCCACCCATGGGTCACTCTGCACTGTGTCCCCTCCCCACAGCGGACACTGTCACACGAGGGGACATTGGGGACACAGCGGGGCCACCCATGGGTCACCCTGCACCGTGTCCCCTCCCCACAGCGGACACTGTCACACGAGGGGACATTGGGGACACACTTTGGCCACCCATGGGTCACTGTGCACCGTGTCCCCTCCCCACAGCGGACACTGTCACACGAGGGGACGGTGACACATTTGGGGCCCAGGTCGGTGACCTGACATTTGTCACCGGGGCTGCAGGTGACACCGGAACAGTCGCTCCAGGGGACGGGGTCGGCACCTGGAAAATAATGGGAAAAAAAAGGGGAAAAATTGGGAAAAAAATTGGAAATAAATTTGAAATAATGGGGGAAAAAATGGGGAAATAATGGGGGAAATAATGGGAAAATAATGGGGAAATAATGGGGGAAATAATGGGGAAATAATGGGGGAATAATGGGGGAAATAATGGGGAAATAATGGGGAAATAATGGGGAAATAATGGGGAAATAATGGGGAAATAATGGGGAAATAATGGGGGAAATAATGGGGAATAATGGGGAAATAATGGGGGAAATAATGGGGAAATAATGGGGGAAATAATGGGGAAATAATGGGAAATAATGGGGGAAATAATGGGAAATAATGGGGAAATAATGGGGGAAATAATGGGGGAAATAATGGGGAAATAATGGGAAATAATGGGGGAAATAATGGGGGAATAATGGGGGAAATAATGGGGGAAATAATGGGGGAAATAATGGGGGAAATAATGGGGAAATAATGGGGGAAATAATGGGGGAATAATGGGGGAAATAATGGGGGAATAATGGGGGAAATAATGGGGGAATAATGGGGGAATAATGGGGGAAATAATGGGAAATAATGGGGAAATAATGGGGGAATAATGGGGGAAATAATGGGGGAATAATGGGGGAATAATGGGGGAAATAATGGGAAATAATGGGGGAAATAATGGGGGAATAATGGGGGAAATAATGGGGAAATAATGGGAAATAATGGGGGAAATAATGGGGGAATAATGGGGGAAATAATGGGGGAAATAATGGGGGAAATAATGGGGAAATAATGGGGGAAATAATGGGGAATAATGGGGGAAATAATGGGGGAAATAATGGGGAAATAATGGGAAATAATGGGGAAATAATGGGGGAAATAATGGGGGAAATAATGGGGAAATAATGGGAAATAATGGGGGAAATAATGGGGGAATAATGGGGGAATAATGGGGGAATAATGGGGGAAATAATGGGAAATAATGGGGGAAATAATGGGGGAATAATGGGGGAAATAATGGGGGAATAATGGGGGAATAATGGGGGAAATAATGGGAAATAATGGGGGAAATAATGGGGGAATAATGGGGGAAATAATGGGGAAATAATGGGAAATAATGGGGGAAATAATGGGGGAATAATGGGGGAAATAATGGGGGAAATAATGGGGGAAATAATGGGGAAATAATGGGGGAAATAATGGGGGAATAATGGGGGAAATAATGGGGGAATAATGGGGGAATAATGGGGGAAATAATGGGAAATAATGGGGGAAATAATGGGGGAATAATGGGGGAAATAATGGGGAAATAATGGGAAATAATGGGGGAAATAATGGGGGAATAATGGGGGAAATAATGGGGGAAATAATGGGAAATAATGGGGAAATAATGGGGGAAATAATGGGGAAATAATGGGGGAATAATGGGGAAATAATGGGAAATAATGGGAAATAATGGGGGAAATAATGGGGGAAATAATGGGAAATAATAGGGAAATAATGGGGAAATAATGGGGGAAATAATGGGGGAAATAATGGGGGGAATAATGGGGGAAATAATGGGGGAAATAATGGGGGGAATAATGGGGGAAATAATGGGGGAATAATGGGGGAAATAATGGGGGAAATAATGGGAAATAATGGGAAATAATGGGGGAAATAATGGGGGAAATAATGGGAAATAATGGGGAATAATGGGGAAATAATGGGGAAATAATGGGGGAATAATGGGGGAATAATGGGAAATAATGGGAAATAATGGGGGAAATAATGGGGGAAATAATGGGAAATAATAGGGAAATAATGGGGAAATAATGGGGGAAATAATGGGGAAATAATGGGGGAATAATGGGGGAATAATGGGAAATAATGGGAAATAATGGGGGGAATAATGGGGGAAATAATGGGGGAATAATGGGGGAAATAATGGGGGAAATAATGGGGGAAATAATGGGGGAAATAATGGGGAAATAATGGGGGAAATAATGGGGAAATAATGGGAAATAATGGGGAAATAATGGGAAATAATGGGAAATAATGGGAAATAATGGGAAATAATGGGGAAATAATGGGGAAATAATGGGGGAAATAATGGGGAAATAATGGGGGAAATAATGGGGGAAATAATGGGGAAATAATGGGGGAAATAATGGGGGAAATAATGGGGGAATAATGGGGGAAATAATGGGGGAAATAATGGGGGAAATAATGGGGGAATAATGGGGGAAATAATGGGGAAATAATGGGGGAAATAATGGGGGAAATAATGGGGGAATAATGGGGGGAAAATGGGATTTGGGAAGAAAAATTTGGGATTTAGGAGGAAAAATCAAAATTTGGGGGGAAAATCAGGATTTGGGGGGAAAATTTTGGGATTTGGGTGGAAATTTGCATTTAAGTGGGAAAAAATGGGATTTTGGTGAGAAAATTTGGGATTTGGGTGGGAAATTTGGGGATTTTGGTGGAAAAAAATTGGGATTTTGGGGGAAAATTTGGGATTTTGGGAAAAAAAATTTGGAATTCGGGGGAAAAAAATTGAGATTTGGGTGGAAAAAAATGGGATTTGAGTGGGAAAATCAAAATTTGGGTGGGAAATTTGGATTTTGGGGGGAAAAAATCAGGATTTAAATGGGAAAAAGTGGGATTTGGGTGGGAAAATTGGGATTTTTGAGGGAAAATTTGGGATTTGGGGGAAAATCTGGGATTTAGGGAGAAATAATTGTGATTTGGGTGGGAAAATTTGGGATTTTAGGGGGAAAATTTGGGATTTTGGGAAAAATTGGGATTTGAGTGGGGAAAATGAGGATTTGGGTGGAAAATTGGGATTTTGGGGGAAAAAATTGGGATTTAGGTGGGAAAAATCAGGGTTTGGGTGGGAAAAAGTGGGATTTTGGTGGGGAAATTTGGGATTTTTTGGGGAAATATTTGGGATTTTTGGGAAAAATTGGGATTTGAATGGGGAAATTTGGGATTTGGGAGGGAAAAATCAAAACTTGGGTGGGAAAATTGGGATTTTTTGGGGAAAAAATCAGGATTTGGGTGGGAAAATTTGGGATTTTGGTGGAAAAAAATCAGGATTTGAGTGGGAAAAAGTGGGATTTGAGTGGGGAAATTTGGGATTTGGGGGAAAATTTGGGATTTGGAGAAAAAATTTGGGATTTGGGAAGAAAAATTTGGGATTTTTGGGAAAAATTGGGATTTGAGTGGGGAAAATCAGGATTTGGGTGGGAAAATTGGGATTTTTGGGGAAAATTTGGGATTTTGGGGAAAAATCAGGATTTTTGGGGGAAAAAAATCAGGATTTAAATAGGAAAAAGTGGGATTTGGGTGGGGAAAATTGGGATTTTTTGGGGAAAAAATCAAAATTTGGGAGGGAAAATTTGGATTTTTGAGGGAAAATTTGGGATTTTGGGAAAAATCTGGGATTTAGGGAGAGAAAATTGTGATTTGGATGGGAAAGTTTGGGATTTGGGAAGAAAAATCTGGGATTTTGGGGGAAATTTGGGATTTTGGGTGGAAAATCAAAATTTGGGCGGAAAAATTGGGATTTTTAGGGGAAAAAAATCAAAATTTGGGTGGGAAAAAGTGGGATTTGGGTGGGAAAATTGGGATTTTTGAGGGAAAAATTGGGATTTTGGTGGGAAAATTTGGGTGGAAAATTTGGGATTTTTGGGAAAAATCAGGATTTGAGTGGAAAAAATCAGGATTTGGGTGGGAAAATTGGGATTTTTAGGGGAAAAAATCAGGATTTGGGTGGGAAAAAGTGGGATTTGGGTGGGGAAATTGAGATTTTTGAGGGAAAATTTGGGATTTGGGAAGAAAAATTTGGGATTTTTGGGAAAAATTGGGATTTGGGAAGAAAATTTTGGGATTTGAATGGGGAAATTTGGGATTTTGGGTGGAAAATCAAAATTTGGGTGGGAAAATTGGATTTTGGGGGAAAAAAAATCAAAATTTGGGTGGGAAAAAGTGGGATTTGGGTGGGAAAATCGGGATTTTTGAGGGAAAAATTGGGATTTTGGTGGGAAAATTTGGGTGGAAAATTTGGGATTTTTGGGAAAAATCAGGATTTGAGTGGAAAAAAATCAGGATTTGGGTGGGAAAATTGGGATTTTTAGGGGAAAAAAATCAGGATTTGGGTGGGAAAAAGTGGGATTTGAGTGGGGAAATTTGGGATTTGGAGAAAAAATTTGGGATTTGGGAAGAAAAATTTGGGATTTTTGGGAAAAATTGGGATTTGAGTGGGGAAAATCAGGATTTGGGTGGGGAAAATTGGGATTTTTGGGGAAAAAATCAAAATTTGGGAGGGAAAATTTGGATTTTTGAGGGAAAATTTGGGATTTTGGGAAAAATCTGGGATTTAGGGAGAAAAAATTGTGATTTGGATGGGAAAGTTTGGGATTTGGGAAGAAAAATCTGGGATTTTGGGGGAAATTTGGGCGGAAAAATTGGGATTTTTAGGGGAAAAAATCAAAATTTGGGTGGGAAAAAGTGGGATTTGGGTGGGAAAATCGGGATTTTTGAGGGAAAAATTGGGATTTTGGTGGGAAAATTTGGGTGGAAAATTTGGGATTTTTGGGAAAAATCAGGATTTGAGTGGAAAAAATCAGGATTTGGGTGGGAAAATTGGGATTTTTAGGGGAAAAAATCAGGATTTGGGTGGGAAAAAGTGGGATTTGGGTGGGAAAATTGAGATTTTTTTTGGGAAAAAATTGGGATTTGAGTGGGAAAAAGTGGGATTTGGGTGGGAAAATTGGGATTTTTGAGGGAAAAATTGGGATTTTGGTGGGAAAATTTGGGTGGAAAATTTGGGGTTTTTGGGAAAAATCAGGATTTGGGTGGGAAAATTGGGATTTTTAGGGGAAAAAATTGGGATTTGAGTGGGAAAAATCAGGATTTGGGTGGGAAAATTTGGATTTTTGAGGGAAAATTTGGGATTTGGGAAGAAAATTTTGGGATTTGAATGGGGAAATTTGGGATTTTGGGTGGAAAATCAAAATTTGGGTTGGAAAATTGGATTTTGGGGGAAAAAATCAGGATTTGGGTGGGAAAAAGTGGGATTTGGGTGGGGAAATTCGGGATTTGGATGGGAAAATTTGGGATTTTGGAAGAAAAATTTGGGATTTTTGGGAAAAATTGGGAGTTTGGTGGGAAAATTTGGGTGGAAAATTTGGGATTTTTGGGGGAAATTTGGGATTTTAGGGAAAAACTGGATTTTTTGGGGAAAAAATTGGGATTTGGGTGGAAAAAATTGGATGTGAGTGGGAAAAATCAGGATTTGGGTGGGAAAATCGAGATTTTTTTGGGAAAAAATTGGGATTTGAGTGGGAAAAAGTGGGATTTGGGTGGGGAAATTTTGGATTTTGGGGAATTTGGGGAATTGGGACTCACGGGAGCCCAGCAGGAGCCAGAGCAGGAAAATCCGGGGGGGTCCCATCTGCCCGGGGGGGGAGGGGAGGGTCAGAAATCACAGTTGGGACCCCCCAAAACCCCCCAAAATTCAGAGAGACCCCCCAAAATTCCCCCCAAATTAAAGGAAATTGAGCCAAAATTAAAGGAAACCCAAAAAATTCCCCCCAAATTAAAAGAAACTCCCAAAATTTTCCCAAAAAAATTAAAGGAAACCCAAAAAATTCCCCCAAAATTAAAAGAAACTCCCAAATTTTCCCCCAAAAAATTAAAAGAAACCCCAAAAATTCCCCCCCCGAAATTCAAGGAAACCCCAAAAATTCAAAGGGAACCCAAAAAATTCTCTCCCAAAATTAAAGGAAACCCCAAAATTCCCCCCAAAAATCAAATGAGACCCCAAAATTCCCCCCAAAATTCAAATGAAACCCAAAAATTTCCCCCAAAATTAAAGAAAACCCCCAAAATTCAAAGGGATCCCAAAAATTCCCCCAAAATCAAAAGAAACCCAAAAAAATTCCCCCAAAATTCAAATGAGACCCCAAAATTTTCCCCAAAAAATTAAAGGAAACCCCAAAAAATTCCCCCCAAATTCAAAGGAAACCCCAAAAATCCAAAATGACCCCCCAAAATCCCCCCAAATTTGGGATCCTCCCCCCCCGCGTCTCACCTTTCCCGGCTCTTCTGGGGCTCCCCCGGGAATTCCTGGGAATTTATGGAATTCCCGGAGCGGCTCCAGCCAATGGGGAACGGCCACGCCCCTTTTGGCCACGCCTCCTCATCCTTTGACCACGCTCCCTCCCTTGGCCACGCCCCCTTTTGGCCACGCCCCCTCCATTGGTCGTGCCCCTTCATTGGCCACGCCCCCTCCATTGGCCACGCCCCTCATCCTTTGGCCACGCCCCCTCCATTGGCAGTGCCCATTCATTGGCCACGCCCCCTTCATTGGCCACGCCCCCTCCATTGATTGTGCCCCTTCACTGGCCACGCCCCCTCATCCTTTGGCCACGCCCCTCCATTGGCAGTGCCCCTTCACTGGCCACGCCCCTCCATTGGCAGTGCACCTTCATTGGCCACGCCCCCTCCATTTGGCCACGCTTCTCCATTGGCCACGCCCCTTTGGGATATCAGAGATAAGATCTGGGAGGGGGAGGGGGGAACTGGGACAAACTGGGAGGGACTGGGTTATACTGGGATAAACTGGGAGGAACTGGGAGGGACTGGGACCCAAAAATCCCGGGGTTTTAGGGTGAAAAATGGGGATTTTAGAGAGAAATGTGGGGATTTTAGGGGTGAAAATGGGGATTTTGAGAAGAAAAATGGGACTGGGTTATACTGGGTTATACTGGGAGGGACTGGGAGCAAAAAACCCCGGGGTTCTGGGCCAAAAAATGGGGATTTTAGAGGTAAAAATGGGGTTTTGGGGGTACAAATGGCAGTTTTGGGGGAGAGAATGGCACTGGGAGGGACTGGGACAAACTGGGAGGGAACTGGGAGGGAACTGGGAGGGAACTGGGATGGATTTGGGTGAACTGGGATGGAACTGGGATAAACTGGTTTGGACTGGGATCATCCTCATCCGGCCATTCCCACCCATTGATCCCAAATTTTCCTCGGTTTCCCCCAATTTTTCCATTTCCCCCCATTTTTTCCTCTCCTTTTCCCCCATTTTTCCCAAATTTTTTTCCCATTTTTCCCAATTTTTCCCCATTTCTCCCATTTTTCTCCCCCCAATTTTTTCCCCATTTCCCCCCTAGATTTTCCAATTTTCCCCCGAATTTTCCCATTTCCTCCAATTTTCCAAAAATTCTCCCATTTTCCTCCAATTTTCCCCATTTTCCCCCATTTTTTCCCATTTTCCCCCCAACTTTCCCCATTTTCCTCCCAAATTTTCCAACAATTTTCTCCCCCATTTCCCCCCAAAAATTCTCCTCAATTTCCCCCTTTTTATTTCTCCCATTTTTCCCATTTTTCTCCCCCAAATTTTCCCTTTTTTCTCCCCATTTTTCATCTCATTTTTCTCCCCAATTTTCCCCCATTTTTTCCCCCAATTTCCCACTTTTTTTTCCCAAATTTTCCCATTTCCCCCCCCATTTTTTTCCCATTTTCCCCCAATTTTCTCCCCGTTTTTCCTCAATTTTCCCCCAATTTTTCCCCCATTTTTTCCCCATTTTCCCCCCCAATTTTTCCCCATTTTCCCCATTTTTTTTCTCCCAAATTTCCCCTTTATTTTCCCCCATTTCCCCCCCATTTTTTCTCTAATTTTCCCCCATTTTTTCCCCCAATTTTCCCCATTTTTTCTTCCAAATTTTCCCATTTCCCCCCCAATTTTTTCCCCAATTTCTCCATTTTTCCCTCATTTTCCCCTTTATTTTCCCCCCAATTTTTCCCCCGTTTTTTTCTCAATTTTCCTTTCTTTCCCCCATTTTTTCCCCAAATTTTCCCAATTTTTCTCTCCAATTTTCCCATTTTTCTTTCCTCAATTTTCCCAGTTTCTCTCCCCATTTTTCCCATTTTCCCCCTCATTTTCCCCCTTATTTTTCTCATTTTTTCTCTAATTTTTCTCCCCAATTTTCCCCATTTTTCCCTCATTTTCCCCCTTATTTTTCCCATTTTTTTTCTCCTGAATTTTCCCATTTTCCCCCAATTTTCCCCCATTTTTTCCCCCAATTTTCCCCCATTTTTTCCCCCAATTTTCCCATTTTTTCCCCCAATTTTCCCATTTTTTCCCATTTTTTTCCTGATTATTCCCATTTCCCCCCCATTTTTCCCCCATTTCCCCCCCCATTTTCCCCCATAATTTTCCCAATTTTTTTCCTCAATTTTCCCCATTTTTTTCTCCCAAATTTCCCCCCAATTTTCTCACTTTTTCCTCCCAAATTTTCCCAATTTTTCCCCCAATTTTTCTCCCCAATTTTCCCTCCCGGTTTTCCCATTTTTCTTCCCCAATTTTCCCATTTTCCCTCTCATTTTCCCCTCATTTTTCCCCAAATTTCTCCCCGAATTTTCCCATTTTTCTCTCCATTCTCCCCCCATTTCTGTCCCTATTTTTCCCATTTCCCCCCCAATTTTCCCCATTTTTTCTCCCCCGAAATTTTCCCCCAAATTTTCTCCCAAATTCCCCCCAATTTTCTCCCTTTTCCCTCCCCAATTTTCCCATTTCCCCCCCCAATTTCTTTCCCCCATTTTTCTCATTTTTCCCTCATTTCCTCCTTATTTTTCCCCATTTTCCCCCCTTATTTTCCCCATTTTTTCTACC
>NC_139791.1:984348-1052569 GCF_965231275.1 Zosterops lateralis
GGATGGACTGGGAGGGGACTGGGAGGGACTGGGACAGTGAGGACCCTGTTACTGGGAGCACTGGGAGGGAACTGGGGTTACTGGGAGTCACTGGTTTATACTGGGAGTTACTGGGATGGACTGGGAGTTACTGGGAGGTCTCGGGGGTTACTGGGGGGTGCTGGGACAGACGAGCTTTGATACTGGGAGAGACTGGGAGGGACTGGGATAAACTGGGAGGGAACTGGAGTTACTGGGAGTCACTGGTTTATACTGGGAGTTGTTACTGGGAAGCAACTGGGAGGTCTTGGAGGTTACTGGGAGGGACTGGGAGGGCACTGGGACAGAGGGACTTGGTTACTGGGAGCACTGGGAGGGACTGGGAGGGACTGGGAGGGACTGGGAGTTACTGGGAGTTACTGGGAATTGCTACTGGGGGTTACTGGGAGTCACTGGGAGGTCTCGAAGGTTACTGGGGGGCACTGGGACAGAGGGGCTTTGATACTGGGAGGGACTGGGAGAAACTGGGATAAACTGGGAGGGAACTGGAGTTACTGGGAGTCACTGGTTTATACTGGGAGTTACTGGGGATTATTACTGGGGGTCACTGGTTTATACTGGGAGGGACTGGGGGGCTTCAAAGGGGGACTGGGAGGGCACTGGGACAGTGGGGACCCTGTTACTGGGAGCACTGGGAGGGACTGGTTTATACTGGGAGTCACTGGTTTATACTGGGAGTCACTGGGAGTTGTTACTGGGAGTGACTGGAGTCACTGGTTTATACTGGGAGTTGTTACTGGGGGTTAGTGGGAGTTACTGGGAGGCAACTGGGAGGTCCTGGAGGGCACTGGGAGGCAACTGGGAGTTACTGGGAGGGACTGGGAGGCAACTGGGATGTCTTGGAGGTTACTGGGAGCACTGGGAGTTACTGGGAATTGTTACTGGGGGTTACTGGGAGTCACTGGTTTGTACTGGGAGTTACTGGGGATTGTTACTGGGGGTCACTGGTTTATACTGGGAGGGACTGGGAGGGACTGGGAGGGCACTGGGACAGTGGGGACCCTGTTACTGGGAGCACTGGGAGGGAACTGGGAGTTACTGGGAGTTACTGGGAGTTACTGGGAGGGACTGGGGGGGCTGTCCCTGAAGTTCCCAGTCCGGTACTGGTGTAACTGGGAGGGGGCGTGACCAGAGACCCTCCCAGTCCATTCCCAGTCCGTTACTGGTGTAACTGGGAGGGGGCGTGGCCAGGGCCCCTCCCAGTCCATTCCCAGTCCCTTACTGGTGTAACTGGGAGGGGGCGTGGCCAGGGCCCCTCCCAGTCCATTCCCAGTCCGTTACTGGTGTAACTGGGAGGGGGCGTGGCCAGGGCCCCTCCCAGTCCATTCCCAGTCCCTTACTGGTGTAACTGGGAGGGGGCGTGGCCAGAGACCCTCCCAGTCCATTCCCAGTCCGTTACTGGTGTCCCCAGTCCATTCCCAGTCCGTTACTGGTGTCCCCAGTCCGTTACTGGTGTCCCCAGTCCGTTACTGGTGTCCCCAGTCCATTCCCAGTCCGTTACTGGTGTCCCCAGTCCATTCCCAGTCCGGTACTGGTGTCCCCAGTCCGGTACTGGTGTCCCCAGTCCATTCCCAGTCCGTTACTGGTGTCCCCAGTCCGTTACTGGTGTCACTGGTGTCCCTGGGAGGGGCGGGGCCGGCCCGCCCCCGGTGATGACGTCACGGCTATAAATAGCCGGCGGGGCCGGGCCCGGAGCGGACCCGGAGCTCCCGCTCAGGTACTGGGGAAACTGGGCCAAACTGGGCCGAACTGGGCCGAACTGGGCCGAACTGGGCTGAACTGGGCCGGGCTGGGGGCACTGGGGGGCACTGGGGGGCACTGGGGGGCACTGGGGGGCACTGGGGGGAACTGGGGGGAACTGGGGGGGGCAGGGCCGGGTCCCCCCCCGACCTCGGGGTGACCTTGGGGGGGGCGGGGGGGCGGGGCCGCTCCCAGTATGGACCAGTATGGACCAGTATGGACCAGTGACCACCAGTATGGACCAGTGAGCCCAGCAATGACCAGTAACCCCCAGTAACAGCTCCCAGTAACTGCCAGTAACAACTCCCAGTGTTCCCAGTAACTCCAGTAACAGCTCCCAGTAACTCCCAGTATAAACCAGTCACTCCCAGTAACTCCAGTAACCCCCAGTAACCACCAGTAACTCCCAGTAACAGCTCCCAGTGCTCCCAGTAACTCCCAGTAACAGCTCCCAGTAACTCCCAGTATAGACCAGTCACTCCCAGTCACTCCAGTAACCCCCAGTAACCACCAGTAACTCCCAGTAACAGCTCCCAGTGCTCCCAGTAACTCCCAGTATAGACCAGTCACTCCCAGTAACTCCAGTAACCCCCAGTAACCACCAGTAACTCCCAGTAACAGCTCCCAGTAACTCCCAGTATAGACCAGTAACTCCCAGTGACCCCAGCAATGCCCAGTAACCACCAGTAACTCCCAGTAACAGCTCCCAGTGCTCCCAGTAACTCCCAGTAAAAACTCCCAGTAACTCCAGTGAGTCCCAGTAACCCACAGTAACAACTCCCAGTAACTCCCAGTATAAACCAGTAACTCCCAGTGCTCCCAGTAACTCCCAGTAACAACTCCCAGTATAGACCAGTAACTTCCAGTATAAACCACTGGCTCCCAGTAACCCCCAGTAACAACTCCCAGTAACCCCCAGTGAGTCCCAGTAACTCCAGTAACAGCTCCCAGTAACTCCCAGTATAGACCAGTAACTCCCAGTAACTCCAGCAATGCCCAGTAACCACCAGTAACTCCCAGTAACAGCTCCCAGTGCTCCCAGTAACTCCCAGTATAGACCAGTCACTCCCAGTAACTCCCCAGGGGCTCCACCAGTAACCACCAGTGACTCCCAATAACCCCCAGTAACAATTCCCAGTGACTCCCAGTGCTCCCAGTAACAACTCCCAGTAACTTCCAGTAACTCCCAGTATAGACCAGTAACAACTCCCAGTTACTCCCAGTACAGCCCAGTAACCCACAGTAACAACTCCCAGTAACAGCTCCCAGTGACTCCCAGTAACTCCCAGTATAAACCAGTAACTCCCAGCAATGCCCAGTAACAACCCCCAGTAACTCCCAGTGACTCCAGTAACAACTCCCAGTGTTCCCAGTAACCCCCAGTAACAATTCCTAGTAACTCCCAGTATAAACCAGTCCCTCCCAGTAACTCCCAGCAATGACCAGTAACCTCCAGTATAGACCAGTAACTCCCAGTAACCCCCCAGGGGCTCCACCAGTAACCCCCAGTAACTCCCAGTCCCTCCCAGTCCCTCCCAGTCCCTCCCAGTAACCGCCAGTAACAGCTCCCAGTAACTCCCAGTATAAACCAGTGACTCCCAGTAACTCCAGCAATGCCCAGTAACCCCCAGTAACTATTCCCAGTAACCCCCAGTAACTCCCAGTGCTCCCAGTAACAACTCCAGGTGTTCCCAGTAACTCCAGTAACAACTCCCAGTGACTCCCAGTATAGACCAGTAACCCCCAGTAACCCCCCAGGGGCTCCACCAGTCCCTCCCAGTTCATCCCAGTCCCTCCCAGTCCCTCCCAGTTCCCCCCCAGTCCCCCCCAGTCCCTCCCAGTCCCTCCCAGTTTGTCCCAGTCCCTCCCAGTCCCCCCCAGTCCCTCCCAGTCTGTCCCAGTTCATCCCAGTCTGTCCCAGTTCCCGGGGCCGGGGTGGGGGAGGGGCCAAGGTCGCGTTTCCCCGGCAACGGCCCCTCCCCCCCCATTGCCCAATTCCCCCAGTTTAACCCAGTCTGTCCCAGTTTAAACCAGTTTAAACCAAATTTGTCCCAGTTTGTCCCAGTTTATCCCAGTCTGGGACGGGATTTTTCCCAATTTTTCTAAAATTTCCCCCATTTTTCCTTTTTTTTTCTCCAAATTTCCCCAAATTTCCCCAAAATCCCCAATTTCCCCAAATTTCCCGAAATTCCCCAATTTTCTCCAAATTTCCCCAAATTCCCAAAATTTTCCCCAAATTTCCCCAAAATTTCCCCAAATTTCCTCCAAATTCCCCCAAATTTCCCCAAAATTTTCCCAAATTTTTCCCAAATTCCCCAATTTCCCCCAAATTTCCCCAAATTTCCCCCAAAATGTTCCCAAATTCCCCAATTTTCCCCCAATTTTCCACAAATTCCCCCAAATTCCCCCAAATTTCCCCAATTTTTCCCAAAATTTCCCCAAAATTTCCCCGAATTTCCCCAAATTCCCCAATTTTTCCCCAAATTCCCCCAATTTTTCCCCCAAATTCCCCCAAATTTCCCCAATTTTTCCCAAAATTCCCCAAAATTTCCCAAAATTTCCCCAAATTCCCCCAAATTTCCTCCAAATTTCCCCAAATTTTCCCGAAATTCCCCCAATTTCTCCCAAATTTCTCCAAATTTCATCCAAATTTCCCAAATTGGAAGAAATTCTCAGAAATGGGGAAAAATGGAGAAAAAAATGGGGAAAAATGGGGAAAATTATGGAAAAATGGAGGGGAAATTGGGAAAAAAATTGGGGAATTTGGGGAAAAAAGGGAAAAAATTGGAAAAAATGGGGGAAAATGGGGAAAAAGTGGGGGGAAATTGGGAAAAAATTGGGGAAAAATTGGGAGAAACAGTTGGGGGAAATGAGGAAAAAATTGGAGGGAAAAATTGGGAAAAATGGGAAAAATTGGGGGAAATTTTGGGGAAAAATATGGGAAAAATGGGGAAAATTGGGAAAAAATGGAGGAAAAAATGGGGGAAAATTGGGGGAAAAAGGGGAAATAATGGGGGAAAAAATGGGGAAAAAATTGGGGGAAAATTTGGGGAAAATTTGGGAAAATTTGGGGAAAATTTGGGATAAAAATGGGAAAAATTGGGAAAAATGGGGGGAAATTTTGGGGAAATTTGGGAAAAACTGGGAAAAATTGGGAAAAATTTGGGGAAAAAATTGGGGAAAAAATTGGGGAAAAATGGGAAACATTGGGGAAAGTTTTGGAAAAAATTGGGAAAATAATGGGGGAAAATTGGGGAGAAAAATTGGGAAGAATTTGGGAAAAATAGGAAAAAAATTGGGGAAAATTGGGAAAAATTTGGGGGGAAAAATTGGGGGAAAAAATAGGGAAAAAATGGGAAAAAATGGAGGAAAAATGGGGGGAAAATTTGGGGGAAAAATGGGGAAAAATTGGGAAAAAATTGAGATAAAATTGGGAAAAATTTGGGGAAAATTTTGGGGAAAAAACTGGAGACAAAATCGGGAAAAATGGGAAAATTTGGGGGAAATTGGTGAGAAAAATTGGGAAGAATTTGGGAAAAATGGGAAAAAAATTGGGAAAAATAGGGCAAAAATTTGGGAAAAAAATGGGAAAAATTGGGAAAAACTGGGGGGAAAATTGGGGAGAAATTGGGGAGAAATTGGGGGAAAAGAGGAAAAAAATTGGGGAAAAAGGGAATAAATTGGGAAAATGGGGAAAAAATTGGAGGGAAATGGGGAAAAATTTGGGAAAAATTTGGGGAAAATTGGGGAAAAAAAATTGGAAAAAATGGGGAAAAAACCGGAAAAAATTGGGAAAAATTAGGAAAAATTGGGGGAAAATGAGGAAAAAATTGGGAAAAATTGGGAAAAAATGGGAAAAAATTGGAGAAAAAAATTGGGGAAAATTTTGGGGGAAAAAATGGGGGAAAATTGGGAAAAATTTGGGGAAAAATGAGGAAAAAAGGGAAAAATTGGGAAAAAAATGAGGAAGAATTGGAAAAAATTGGGGGAAAATGGGCGGAAAAATTGGGGAAAAATTGAGATAAAATTGGGAAAAATTTGGGGAAATTTTGGGGAAACAACTGGAGACAAAATTGGGAAATTTTGGGGAATTTTTGGGGGAATTTGGGAAAATTTTGGGGAAAATTTGGGCCATTTTGATCCCCCCCAGGTGCGGCCGCGATGGCGCCGATCACGGCCCGGACAGGTGAGCCCCTCCCCCTCCCCGTGACGTAATCGGGGCGGCGGTGACGTCATCCGCACGGCTGTGACGTCATCGATCCCGCCCCTCCCCCCTCAGAGCCGGCGCCGAGTGAATGGGACAGGTTTGACTACGGTGAGTGGGGGAGGGGCCAGGTGTCCCCAGGTGTCCCCAGGTGTGTCCCCAGGTGTCCCCAGGTGTGTCCCAGGTGTGTCCCCAAAGTGTCCCCAGTGTCCCCAGGTGTGTCCCCAGGTGTGTCCCAGGTGTGTCCCAGGTGTGTCCCAGGTGTGTCCCCAGGTGTGTCCCAGGTGTCCCCAGGTGTGTCCCAGGTGTGTCCCAGGTGTGTCCCAGGTGTGTCCCCAGGTGTTCCCAGGTGTCCCCAGGTGTGTTTTGGGGTGGTTTTGGGCAGTTTTGGGTGTCCCAGGTGTATTTTAGGGTTCCCAGGTGTGTCCCAGGTGTATTTGGGGTGTTTTGTGTGTCCCAGGTGCATTTTGGGGTTCCCAGGTGTGTCCCAGGTGTATTTTTGGGGTCCCAGGTGTGTCCAGGTGTGGTTTTGGGGTGTTTTGGGATGTTTTTGGGGTGTTTTGGGGTGTTTTGGGCTGTTTTTGGGCTGTTTTTGGGGTGTTTTGGGGTGTTTTGGGGTGTTTTGGGATGTTTTTGGGGTGTTTTGGGGTGTTTTGGGGTGTTTTGGGCTGTTTTTGGGCTGTTTTTGGGCTGTTTTTGGGGTGTTTTGGGGTGTTTTTGGGTGTTTTTGGGGTGTTTTGGGGTGTTTTGGGGTGTTTTGGGCTGTTTTTGGGCTGTTTTTGGGGTGTTTTTGGGGTGTTTTGGGATGTTTTTGGGGTGTTTTGGGGTGTTTTTGGGGTGTTTTTGGGTGGTTTTGGGGTGTTTTGGGGTGTTTTGGGCTGTTTTGGGGGTGTTTTTGGGGTGTCTTGGGCTGTTTTTGGGTGTTTTTGGGGTGTTTTGGGGTGTTTTTGGGGTGTTTTGGGCTGGTTTTGGGGTGTTTTTGGATGTTTTTGGGGTGTTTTGGGCTGTTTTTGGGCTGTTTTGGGCTGTTTTTGGCTGTTTTTGGATGTTTTTGGCCGGTTTTGGGTCCCTGACCCGTGTCTGTCCCAGATTACGACTCCCTGCGCCTCGGGGGCCTCGTCGTGGCCGGGATCTTCTTCCTGCTCGGGATCCTCCTCATCCTCAGTGAGACCCCAAATACCCCCAAAATGTCCCCAAAATGTCCCAAAATAATCCCCAAATTATCCCAAAAATATTCCCAAAATATTCCCAAAATGGTCCCCAAAATATCCTCAAAATATCCCAAAATCATCCCCAAAATATCCCCAAAATATCCTCAAAATGTCCCCAAAATATCCCAAAATTATCCCAAAATATCCCCAAAATAATCCCAAAAATGTCCCAAATATTCCCTAAAATATCCCAAATATCGGGATCCTCCTCATCCTCAGTGAGACCCAAAATTATCCCCAAAATGTCCCCAAAATATCCCAAAAATCATCCCAAAAATGTCCCTAAAATGTCTAAAAATATCCCCAAAATATCCCCAAAATGTCCCCAAAATGTCCCAAATTATCCCCAAAATAATCCCCAAAATATCCCCAAAATATCCCCAAAATATCCCAAAATTATCCCCCAAATAATCCCCAGAATGATACCAAAATTATCCCCAAAATAATCCCCAAAATAACCCCCAAAATATCCCAAAAATAATCCCAAATAGCCCCAAAATATCCCCCAAATAATCCCAAAAATGTCCCAAAATTATCCCAAAATCATCCCCAAAATGTCCTCAAAATAGCCCCAAAATTATCCCAAAAATGTCCCAAAAATAATCCCCAAAATGTCCCCAAAATATCCCAAAATATCCCAAAAATCATCCTCAAAATCATCCCCAAAATGTCCAAAAGTATCCCAAAAATAATCCCAAAAATGTCCCAAATATTCCCTAAAATGTCTGAAATATCGGGATCCTCCTCATCCTCAGTGAGACCCCAAATTATCCCCAAAATGTCCTCAAAATAGCCCCAATATATCCCCAAAATTATCCCAAAATTATTCCAAAATTATCCCCAAAATATTCCCAAAATTATCCCAAAAATGTCCCAAAATGTCCCTAAAATATCCCCAAAATGTCCCTAGAATCATCCCCAAAATATTCCCAAATTAATCCCCAAAATAGCCCCAAAATATCCCCAAAATTATCCCAAAATATCCCCAAAATATCCCCAAAATGTCCCCAAAATGTCCCCAAATTATCCCCAAATTATCCCCAATAATCCCCAAAATCGTCCCCAAATCCCATCCAGGACCCCCCAAATCCCCTCCCAGTCCCTCCCAGTATAAACCAGTATAAACCAGTTCCCTTCCCGTCCCCTCCCAGTATAACCCAGTCCCTCCCAGTCCCTCCCAGTTCCCTCAATGAACTCCCAGTGTCTCCCCGGCTCCCCCTGGTGGCCACTTTGGGAACTGCAGCGCCCTCCCAGTAACTCCCAGTATAAACCAGTTCCCTCCCAGTCCATCCCAGTTTGTCCCAGTCAGTCCCAGTTCTTTCCCAGTATAACCCAGTTCCCTCCCAGTCCATCCCAGTCTGTCCCAGTTCCAGTCTCTGACTCCCCTCCCCCCCCCCCAGGCCGCCATTGCCGCTGCAAGTTCGACCAACAGCCCAAGTAACTGGTTTATACTGGTTTATACTGGGAGGGGCTGGGAGGGAACTGGGACAAACTGGGAGGGAACTGGGTTATACTGGTTTATACTGGGAGGGGACTGGGATGAACTGGGAGGGGACTGGGATGGGACTGGGTTATACTGGTTTATACTGGGAGGGACTGGGAGGGAACTGGGTTATACTGGGATGGACTGGGAGGGACTGGGAGGGGACTGGGATAAACTGGTTTGTACTGGTTTATACTGGGAGGGACTGGGAGGGACTGGGAGGGGACTGGGATAAACTGGTTTGTACTGGTTTATACTGGGAGGGACTGGGAGGGACTGGGAGGGGACTGGGATAAACTGGTTTGTACTGGTTTATACTGGGAGGGACTGGGACAAACTGGGAGGGGACTGGGATAAACTGGTTTGTACTGGTTTATACTGGGAGGGACTGGGACAAACTGGGAGGGGACCGGGATGAACTGGGAGGGACTGGTTTATACTGGTTTATACTGGTTTATACTGGGAGGGGCTGAGAGGGACTGGGAGGGAACTGGGTTATACTGGTTTATACTGGGATGGACTGGGAGGGACTGGGATGAACTGGGAGGGGACTGAGTTATACTGGTTTATACTGGGAGGGGACTGGGATGGACTGGGACAAACTGGGAGGGACTGGGAGAGAATTGGGTTATACTGGTTTATACTGGGAGGGAACTGGGAGGGAACTGGGAGGGAACTGGGTTATACTGGGAGGGACTGGGAGGGACTGGGTTATACTGGTTTATACTGGGATGAACTGGGATGAACTGGGAGGGGACTGGGAGTGAACTGGGTTATACTGGTTTATACTGGGATGAACTGGGACAGGGGTTGGGGGTTACTGGGGAGGGGTTACTGGTGTTTACTGGTCTCTAACTGGTTTTACTGGTCTGTAACTGGTGTTTACTGGTCTGTAACTGGTTTTACTGGTCTGTAACTGGTTTTTACTGGTCTGTAACTGGTTTTTACTGGTCTGTAACTGGTTTTTACTGGTTTTCAGGACAGGGGAGCCGGACGAGGCCGAGGGGGCGCTGAGACAATCCATGAGGCGTGAGTGGGGATGAACCAAAATCCCCAAATTCACCCCAAAATTCACCCCAAAATCCCCAAAATTCATCTCAAAATTCACTCCAAAAATCCTCAAATTCATCCCAAAATTCACCTCAAAATTCACCCAAAAAATCCCCAAAATTCACCCCAAAATTCATCCCAAAATTCACCCCAAAAATCCCTCAAAATTCACCCCAAAATTCACCCAAAAATTCACCCAAAAATCCCCAAAATTCACCCCAAAAATCTCCAAAATTGACCAAAAAATCACTGCAAAATTCATTCCAAATTTCACCCCAAAATTCATCCCAAATTCACCCAAAATTCACCCCAAAAATCCTCAAATTCATCCCAAAATTCACCCCAAAATTAAACCAAAATTCACCCCAAAACTCACCCAAAATTCAACCAAAATTCACCCCAAAATTCGCCTCAAGTTCCCCAAAATTCACTCAAAATTCACCCAAAAATCCCTCAAATTTACCCCCAAATTCACCCCAAAATCTCCAAATTCACCCCAAATTCACCCCAAATTCACCCCAAAATTCACCCAAATCCAACCAAAATTTACCCCAAAAATTCACCCAAAATTCATCCCAAATTCACCCAAAATTCAACCAAAATTTACCCCAAATTTCACCCAAAAATTTGCCCCAAAATTCACCCCAAATTCACCCCAAAAATCCCCAAAATTCCCAAAATTCATCCCAAAAATCCCCAAAATTCCCAAAATTCATCCCAAAATTCACCCCAAATTCATCCTAAAAATTCACCCAAAAATTCACCCCAAAATTCACCCCAAATTTACCTCAAATTCACCCAAAATTCACCCAAAATTCACCCCAAAATTCACCCAAATCCAACCAAAATTCACCAAAAAAATCCCCAAAATTCACCCCAAAATTCACTCAAAATTTACCCCAAAATTCACCCAAAAATTTGCCCCAAAAATACCCAAATTCCCAAATTTTCCCCCCAAAATCCCTCAATATTCCCCCTAAAACCTGCAAAATCCCCCAAAATTTCCCCCAAATCCCCCAAATTTCCCCCAAATTCCCCCAAATTTCCCCCAAAATCCCCCAAATTTCCCCCAAAATCCCCAATTTTTCCCCCCAAATCCCAATTTTTTTCCCCATTTTTCCCCCCAGGTCTCTCCACTCGCATGAGATGAAATTTCGGGACGGAGCCGCCCCTGGAGCCCAAAATCCCCCAAAAATCCCCCAAAATCCCCCAAAATCCCCCAAAATCCCCAAAAAATCCCAAAATTTCCCCAAAAAATCCCAAAATTCCTCCAAAAATCCCAAAAAATCCCCCCCAAAATCCCCAAATTCCCCAAATTTCCCCGAAAATCCCAAAAATAATAAAAAAAATCCCCCCAAAATAAAATAAATTCCACCCAAAATCCCCAAAAATCCAAAAAAAGATCCCCAAAAACCCCCAAAATTCCCAAAAAAATCCACCAAATTCCCCCCAAAAAAATTCCACAAAAAAACCCAAAAATTCTGGAAAAAAACCCAAAAATTCCACCAAAAAAACCCCAAAAATTCTGCAAAAAAACCCCCAAAAATTCTGCAAAAAAACCCCCAAAATTCCACAAAAAAACCCAAAAATTCTGCAAAAAAACCCCCAAAAAATTCTGCAAAAAAACCCCAAAATTCCACAAAAAAAACCCCCAAAAAATTCCACAAAAAAACCCCAAAAATTCCGCAAAAAAACCCCCAAAATTCCACAAAAAAACCCCAAATTCCCCCCAAAATTCCCCCCAAATTGCCCCAAAAATCCCCAAAATTTTTCCCCCAAAATCCAAAAAAATCTCCAATTTCCCCCAAATCCCAAAATTCCCCAAAATTTCCCAAAAAAATCCACCAAAATTTGCCAAAAATTTCCCAAAAAAAGCCCAAAAATTCCCTAAAAATTCACCAACATCCCCAGAAAAATCCCAAAAAATCGCCCTAAAAATTCCCAAATTTCCCCAAATTGCCCCAAATTCCCAAAAATCCCCCAAATCCCCCAAAATTCCCAAAATTTCCCCAAAATTCCCCCAAATCCCAATAAAGGCCGGCGCAGTTTGGCTCCTGCTGGTGACTGGGACGGGAATTTGGGGAAATTTGGGGATTTTGGGGAAATTTGGGGGATTTTGGGGGAATTTTGGGATTTTTAGGGGAATTTTGGGGGGAAATTTGGGGAATTTTGGGGGGAATTTGGAGGATTTGGGGGGATTTTGGGGGAAATTTGGAGAAATTTTGGAGGATTTGGGGGCAAAATTGGGGAATTTGGGGGAAATATTGAGGATTTTGTGGAAATTTGGAAAATTTTGGGGAAATTTAGGAAATTTTGGGGCGAATTTGGGGGGAATTTTGGTGGAAATTTGGGATTTTTAGGGGAATTTTGGGGGATTTGGGGGAAAATTGGGGGTTTTGGGGAAATTTGGAGGAAAATTTGGGTGTTTTGGGGGGAATTTGGGGGGAAATTGGAAAATTTTGGGGAAATTTGGGATGTTTTGGGGCGAATTTGGAGGATTTGGGGGAAATTTCAGAGGTTTTGGGGAAATTGGGGGAATTTTAGGGGAATTGGGGCAAGTTTGGGGGAAATTCGGGGCAAATTTGGGAGATTTTGAAAAAATTTGGGACATTTTGAGAGAAATTTGGGGATTTGGGGGGAATTTCAGGGAATTTTGGGGGAATTTGGGAGAAATTTTGGAGGATTTGGGGAAATTTGGGGGAAAATTGGGGAAATTTGGAGGTTTTGGGGGATTTTGGGGGGAAATTTGGGGGAATTTGGGGGAAAATTTGGGTGTTTTGGGGAAATTTGGGGGAATTTGGGGGAATTTGGGGGAAAATTTGGGTGTTTTGGGAAAATTTGGGGGGATTTTGGGAGAAATTTTGGAGATTTTTGGAGAAATTTGGGGGGATTTTGGGGGTTTTGGGGGAAATTTGGAGGATTTTGGGGGAGTTTGGGAGGATTTTGGGAGATTTTGGGACATTTTGAGAGAAATTTGGGGATTTTGGGAGAATTTGGGAGAATTTGGGGGAATTGTTTTTGAATTTTAAAGGGTTTTTTATGAATTTTGGGAAATTTTGGGAAATTTTGGGGAGATTTGTGTGGAATTTTGGAGATTTTTTGGAGAATTTTGGGGAAATTTGGGGAATTTGGGTTTTTTTTGGGATATTTTGGGGCATTTGGGGGATTTTTTTGGAGGATTTTTGGGTATTTTTGGAGCATTTTTGGACATTTTTTTGGGGGTAACTTTGGGGTATTTTTTTAATAATTTGGATTTTTTTGGGATTTTTGGGGGAAATTTTTTATATTTTGGGCAATTTGGGGCCATTTTTTAATATTTTGGGACATTCTGAGGTGGTTTTTGGATATTTTGGGGCGTTTTGGGGATTTTTTGGGTGAAATTTTGAGGGATTTTGGGATTTTTGGGGCATTTTGGGCCCTTTTGGGTCATTTTGGGCCCTTTTGGGATATTTTTTCATATTTTGGGGTATTTGGGGGCAATTTTTGATATTTTGGGGTATTTTTTTCTATTTTTTGGGGTGTTTGGTGGTAATTTTGGGGTTTTTGGGGTTTTTTGGGGCTATTTTGGGGTGTTTTGGGCTATTTTGGGGGTGGTTTTTCTATTTTTGGGCGATTTTTGGTCTATTTTGGGTCATTTGGGAGCTTTTTTGGGCTGTTTTTGCTATTTTGAGGCTTTTTTGGATTTTTTGGGACATTTTTGGGTATTTTTCTGCCATTTTGGGTCATTTTGGGGCTGTTTTTGGCGATTTTTGGGCTATTTTGGGGCTATTTTTGGGTGTTTTGGGGTATTTTGGGTTATTTCTGGCTCATTTTGGGTCATTTTGGATATTTTTGGGGCTATTTTGGGCTATTTTTGGGGCGATTTTTGAGCTTTTGGGGGTATTTTTTTACATTTTGGGGTATTTTTGGATATTTAGGGCTGGTTTTGGGGTGGTTTTTCTATTTTGGGGCTTTTTTGGGGTATTTTGGGGTTTTTTGGGGTTGTTTTGGGTCATTTTGGGGCTATTTTTGGGTGTTTTGGGGCTTTTTTGGCTCTTTTTGGTCATTTTGGGTCATTTTCTGCGCAATTTTGGGGCTTTTTTGGGCTGTTTTTTGCTGTTTTGAGGCTTATTTGGGGTAATTTTGGGACATTTTTGGATGTTTTTCTGCCATTTTGGGTCATTTTGGGCTAATTTTGGATATTTTGGGACATTTGGTGCGGTTTGGGGGGATTTTGGGGCGATTTTGGGGCTCGTTGGGGTAATTTTTTTTTACATTTTGGGGTATTTTTGGATATTTAGGGCTATTTTTGGGGTGGTTTTTCTATTTTTGGGCTTTTTTGGGGTATTTTTGGTGTATTTTTTTGGTATTTTGGGGTTTTTGGGGTTTTTTGGGGCTTTTTGGGCTATTTTCGGGTGGTTTTGGTGTATTTTGGGGTATTTGGGGATATTTTAGGCTGTTTTGGGCTATTTTGGGGCTATTTTGGCGATTTTTGGGCTATTTGGGGGTTTTTTGGCTACTTTTGGTTCGTTTTGGGCGATTTTTGGGCGATTTTGGGGTTTTTTTTGGTGATTTTTGGCTATTTTGGGGCTTTTTGGGGGTGTTTTTCTATTTTTGGGTTATTTTGGGGGTATTTTTGGTCTATTTTGGGCTATTTTGGGGCTTTTTTTGGTGATTTTGGGCTATTTTTGGGGTATTTTGATTCGTTTTTGGGTATTTTTGAGGCATTTTTTTGGCTCTATTTTTGCTCCATTCGGGGTGTCAATCCCCGCCCGGTGGGCGTGGCCTCCGCTGGCCCCGCCCCTTTTGCCGCAGCGCCGAACACGGACCCGAAAGGAGCCGAAAGGAGCCGAACGGAGCCGAACCGGGCCCGGAGGAGCCGAGAGGAGCCGAGAGGGAGAAGCAGAACCCGACCCGAGCATGGCCACCCCCACCGAGCCCGCCATGGGAGGTCTGCGGGGTCCCAGGGGTGCTGGGGGGGGGCTGGGTGGATGTAGGGGGTGCTGGGGGGGGTCTCAGGGGGTCCCAGAGGTGCTGGATGGGTGCTGGTGCAGGGATTTGGGTGCACAGGTGGGTGCTGCAGGGTGCTGGCGGGGTCCTGGATGGGTGCTGGGTGGGTGCAGAATAGGTGCTGAGGGTGCTGCGGTGGGTGCTGGGGGGTCCTGGGTGGGTTCCAGGGGGTGCAGGATGGGTGCAGAAGGTCCTGGGGGAGGTCTCAGGGGGTCCCAGGGTGCTGGGTGGGTGCTGGGTGGGTGCAGGATGGGTGTTGGGGGTCCTGGGTGGGTCCCAGGGTGATGCAGAGGGTGCAGGATGGGTGCTGAGGGGTGCAGGTGCTGGGATTTGGGTGCACAGGTGGGTGCTGCAGGGTGCTGGGTGGGTGCAGAGGATCCTGGGTGGGTGCTGGGGGGTCCTGGGTGGGTGCAGAGGGTCCCAGGGGGTGCAGGATCAGTGCAGAGGGTGCTGGGTGGGTGCAGGATGGGCGCTGCAGGGTGCTGGATGGGTGCTGGGGAGTCCTGGGTGGGTGCAGAGGATCCTGGGTGGGTGCTGGGGAGTCCTGGGTGGGTGCAGAGGGTCCCAGGGGGTGCAGGATGGGTGCAGAGGGTGCTGGGTGGGTGCAGGATGGGTGCAGAGGGTGCTGGGTGGGTGCAGGATGGGTGCAGAGGGTCCCAGGGGGTGCAGGATGGGTGCAGAGGGTCCTGGGTGGGTCCCAGAGGTGCAGAGGGTGCCAGGGGGATGCAGGCACAGGGATCTGGGGCACAGGTGGGTGCTGAGGTTCCTGCGGGGGGGTGCAGGATGGTGCAGGATGGGTGCCAGAGGGTGCAGGATGGGTGCTGGGTGGGTTCCAGGAGGTGCAGGGTGGATGCTGAGGGTCCTGAGTGGTGCAGGATGGGTCCCAGGGGGTGCAGATGCAGAGATTTGGGGCACAGGTGGGTGCAGAGGGTGCAGAGTGGGTGCAGGGTGGATGCAGAGGGTCCTGGGTGGGTTCCAGGGGGTCCTCAATAGTCCTGGGTGGTGCAGGATGGGTGCCAGAGGGTGCTGGGTGGTGCAGGATGGTGCAGGATGAGTGCAGAGGGTGCAGGATGGGTGCTGGGTGGGTCCCAGAGGGTCCCAGGGGGTGCAGGATGGGTGCCAGGGGGATGCAGGCACAGGGATCTGGGGCACAGGTGGGTGCTGTGGGTGCTGGGTGATGCTCAGGGGCTGCAGAGGGTCCAGGGTGGGTGCCAGGGGGATGCAGGCACAGCGATTTGGGGCACAGGTGGGTGCTGCAGGGTGCTGCAGGGTCCTGAGTGGTGCAGGATGGGTGCAGGGTGGGTGCACAGGGTGCTGGGTGGGTGCAGGTGCAGGGGCTCGGGGCACAGGTGGGTGCTGGGTGATGCAGGGTGGGTGCAGAGGGTGGTGGTGGGTGCAGGGTGGGTGCTGAGTGGGTCCTAGGAGACCCTGAGTGGTGCAGGGTGGGTCCCAGAGGGTCCTGGGTGGGTCCCAGAGGTGCAGGGTGGGTGCCATGGGGTGCAGGCACAGGGATCTGGGGCACAGGTGGGTGCAGAGGGGGCAGGGTGGGTGCTGAGGGTCCTGGGAGGTGCAGGGTGGGTGCCGGGTGGGCCCAGAGGGTCCTGGGAGGTGCAGGATGGGTGCTGGGGGATTCCAGGGGATGCAGCTGCAGGGGTTTGGGGCACAGGTGGGTGCAGAGGGTGCAGGGTGGGTGCCAGAGGGTGCAGAATGGGTCCTGGGTGGCGCTGGGAGTCCTGAGTGGGTGCAGAGGGTGCAGGTGCCGGGATTTGGGGCACAGATGGGTGCTCTGGGGTGCAGGATGGGTGCTGGGTGGGTCCCAGGGGGTGCAGGAAGTGCAGGGGGTGCAGGATGGGTGCCAGGGGGATGCAGGCACAGGGGTTTGGGGCACAGGTGGGTGCTGCAGGGTGCAGGGTGGGTCTCAGGGGGTCCCAGGGGGTGCAAGATGGGTGCCAGAGGATGCAATGTGGCTGCAGGATGGGTGCTGAGGGTGCAGGATGGGTGCTGGGTGGGTGCAGAGGGTCCCAGGGGGTGCAGGATGGGTGCCAGGGGGTGCAGAGGGTGCTGGGGGGTTCCAGGGGGTGCAGGTGCAGGGGTTTGGGGTTCAGGGTGGGTCCTGGGTGGGTCCCAGAGGTGCAGGATGGGTGCTGAGTGGATGCAGAGGGTGCACGCACAGGGATCTGGGGCACAGGTGGGTGCAGGGGGTGCTGAGTGGGTCCCAGGGGGTTCTGGGTGCTGCAGGATGGGTGCACAGGGTGCAGGATGGGTGCTGAGGGATGCAGGTGCAGGGATCTGGGGCACGGGTGGGTGCAGAGCTTGTGCAGGCGGGTTCAGAGGGTGTAGAGGGTGCAGGATGGGTGCCAGGGGGTGCAGAGGGTGCAGGATGGGTGCTGGGTGGGTGCAGAGGGTCCCAGGGGGTGCAGGATGGGTGCCATGGGGTGCAGGTGAAGGGGGTTGGGGTACAGGTGGGTGCTGGGGGTGCAGGGTAGATGCAGGGTGGGTGCAGAGGGTCCTGGCGGCTGCAGGGCGGGTCCTGGATGCTGCAGGGGTTTGGGGTGCAGGGTGGGTGCTGAGGGGTCTGGGTGGGTGCAGAGGGTCCCAGGGGTGCAGGGGGCGCAGGGATTTGGCTCCCGGGGGGGTGCAGGATGGGTGCTGCCGCAGGGGTTTAGGGGCACGATGGGTGCAGAGGCTCCGGGGGCGGTCAGGATGGGTGCTGGGTGGGTGCTGGGTGGGTGCTGGGTGGGTGCCGCAGGGGGGCTGGGGGGAGTTCAGGGTGCCCGCTCAGGGGTGCAGGGTGGGTGCCGGGGGTCCTTGGTGGGTGCTGTGGGTGCACGATGGGTGTCCGGGGTGCTGGGTCAGTACCCCAGGGGTGCTGGTGCAGGGGTTTGGGCACAGCTGGGTGCTGCAGGGGGTGCCCCAAGGGTGCTGCGGGTGCCGGCTGATTGTGGGGTGCTGTGGGGTGCGGGGTGGGTGCTGTGGGGGGTTTAGGGGTGCTGCAGGGGGTGCCCCAAGGGTGCTGTGGGGTGCGGGGTTGGTACAGGTGGGTGCTGGTGCAGGGGTTTGGGTGCTGAGGGTGCAGGGTGGGTGTCCGGGGTGCTGGGGCAGCACCCGGTGGGTGCTGTGGGTGCTGAGGGGTTCGGGGATGAGACAGGATGGGTGCTGTGGGGTCCCGGCTGGGTGCTATAGGGTGCTGTGGGGTGCTATAGGGGGTTTTAGGGGTCCCGGGTGGGTGCTGTGGGGGGTTTTAGGGGTGCTATGGGGGACTTTTTGGGTGCTCTGGGTGCTCCAAGGGGTTTTTAGGGTGCTCTGGGTGCTCTGGGGAGTTTTGGGGGTGCTCTGAGGGGGGTTTGGGTGCTCTGGGGTGCTCTGGGGGGTTTTAGGGGTGCTCTGGGTGCTGTGGGGGATTTTTGGGGTGCTATGGGGTGCTATAGGGATTTTAGGGTGCTATAGGGTGCTGTGGGGTGCTCTGAGAGGTTTTAGGGGTGCTCTGGGTGCTCTGGAGGATTTTTGGGGTGCTCTGGGGGGTGCTGTGGGTGCCGTGGGGGATTTTAGGGGCGCTCTGGGGGATTTTTTGGGTGCTGTAGGGTGCTGTGGGTGCAGGGTGGCTGCCATGGGGGTTTTAGGGTGCTCTGGGTGCTCTGGGGAGTTTTTGGGGCGCTGTGGGGGATTTTTGGGTGCTCTGGGTGCTCCGAGGGGGTTTAGGGGTGCAGGGTGAGGGCTGGGGGGAATTTTTGGGGTGCTATAGGGTGCTGTGGGTGCTCTGAGGAGTTTTTGGGGTTCTATGGGGTGCTGTGGGGAATTTTGGGGTGCTGTGGGGGGTCTTAGGGGTGCAGGGTGGGTGCAGAGGGGCTGTGGGTGCTGTAGGGTGCTGTGGGGGATTTTTGGGGTGCTGTGGCTGCTATAGGGTGCTATGGGGTGCTGTGGGGTGCCATAGGGTGCTATAGGGTGCTGTGGGGGTTTTATGGGTGCTGTGGGTGCAGGTGCCGGGGTTTGGGGTGCTGCAGGTGCTATAGGGTGCTCTGGGGTGCTCTGGGTGCAGAATGGGTGCTCTGGGGTGCTATAGGGCGCTGTGGGTGCTGGGGGGGTTTTTAGGGTGCTCTGGGGAGTTTTGGGGCTGCTCTGAGGGGTGTTTGGGGCGCTGTGGGTTTCTCGGGGTGCTCTGGAGGCTTTAGGGGTGCTCTGGGGTGCTGCGGGTGCTATTGGGTGCTGTGGGGTGCTGGGGGGGCTTTTAGGGTGCTCTGGGGTGCTGTGGGTGCTATTGGGTGCTGTGGGGTGCTGTGGGTGCTATTGGGTGCTGTGGGGTGCTGGGGGGGCTTTTAGGGTGCTCTGGGGTGCTGTGGGTGCTATTGGGTGCTGTGGGGTGCTGTGGGTGCTATTGGGTGCTCTGGGGTGCTGTGGGTGCTCTGGGGAGTTTTGGGGTTCTATGGGGTGCTATGGAGGATTATCTGGGTGCTGTGGGGGGATTTTGGGGTCTCTCTGGGTGCCCCGGGGGGTGTTTGGGGGTCGCTGGGCGGGGTCTGAACAATCCCCCAACTCCTGAAACCCAAAAAATCCCCAAAATCCCAAAATTCCCAAACCCCAAAAATCCCCAAAACCCCAAAATCCTAAACCCCAAAAAAATCCCCAAAATCCCAAATTTCCCAAACCCCAAAATCCTGAAATTCCCAAACCCCAAACCCCAAAAATCCCAAATTCCTGAAACCCCAAAATTCCCCCAAATCCCCAAAAAAATCCCCCAAATTGGCCCAAATTCCCTCAAAAATCCCCCAAATGCCTCAGAATTTTCCCAAATTTCCCCAGTTTTACCCCAAATTCCCCCATTTCCCCCCTAAAATCTCTTAAAATCCACTAAAATCCCCCAAATTGTCCCAAAATTCCCCCAAATCTCCTCCAAAATTGTCCCAAATCCCCAAAATGTCCCAAATTCCCCCAAATTTACCCAAATTCAATCAAAAATCCCCCAAAATTCCCCCCAAATCTCCCAATTTTCCTTCAATTTTCCTCCCAAAATTCTCCAAAATTGTCCCAAAATTCCCCAATTTCCCCCTAAAATCCCCCAAATTCCCCAAATTTTCCCAAATTCCACCAACCCCCCCAAATTTCCCCAATTTTCCTTCAGTTTTCCCCCAAATTCCCCCAAATTTCCCCAAAATTTTCCCAAATTCCCTCAAATCTCCCCAGAATTTTCCCATTTTCCCCCAAATTCCCCAAATTGTCTCAAATCCCCTCAAAAATCACCCCAGAATTCCCCAATTTTCCCCAAAATTCCCCAATTTCCCCCAAAATTCCCCAAATTTTCCCCAATTCTCCCAAATTCCTCCCAAATTCACCCAAAATTCCCCAAATTCCCCCAAATTTCCCCCAAATTTCCCTCAATTTCCCCCCAAATCTCCAAAAATCCCCCAAAATCCCCTAAACTGTCCCAAATTCCCTCAAAAATCCCGAAATTTCCCCAATTTCCCCCATTTTCCCCCAAATTCCTCCAAAATTCTCCCAAAATTCCTCAAAATTGTCCCAATTTCCCCCATTTTCCCCCAGAATTTCCCCAAAATTCCCCAATTTTTCCCCAAATTTTCCCCAATTTTTCCCCAATTTTCTCCCCAAATCCCCAAATTTCCCCAAATTTCCCCAAATTCTCCCAAAATTCCCCAAAATTCCCCCCAAAATCCCCCAATTACCCCAATTTTTCCCCAATTTTCTCCCAAACTCCCCAAATTTTCCCAAAATCTCCCAAAATTCCCCAAATTTTCCCCCCAAATTTCCCCAATTTTCCCCCAGAATTTCCTCAAATTTCCCCAAAATCTCCCAAAATCTCCCAAATTCCTCAAAATTGTCCCAATTTCCCCCTTTTCCCCCAAAAATTTCCCCAAAATTTCCCCCAAAACCTCCCAAATTTCTCCCAAATTCTCGCAAAATCCCCCAATTTTCCCCAAAATCCCCCAAAATTCCCCAATTTTTCCCCAAAATTCCCCAATTTTCCCCCAGAATTTTCCCAAGTTTCCCCCAAAATTTTTCCCCAAATCCCCCAAATTGTCCAAATCCCCCCAAAATCCCCCAAATTTCCCCCAAATTCCCCAAAATTCCCAAATTTCCCCCAAATTCCCCAAATTTCCCCATTTTCTCTCCGCAGAGGCGGCGCGGGCCCGGGAGCCCTTTAACTACGGTGAGAAAATTGGGGATTTTGGGGAATTTTGGGGGAATTTTGGGAATTTTGGGGAATTTGGGAGATTTTGGGGGAAATTGGGAAATTTGGGGGGAAATTTTGGAGAATTTTGGGGGGAAATTGGGGGATTTTAAGGGAATTTTGGGAACAATTTGGGGAATTTTTGAGAGAAATTTGGAATATTTGGGTGAAAATTTGGGGGATTTTTGGGATTTTTGGGAAAATTTGGGGGATTTTTGGGAAATCTGGAAAATTTTGGGGAATTTTGGGGGATTTTTGAGAGAAATTTGGGATATTTGGGTGAAAATTTGGGGAATTTTTGGGATTTTGGGGGGATTTTTTGGAAAATTTGGGGGGAAATTTGGGGAATTTTGGGAGAAATTGGGGAAAAATTGGGAGAATTGGGGGAATTTTGGGGGAATTTTTGGGAATTTTGGGGAATTTTGGAGGATTTGGGGGGATTTTTGGGAAATCTGGAAAAATTTGGGGGATTTTGGGAGAAATTGGGAGATTTTGGGGGATTTGGGACAATTTGGGGGTTTTGGGGGCAATTTTGGGGAGAAATTTGGGAGAAATTGGGGGAAAATTGGGGAAATTTGGGTGAATTTGGGGAATTTTGGGGAAATTTTGGGAGATTTTGGGGAAAATTTGGGGAAATTTGGGGGATTTGGGGAATTTTTGGGGGAAATTTGGGGAATTTGGGACAATTTTGAGGAATTTGGGGGTTTTGGGGTTGATTTTGGAGGGAAATTTGGGATAAACTGGGAAATTTGGGGGGAAATTGGGGAAAATTTGGAGAATTTTGGGAAAATTTGGGGCAAATTTTGGGGGAATTTGGGGAATTTTGGGGAAATTTTGGGGGAAATTTGGGGGATTTGGGGGGAAATTTGGGATAAATCAGGACATTTGGGGGAATTTGGAAAAATTTTAGGGAAATTTGGGGAATTTGGGGGATTTGGGGGAATTTTGGAGGAAATTTGGAAAAATTTGGGGGATTTTTGGGGGATTTGGGAGGAAAATTTGGGAAATTTGGGGAAAATTTGGGGGATTTTGGGGAAATTGGGGTTTTTTGGGTCCTGGGGGGTTTTTGGGGTCGGGAAATTCATTTTTGGGGCTCTCAGGGCGGTTTTGGGTTGATTTTGGGGTTTTTAGGGGCAGTTTTGGTTTGATCTCTGCAGAATTTTGGTGAATTTTGGGGTTTTTGGGTCATTTTTGGTTCATTTTCGGGGTTTTGGGGGGGTAAATTTTGTGTTTTTTGGGGTCCCCGGGGGGTTTTGGGGGTCGGGGAGTTGATTTTCGGGGCTCCCGAGGCGCTCGGGGGCTGACCAGGGGCGGTTTTGGGGTGCCCAGATTACGAGTCGCTGCGGCTGGCGGGGCTGGTCCTGAGCATCGTCATGTTCGTGCTGGGGGTGCTGATCGCCCTCAGTGAGTCACCCCAAAAATCACCCCGAAACACCCCAAAAATCCTCCCTGGGATCCCAAAAATCACCCCCTGGGACCCCAAAACCAACCCCAAAAAACCGACCCCAAAATCCCCCCCATGAGACCCCCAAAATCACCCCAAAACCGGCCCCGGGACCCCCAAAAACACCCCAAAACCCCCCAAAATCACCCCAAAACCGGCCCCGGGACGCCCAAAAAACACCCCCAAAACCTCCCTGGGATCCCCAAAAACCGACCCCAAAACACCCCCCGGGACAACAAAAAACACCCCAAAAATCCTCAAAAATCACCCCAAAATTCCCCCCAATAACCCCCAAAAATTCCAGACCCCAAAACCCCCCCCCCCCCCCCCCGGGACCCCAAAAAATCCCCCCCTCGGACCCCAAAACCGACCCCAAATCATCTCCAAAACCCCTCTGGGACCCCCAAAAACACCCCAAAAATCCTTCCTGGGATCCCCAAAAATGACCCCAAAATCCCCCCAATAACCCCCAAAAATCCTCGACCCCAAAATCCCCTCCGGGACCCCAAAAAATCCCCCCCTGGGACCCCCAAAACCGACCCCAAATCATCCCCAAAACCCCTCCCAGGACCCCAAAAATCCTCCCTGGGATCCCCAAAATGACCCCAAAATCCTCCCAATAACCCCCAAAATCCCCGACCCCAAAAGCCCCCCCGGGACCCCAAAAACCGACCCCAAAATGGCCCCAAAAAACCAACCCCAAAACGCCCCGAGACCCCAAAAATCACCCCCTGGGACCCCAAAAAATGACCCCCAAACCCACCCCAAGACCCCCAAAAAATCCCCCCCTGGGACCTCAAAACCGACCTCAAATCATCCCCAAAAATCGACCCCCAAAAACACCCCCTGGGACCCCCAAATCCACCCCAAAAAACCGACCCCAAAGTCCCACCGGGGACCCCAAAAACCCTCCCCGGGACCCCAAAAATGACCCCAAAATCGACGCCAAAATCCCCCCTGGGACCCCAAAAACCGACCCCAAACCCCGCCCTGGGACCCCAAAAACCGACCCCAAACCCCTCCCTGGGACCCCAAAAACTGACCCCAAACCCACCCCAAAAACACCCCCTGGGACCCCAAAAATACCCTAAAACTGACCCCAAAAACCGACCCCAAAATCCCCCCCGGGAGCCCAAAAATGACCCCAAAACCCACCCCAAGGCCCCCAAAAATGACCCCCCGAGACCCCAAAACCAACCCCAAAACATCCCCTAAAAACCGACCCCAAAATCCTCCCCGGGACCCCAAAAACCGACCCCAAAACACCCCCTGGGACCCCAAAAATCAATCCCTGGGACCCCCAAAACCGACCCTAAAAACCGACCCTAAAACCATCCCTAGGACCCCAAAAACCGACCCCAAACTCGTCCCCCGGGACCCCAAAAAATGACCCCAAAACCAGCCCAAAAACCGGCCCCAAAAATCACCCCCTGGGACCCCAAAACATCCCCTAAAACTGACCCCAAAAACCGACCCTAAAACAGCCCCCGGGACCCCAAAAACCGACCCCAAAATCCTCCCTGGGACCCCAAAAAATGACCCCAAATCCCCCCAATAACCCCAAAAATCCCTGACCCCAAAACCCCCTGGGACCCCAAAAAATCGCCCCCTGGGACCCCAAAACATCCCCTAAAACCACACCAAAAACCGACCCCAAAAACCCTCCCCGGGACCCCAAAAACCGACCCCAAAATCCCCCCAATAACCCCCAAAAATCCCCGACCCCAAAACCCCCCTGGAACCACAAAACATCCCCTAAAACCGACCCCAAAACCCGACCCGGACTCCAAAAAAACACCCCCAAACCCACCCCAAGACCCCCAAAAATCACCCCCTGAGACCCCAAAACCAACCCCAAAACATCCCCTAAAAACCGACCTCAAAATCCTCCCGGGACCCCAAAAATCAATCCCTGGGACCCCAAAACCGACCCTAAAAACCACCCTAAAAATGGACCCTAAAACAGCCCCTGAGACCCCAAAAACCGATCCCAAAATCCCCCCAATAACCCCCCAAAATCCCCGACCCCAAACCCCCCCGGGACCCCAAAAAATGGCCCCAAAAACCGACCCCAAAATCCTCCCCGGGACCCCAAAAATCGACCCCAAACCCCTCCCTGGGACCCCAAAAACTGACCCCAAACCCACCCCAAAAACACCCCCTGGGACCCCAAAATATCCCCTAAAACTGACCCCAAAAACCGACCCCAAAATCGCCCCCGGGAGCCCAAAAATGACCCCAAAACCCACCCCAAGGCCCCCAAAAATGACTCCCCGAGACCCCAAAACCAACCCCAAAACATCCCCTAAAAACCGACCCCAAAACCCCCCTGGGACCCCAAAAACCGACCCCAAAACCGACCCCAAAACCGACCCCAAAACACCCCCTGGGACCCCAAAAATCAATCCCTGGGACCCCCAAAACCGACCCTAAAAACCGACCCTAAAACCATCCCCAGGACCCCAAAAACCCACCCCAAACTCGTCCCCTGGGACCCCAAAAAATGACCCCAAAACCAGCCCAAAAACCGACCCCAAAACACCCCCCGGGACCCCAAAACATCCCCTAAAACTGACCCCAAAACCGACCCCAAAAACACCCCCCGGGACCCCAAAATATCCCCTAAAACTGACCCCAAAAACCGACCCTAAAACAGCCCCTGAGACCCCCAAAAACACCCCAAAATCCCCCCAATAACCCTAAAAAATCCCTGACCCCAAAAATGGCCTCAAAACCCGCCTGAGACCCCCAAAATCACCTCCCGAGGACCCCAAAAAACCATCCCCAAATCCTCCCCGGGACCCCAAAACAACCGACCCCAAAAATCCTCCCCGGGACCCCAAAAACCCCCAATAACCCCCAAAAACCTCCCTTGGGACCCCCAAATCCACCCCAAAAAACCGACCCCAAAGTCCCACCGGGAACCCCAAAAATCCTCCCCTGGGACCCCAAAAATGACCCCAAAATCGACCCCAAAATCCCCCCTGGGACCCCAAAAATGACCCCAAAATCGACCCCAAAATCCCCCCTGGGACCCCAAAAATGACCCCAAAATCCCCCCAATAACCCCAAAAATCCTCGACCCCAAAACCCCCCCGGGACCCCAAAAATCCCCTCCCCAGGACCCCAAAAAAACACCCCCAAATCTCCTCCGGGACCCCAAAAAAGGACCCCAAAAACCCCCAATAACCCCCAAAAATCGACCCCAAAAACACCCCTTGGGACCCCCAAAAATGACCCCAAAATCCTCTCCCAGGACCCCAAAAATCCTCCCTGGGACCCCAAAAATCACCCCCTGGGACCACAAAACCAACCCCAAAACCGACCCCAAAAACCGACTCTAAAACACCCCCTGGGACCCCAAAACATCCCTTAAAACCACCCTAAAAATGGACCCTAAACCAGCCCCCGGGACCCCAAAAACCGACCCTAAAATCCTCCCCGGGACCCCAAAAAATGACCCCAAATCCCCCCAATAACCCCCAAAAATCCCTGACCCCAAAACCCCCTGGGACCCCAAAAATCACCCCCTGGGACCCCAAAACATCCCCTAAAATCGACCCCAAAAGCCCCCCAGGACCCCAAAAACCGACCCCAAATCGCCCCCTGGGACCCCAAAACATCCCCTAAAACCACACCAAAAACCGACCCCAAAAACCCTCCCCGGGACCCCAAAAACCGACCCCAAAATCCCCCCAATAACCCCCAAAAATCCCTGACCCCAAAACCCCCCTGGAACCACAAAACATCCCCTAAAACCGACCCCAAAACCCGACCCGGACTCCAAAAAAACACCCCCAAACCCACCCCAAGACCCCCAAAAATCACCCCCTGAGACCCCAAAACCAACCCCAAAACATCCCCTAAAAACCAACCCCAAAAATCCCCCCGGGACCCCAAAAATCAATCCCTGGGACCCCGAAACCGACCCTAAAAACCACCCTAAAAATGGACCCTAAAACAGCCCCTGAGACCCCAAAAACCGATCCCAAAATCCCCCCAATAACCCCCAAAAATCCCCGACCCCAAAACCCCCCGGGACCCCAAAAAATGGCCCCAAAACGTCCCCAAAAACCGACCCCAAAACAACCCCCGGGACCCCAAAAATCCTCCCCAGGACCCCAAAAAATGACCCCAAAACCAGCCCAAAAAAACCGACCTCAACCCCCCCCCCCGGGACCCCAAAACCCCCCAATAACCCCCAAAAATCGACCCCAAAAACACCCCCTTGGGACCCCAAAACTCCTCCCTGGGATCCCCAAAAATCACCCCAAAATACCCCCCCAGGACCCCAAAAAATAACCCAAAAACCGACCCCAAATTCTTCCCCTGGAACCTCAAAAATCCCCCCCCCGGGACCCCAAAAACCGACCCCAAAATCCCCCCAATAACCCCCAAAAATCCCCGACCCCAAAACCCCCCTGGGACCCCAAAAATCATCCCCTAAAACCACCCCAAAAAACAACCCCAGAAACTTCCCTGGGACCCCAAAACAACCGACCCCAAAAATCCTCCCCGGGACCCCAAAAACCCCCCAATAACCCCCAAAAATCGACCCCAAAAACACCCCCCGGGACCCCAAAAACCGACCCCAAAACCCGACCCTAAAACACCCCCTGGGACCCCAAAAATGACCCCAAATCCCCCAAAAACCCCCAAAAATCCCCGACCCCAAAAATCCTCCCCCGGATCCAAATCCACCCAAAAAACCAACCCCAAAATCCCCCCCGGGACCCCAAAAAATGGCCCCAAAACCAGCCCAAAAATGACCTCAAAACAACCCCCGGGACCCCAAAAATCAATCCCTGGGACCCCAAAACCGACCCCAAAAACACCCCCTGGGACCCCCAAATCCACCCCAAAAAACCGACCCCAAAGTCCCACCGGGGACCCCAAAAACCCTCCCCGGGACCCCAAAAAAGACCCCAAAAACCACCCCAAAATCCCCCCTGGGACCCCAAAAAATGACCCCAAAACCCACCCCAAGACCCCCAAAAATGACCCCCCGAGACCCCAAAACCAACCCCAAAACATCCCCTAAAAACCGACCCCAAAACCCCCCTGGGACCCCAAAAATCAATCCCTGGGACCCCCAAAACCGACCCTAAAAACCACCCTAAAAATGGACCCTAAAACAGCCCCTGAGACCCCAAAAACCGATCCCAAAATCCCCCCAATAACCCCTAAAAATTCCCGACCCCAAACCCCCCCGGGACCCCAAAAAATGGCCCCAAAACGTCCCCAAAAACCGACCCCAAAACAACCCCCGGGACCCCAAAAATCCTCCCCAGGACCCCAAAAAATGACCCCAAAACCAGCCCAAAAAAACCGACCTCAACCCCCCCCCCGGGACCCCAAATCCCCCCAATAACCCCCAAAAATCGACCCCAAAAACACCCCCTTGGGACCCCAAAACTCCTCCCTGGGATCCCCAAAAATCACCCCAAAATACCCCCCCAGGACCCCAAAAAATAACCCAAAAACCGACCCCAAATTCTTCCCCTGGAACCTCAAAAATCCCCCCCCGGGACCCCAAAAACCGACCCCAAAATCCCCCCAATAACCCCCAAAAATCCCCGACCCCAAAACCCCCCTGGGACCCCAAAAATCATCCCCTAAAACCACCCCAAAAAACAACCCCAGAAACTTCCCTGGGACCCCAAAACAACCGACCCTAAAAATCCCCCCCTGGGACCCCAAAAACCCCCAATAACCCCCAAAAACCGACCCCAAAAACACCCCTGGGACCCCCAAATCCACCCCAAAAACCGACACCAAAGTCCCACCGGGAACCCCAAAAACCCTCCCCTGGGACCCCAAAAATGACCCCAAAATCGACCCCAAAATCCCCCCTGGGACCCCAAAAACTGACCCCAAACCCACCCCAAAAACACCCCCTGGGACCCCAAAAATACCCTAAAACTGACCCCAAAACCGACCCCAAAACACCCCCCGGGAGCCCAAAAATGACCCCAAAACCCACCCCAAAAACTGACCCTAAAAATCCTCCCTGGGACCCCAAAAACGGACCCCAAATCATCCCCAACCCCCCCCCCCAGGACCCCAAAATCCGACCCCAAAAATCCTCCAATAACCCTAAAAAATCCCCCTGAGACCCCAAAAACCACCCCGGGACCCCAAAAAATGGCCCCAAAACCAGCCCAAAAACGACCTCAAAACAACCCCCTGGGACCCCAAAACCCCCTTGGGACCCCCAAACCTTTCCTGGGACGGCCCCAAAAATCCCCCAAATCCCCCCAAAAATCCCCCAAATCCCCCCAAAAATCCCCCAAATTCCCCCAAATCCCCAAATTTCCCCCAAAATTCCCAACAAATCCCCCAAATTTCAACCCTGGACCCCCCAAATTCCCCAAAATTTCCCCAAATCTCCCAAAATTCCCCCAAAAATCCACCCTGGAACCCCCAAATCCCCCAAAATTTCCCCCCAAATTCCCCCTTGGAACCCAAAATTCCTCCAAAATCCCCCAAATCCCCCCAAAATCCCCAAAACTTCCCCCAAATTATGCCCAAATTCTCCAATTTCCCCCAAATTTCCCCAAAACTCCACCCTGGAACCCCAAAATCTCCCCAGACTCCTCCAAATCTCCCCAAATCTCCCCAAAATCCCCCAAAATTTCCCCAAATTCCCCAAAATTCCCCAAAATTTCCCAAAATTCCCCCCAAATTCCCCCAAAAATCCCCCAAAATTCCCCCAGATTTTCCCAAATTTACCCAAAATTCCCTCAAATCCACCTTGGAAACCCAAAATTTCCCCAAAATTCCCCCAAAATCCCCCGAATTCCCCCAAATCCCCAAAATCCCCCAAAATTTCCCTAAAATATTCCAAAATTCCCCCCAAAAATCCACCTTGGAACCCAAAATCCCCCAAAATTCCCCCCAAAATCCAAAAATTCCCCCAGATTTTCCCAAATTTACCCCAAATTCCCCCAAATTCCAACCCTGGGACCCCCAAATCCCCCCAAAATTCCCCAAACTTTCCCCAAAATTCCCCCAAATTTTCCCCCCAAAATCCCCAAAAATCCCCCCAAAATCCCCCCTGGAACCCCAAATTCCCCCAAAATCCTCCAAAATTCCCCAAAAATTCCCCCAAAATCCCAAATTTCCACCAAAAATCCCCCAAATTACCCCCAAAATTCCCGCAAAATTCTCCCCATATTTCCCCTGGAACCCGAAATTCCCCCAAAATCCCCCAAAATTTCCCTAAAAATCCTCCAAAATTCCCTCAAATCCACCTTGGAACCCAAAATTCCCCCAAAATCCCCAAAAATTCCCCCCAAAATCCCCCCTGGAACCCAAAAATTCCCCCAAAATTCTCCCCACATTCCCCAAAATCCCCCAAAATCCCAAAATTCCCCCAAAATCCAAAAATTCCCCCAAACTTTCCCAAATTTACCCCAAATTCCCCCAAATTCCAACCCTGGGACCCCCAAAATTCCTCAAAATCCCCAAAATACCCCAAAATTTCCCTAAAAATCCTCCAAAATTCCCTCAAAAATCCACCTTGGAACCCCAAAATTCCCCCAAATCCCCCAAAATTCCCTAAAATCCCCCAGATTTTCCCAAAATCCCCCCAAAAATGCCCCAAATTTGTGTTTTTTCCCGTCCCGACCCCCCCAATTCTCTCTCCAGGTAAGAAATTCAAGTGCAAAAAGGCCGAGCCCAGGTGAGACCCCAAAACACCCCAAAAAACCCCAAAAAAACCCAAAAAAAAACCCCAAAAAATGAATTTGGGACCCTCAGGATCCAAAATTTGGGAGAATCCCCCAAAAATCCCCAAATTTGAGGCCCCAGATCCCAAAAATTTGGGGGAAACACCAAAAAAAAAACCCAAAAAAACCCAAAAATTGGGACCCTCAGGATCCAAAATTTGGAGGAAATCCCCAAAAAATTGAGAATTTTCCCCAAATTTGGGAACTTCTCAAAGAATTTGGGGATTTCCCCAAAAAATCCCCAAATTTGGAGCTTCAAACCCCCAAAATTTGGGGGGAAACTCCCAAAAAAACCCCAAAAATCCCAAAATTTGGGACGTCCAGACACCAAAAATTTGGGAAATTCCCCCCAAAAATCCCAAAATCCCCCAAAATTTGGAGACCCCAAAATTTCCCCCCAAAAAACCCCAAAATTGGATCCAAAAATCCCCAAAATTTGTGGAAAATCCCAAAATTTGGGTCCCAAAATCCCAAAAATTTTGGGGAAAATCCCCCCAAAAATCCCCAAAATCCCCAAATTTGGATCCGAAAATCCCCAAAATTTGAGAAAATCCCAAAATTTGAGACTCAAAATCCCAAAAATTTGACAAATCCCAAAAATTAGGGACCCAAAAATCGGGAAAAATCCCAAAATTTGGGTCCCAAAATCCCAAAAATCCCCAAAAATCCCAAAATTTGGGTCCCAAAATCACAAAAATTTGAGAAAATCCCCCCAAAAATTCCTAAAAATCCCCAAATTTGGGACCCAAAATCCCCAAAAATTTGGGAAAATCCCAAAATTTGAGACTCAAAATCCCAAAAAATTAAAAAATCCCAAAATTTGAGACTCAAAATCCCAAAAATTTGACAAATCCCAAAAATTAGGGACCCAAAAATTGGGAAAAATCCCAAAATTTGGGTCCCAAAAATCCCAAAAATTTGGGGAAAATCCCCCCAAAAAATCTCAAAAAATCTCCAAAATTTGGGGACCCCAAAAAACCACAAAATTTTTGGAAAAAACCCAAATTTGGGGCCCAAAATCCCCAAAATTTGGGGAAAATCCCCCAAAAACCACCTAAAAAACCCCAAAATTTGGGACCCCGAAAATTTGGGACCCAAAATTCCCAAAAATTTGAGAAAATCCCAAAATTTGGGTCCCAAAAATCCCCAAATTTGGGAAATTCCTCCCCAAAAATGCCCAAAATCCCCCCAAAATTTGGGGACCCCAAAAATAAAATAATAATAAAAAAATTCCTAAATTTGGGACCCAAAATCCCCAAAATTTGGGTCAAAAATCCCAAAAATTTGAGAAAATCCCAAAATTTGACAAATCCCAAAAATTAGGGACCCAAAAATCGGGAAAATCCCAAAATTTGGGTCCCAAAATCCCAAAAATTTGGGAAAATTCCGCCCAAAATCCCTAAAAAACCCCAAAATTTGGAACCCCCAAAATTTGGGGCCCAAAATCCCAAAAATTTGAGAAAATCCCAAAATTTGGGGCCCAAAATCACAAAAATTTGAGAAAATCCCAAAATTTGGGTCCCAAAATCACAAAAATTTGGGAAAATCCCCCAAAAAATCCCCAAAAATCCCCAATTTTGGGTCCCAAAATCCCGCAAAATTTGTGGAAAATCCCAAAATTTGGGTTCCAAAATCCCCAAAATTTGGAGAAAATTCCCCAAAAAATCCCTAAAAAACCCCAAAATTTGGGACCCCCAAAATTTGAGTCCCAAAATCCCAAAAAATTGGGGAAAATCCCAAAATTTGGGACCCAAAACCCCCAAATTTTGGGTCCCCCTGACCCCCCTCCCCCCTTTTCCTGCAGCGCCCCCGAAACGGCCAAAAATCCCGGTGAGAAAATTGGGGAATTTGGGGAATTTGGGGAAAATTTTGGGGATTTTGGGGGAAAATTTGGGAATTTTGGGGAAAATTTGGGGGAATTTTGGGAGTTTTGGGAGATTTGGGGGGAATTTTGGGGGAAAAATAGGGAATTTTTTGGATTTTGGGGGAATTTTGGGCAATTTTTTCTTAGTTTTGGGGGAATTTTGGGGAAATTTGGGAAAATTTGGGGGAATTTTGGGGGATTTGGGGAATTTGGGGGAATTTTGGAGGAGATTTGGGGGATTTTTCAGAATTTTGGGGGGAATTTTGGGGGAAATTTGAGGAAATTTGGGGGGAAATTGGGATTTTTTTGGATTTTGGGGGAATTTGGGGAAAATTTGGGGGAATTTTGGGGGATTTGGGAAAATTTTGGGAGATTTGGGGGGAATTTTGGGGGAAAAATTGGGAATTTTTTGGATTTTGGGGGAATTTGGGGGAATTTTGGGGAAAATTTGAGGGAAAATTGGGGAATTTTGAGGGAATTTGAGGAAATTTGGGGAATTTTGGGGGATTTGGGAAAAATTTGAGGGAAATTCGGGAAAATTTGGGGGAATTTTGGGGGATTTTGGGGGAATTTGGGGAATTTTGTGGTAAAATTTCAGGAGTTTTGGGGATAATTTGGGGGATTTGGGAGAATTGGGGAAAAATTTGGGGAAAATGGGGGAATTTTGGGGAATTTGGGGAATATTGGGAGAAATTTGGGAAAATTTGGGGGATTTTGGGGGAATTGGGGGGAAAATTTAGGGAATTTTGGGGCAAAATTTGGGGGATTTTGGAGAGTTTTGGGGAAATTTGGGAGAAAATTTGGGAGGATTTGGGGAAATTTGGGGGATTTTGGGAAAAATTGGGGGATTTTGGAGGATTTTGGGGAAATTTGGGAAAAAATTGGGGGAATTAGGGAAAATTTGGGGGAATTTTGTCGGAATTGGGAAAATTTTGGGGGAAATTTGGGGATTTTGGGGAAAATTTGGGGAAATTTGGGGAAATTTGGGGGAATTTTGGAGGAGATTTGGGGGAAAAAATTGGAGGAATTTTGGGGAAATTTGGGGGATTTGGAGAAAATTTGGGGAGATTTGGGGGATTTTGGGGGAAATTTGTGATAATTTGGGAAATTTCAGGGGGAAAAATTGGGGAAATTGGAGAATTTGGGGGAAATTTCGAGAAATTTGGGAATTTTGGGGGTAATTTGTGACTTTCGGGGGAAATTTAGAGAATTTTGGGAGAAATTTGGAAAAATTGGAGGGATTTTGGAGGATTTTGGGGAAATTTCGGGGAATTTGGGGAAAATTTGGGGGAATTAAGGAAAATTTGGGAAAAATATGGGGAATTTTGGAGGAGATTTGGGGGATTTTGGGGGAATTTGGGGGAGATTTGGGAGAATTTGGGAAAATTTGGGGCATTTGGGGGAAAATCTTTAATTGTTTTTTTTTGCAGCTCCCGCGACCTCGGCGTAGCCACGCCCCCTGCACGAGGCCACGCCCATTTCCGGGTTAAGCCCCGCCCACCCGGTTGAATAGTCACTCACTTCCGGGTTTAAGCTCCTCCCACCTGGAATGAAGCCCCGCCCACCCGGAACAAGACTCCGCTCACTTCCGGGTTAAGCCCCGCCCACCCGGAATGAGGCCACACTCACTTCCGGGTTAAGCCCCGCCCCCTTTGGGCCAAGCCCCGCCCCCGGTGCATGAAAATCCCCCCAAAAACCGAAATTTGGGGGAAAATTCGGGGGATTTCCCCTCCCCCCCTGCACGGAGACAACACACCCCAAAAATACCCCAAAATACCCCCAAAATACCCCAAAAAATACACAAAAATAGCCCAAAAAATACTCCAAAAAATACTCCCAAAATACCCCAAAAAATCCCCAAAAAACCCCAATAATACCCCAAAAAATACTCCCAAAATACCCCAAAAATCCCTCAAAAATCCCCCCCCAAAAAAACCCCCAAAATCCCCAAAAAATCCCAAAAAATAATATTAAAAAATCACCCCAAAAATCCCCAAAAAATCCCCAAAAATAAAAAAAAAAATCGCCCCAAAAAATCCCCAAAACATTCCCCCCAAAAAAATCACAAAAATCCCCCCAAAAATACCCCAAAAACCCCCCAAAATACCTCAAAAATACACAAAATTACCCCAAAAATACCTAAAAAAAATTACACAAAAATACCCCCAAAATACCCCAAAAAATACCTCAAAAAATACCCCAAAAATCCCCCAAAATACACAAAAATACCCAAAAAAATCCCTCAAAAATCCCCTCAAAATACCCCCAAAAATACCCCAAAATACCCCCCCAAAATACCCCCAAATCCCAAAAAATCCCCAAAGAAACCCCTAAAAAGCCACAATAATAACCTCAAAAAATCCCCCCCAAAAAACCCCCAAAAAATCCACCAAAAAACCCATAAAAATCCACAAAAAAATCCCAAATAAACTCCCCGAAAAACCCCACAAAAAAATCCCAAAAAATCCCAAAAAAATCCCCCCAAAAATCCCAAAAAACCCCCATAAAAAACCCCCAAAAATCCCCCTCAAAAAACCCCAAAAATTCTAAAAAAAAATAATCCCCCTCCAAAAATCCAAAAAAAATCCCCCCCAAAAAACCGAAAAATGGCCCCCAAAAAACCCGAAAAAATCCTCAAAAAAACCCCCAAAATCCTCTACAAAAAAATCCCAAAAATTCCCAAAAAATCCCCCCAAAAATCTCCCCAAAAATCCCAAAAAAATCCCCCCAAAAAACCCCCAAAAATCCCAAGAAATCCCCTCAAAAAAATCCCAAAAACCCCCAAAAATACAAAAAAAAAATCCCCCCAAAAATCTCCAAAAAATCCCCCCAAAAGTCCCCAAATAAACTCCAAAAAATCCCTCCAAAAAAACCCAGCAAAAAATCCTAAAAAAATCTCCCCCCCAAAAAAAACCCCCAAAATCCCCGAAAAAATAAAATAAAAAACCCAACAAATCAAAGCTCCCCAAATCCTCCAAAAATCCCAAATAATCCCCCCAAAAATACCAAAAAAATCAAAAAAAAACCCCAAAAATCGCCACAAAAAAAAAAAATCTCAAAAAAACCCCCTCAAATATCCCAAAAAATTCCAAAAAAAGCCCAAAAGTCCAAAAAACATCCCAAAAATCCCCCCAAAAATCCCAAAAAATCCCCCAAAAATCCTCCCAAAAAAACCCCACAAAAAACCCAAAAAACCTCCAAAAATCCTCAAAAAATCCCCCCCAAAAATCCCAAAAATCCCCCCAAAAATCCCCAAAAAACTCCACAAAAAAAAATATCCCAAATTCCCCCCCAAAATTCCCCAAAAACCCCAAAAAATTCCCCCAAAATCCCCAAAAAAACCACAAAAACCCCAAAAAATCCCCCCCAAAATCCCAAAAAAATCCCAAAAAATCCCCCAAAAAACACCAAAAAAATCCCCCAAAAAAATCCAAAAAAATCCAAAAAAATCCAAAAAAATTCCCCCCAAAAACCCCAAAAAATAAATTAAAAAAACCCCAAAAATCCACAAAAAAATCCCAAAAAAACACCTAAAAAATCCTGAAAAAAATAACCCAGAACCGCCAAAAAGTCTCAAAAAATCCCCCCAAAAATCACCAAAAAAATCCAATAAAAAAATCCCCAAAAATCCCCCCAAATCCCCTAAAAAATCCCAAAAAAACCCCCCAAAAAATCCCAAAAAATCCCCTAAAAATCCCCAAAACGCGCCAAAAAAATCCCCAAAAATCCCCCCTAAAATCCCCAAAAAATCCCCAAAATATTCCCAAAAAATCACAAAAAAATGCCCAGAAAATCCCCAAAATTCGCCCAAAAAATCCCTAAAAAAACCCCCAAAATCCCCCAAAAAATCCCCCAAAAATCAAAAAAAAATCCCCTAAAAAATCCCAAAAAACACCAAAAAAATCCCCAAAAAATTCCCCCCAAAAAAATGAATTAAAAAAACCCCAAAAATGCACAATAAATCCCAAAAACCACCTAAAAATCCTGAAAAAAAACCCCCCAGAACCCCCAAAAAGTCCCAAAAATCCCCCCAGAAATCACCAAAAAAATCCCCAAAATATTCCCCAAAAATCACAAAAAAATCCCCAAAAAATCCCCAAAAAATCCCTAAAAAACCCCCAAAATATCCCAAAAAATCCCAAAAAAACCCCACAAAAAACCCAAAAAAATCCCCCAAAAAATCCCCCAAAAACACCAAAAAAATCCAAAAAATTCCCCCAACAAATAAATTTTAAAAAAAACCTCAAAAAATCCACAAAAAATCCCAAAAAACACCTAAAAAATCCTGAATAAAAAACCCCAGAACTCCCAAAAAGTCCCAAAAATCCCCCCAAAAATCACCAAAAAAATAAAAAAAAAAACCCCAAAAATCCCCTAAAAAATCCCAAAAAACCCCCCCAAAAATCCAAAAAAAATCCCCTAAAAATCCCCCAAATTCCCCCCAAAAATCCCTAAAAAAACCCCAAAATATCCCAAAAAATCCCCCAAAAAAACCCCAAAATATCCCAAAAAAATCCCCAAAAAACCCCACAAAAAATCCAAAAAAATCCCCAAAAAATCCCCAAAAAATCCCCCCAAAAAATCCCCTAAAAAAACCCCCCAAAAATTCCCCAAAAAACCCCACAAAAACTCCAAAAAATCCCCCCAAAAATCACCAAAAAAATTTAAAAAAAATCCCCAAAAATCCCCTGAAAAATCCCCCAAAAAATCCCTAAAACCACAAAAAAAATCCAAAAAAATTCCCCCCAAAAAACCCAAAAAATAAATTAAAAAATCCACAATAAATCCCAAAAAACACCAAAAAAATCCCCCCCCAAATCCCCAAAATTCCCCCCAAAAATCCCTAAAAAAACCCCCAAAATATCCCCAAAAAATCCCCAAAAAATCCCAAAAAAATCCCCCAAAAAATCCCAAAAATCACCAAAAAAATAAAAAAAAATCCCCCAAAATCCCCCAAAAAATCTCCCCAAAAAACCCCCCAAAAATCCCTAAAAATCCCCCCAAAATCCCCAAAAAATTCCCCAAAAAACCCCAAAATCCCCCCCCCCAAAAAAAAAATTGCACTTTTCACACTCGGGACCCTCAAAAAATATTTGGGGACCCCAAAAAATGCACTTTGACCCCCCTGGGAACCCAAAAAAATAAAAAAATTGGGGAAAACAAAAAAAAAAAAAAGGGAAAATTCCCCCCCAAAAAAATAAATTTGGGGAAACACCAAAAAATGGGAAAATTCCCAAAAAATAAATTTTGGGGAAACACCAAAAAAATGGGAAAATTATAAAAAAAAAAAAAAAAAAAAAATTGGGGAAACCAAAAAAATGGGAAAATTCCCAAAAAAATAAAAAATTTGGGAAACCCAAAAAAATGGGGAAAAAAAAAATTTGGGGAAACCCCCAAAAATGGGAAATTTCAAAAAAAAAAAAAAAAAAAAATTTGGGGAAACACCAAAAAATGGGAAAAATTCCCCAAAAAAATTTGGGGAAACACCAAAAAACCCACCCGGGACCCCCCAAAAAAATGAAATTTTCCAAAAATTTGGGGTGAAAACCCCCCAAAAAAAGCACTTTGAGAGTCGGGAGAGCCCCAAAAAATTTGGGAATTTTCCAAAAAAATTTGGGGAAATTTTCCCAAAAAAAAAAAAAGGTCCCAAAAAAGGGGGGAGGGGCCTCAGGGTGGGGGAGGGGCGGGTTTGGGGCCCCCCAAAAATAAAAAAGGGAATAAAAGAGGAGAAAACGGCCCTGGGGGTGTGGACTGGTCATTGTGCCCCAAAATTCCCCAAAATTCCCCAAATTTACCCCAAAATTCCCAAATTCCAAAAAAAATTCCCCAAAATCCCAACCCCAGGAGCCCAAAATGCCCCAAAATGCCCCAAAATCCAAACGTGGGATCCCCAAAATTTCCCGAAATTCCCCCAAAATTTCAACCCAGGACCCCCAAAATTCCCCCAAATTCCCCAAATTCCAACCCAGGACCCCCAAAATTCCCCCAAATTTTCCCAAATGGCCCCAAAATTCCCCCAAATCCCAAACTGGGATCCCAAAATTCCCCCAAATTCCCCCAAATGGCCCCAAAATTCCCCCAAATTCACACCCAGGACCCCCCAAATCCCCCAAATTTCCCAAAGTTTCCCCAAAATCCCAAACTGGGACCCTCAAATTCCCCCCAAATGCCCCAAATTTCCCCAAAATTCCCTGAAATCCCAACCTGGGATCCCAAAATCCCCAAAATTCCAAAAAATTCCCAAAAATTCCCCCAAATTCCAACCCAGGACCCCCAAAATTCCCCCAAATTTCCCAAAGTTTCCCCAAAATCTCAACCCAGGGAACCCCAAAATTCCCCAAAATTTTCCCAAAATCCCCCAAATCCCAAACTGGGATCCCAAAATTCCCCCAAATTTTCCCGAAATTCTCCCAAATTCCAACCCTGGGACCCTCAAATTCCCCCAAAATTCCCAAATTTCCCCAAAATTCCCCCAAAATCCCAACCTGGGACACACAGAATTCCCCAAATTCCCCCCAAATCCCCAAAATCCCCCCCAAATTTCTCCAAATTCCAAACTGGGATCCCAAAATTCCCAAATTCCCCCCAAAATTCCCTGAAATCCCAACCCGGGATCCCCAAAATGCCAAAATTTCCCCCAAATTCTCCAAAATTCCCAACCCCGGGATCCTCAAATGGCCCCAAACGCCCAAAATTCCCAAATTTCCCCCAAAATTTCCCCAAAATTCCAAACTGGGACCCCCAAAATTCCCCCAAATTTCCCAAAGTTTCCCCAAAATCTCAAACCTGGGACCCCCAAAATTCCCCAAAAATGCCTCAAAATTCCCCAAATTCCAACCCAGGACCCCCAAAATCCCCAAATTTCCCAAAGTTTCCCCAAAATCTCAACCCAGGGACCCCCAAAATTCCCCCAAATTGCCCCAAAATCCCCCAAATCCCAAACTGAGACACCCCAAATTCCCCCAAATTTTCCCAAAATTACCCAAAATTCTCCCAAATCTCAACCCGAGAACCCCAAAATTCCCCCAAATTTCCCCAAATTCCAACCCAGGACCCCCAAAATTCCCCCAAATTCCCCCAAATGGCCCCAAAAATCCCCCAAATTCACACCCAGGACCCCCAAAATCCCCCAAATTTCCCAAAGTTTCCCCAAAATCCCAAACTGGGATCCCAAAATTCCCCAAAATGTTCCCAAATCGCCCCAAAATTCCTCCAAATTCCAACCCAGGACCCCAAAAATCCCCAAAATTCCCCAAAATCCCAATCCGGGATCCCAAAATGCCAAAATTTCCCCCAAATTCTCCAAAATTCCCAACCCCGGGATCCCCAATTCCCCCAAATGCCCAAAATTCCCAAATTTCCCCCAAAATTCCCTGAAATCCCAACCCTGGGACCCCCAAAATCCCCAAAATTTCCCAAAGTTTCCCCAAAATTCCAACCCTGGGGCTCTCAAATTCCCCCAAAATTCCCAAATTCCCCCAAAATTTCCCCAAATCCCAAACTGGGACACCCCAAATTTCCCCAAAGTTTTCCCGAATTTACTCAAAATTCTCCCAAATTCCAACCCGGGACCCTCAAAATCCCCAAATTTCCCAAAGTTTCCCCAAAATCCCAACCCAGGACCCCCAAAATCCCCAAAATTTCAAAAAAATTCCCCAAAATCCCAAATCCGGGATCCCAAAATTCCCCAAATTCCAAACTTGGGATCCCAAAATCCCCAAAATTTCCCAAAGTTTCCCCAAAATCCCAAATCTGGGATCCCAAAATCCCCCAAATCCCAACGTGGGAGCCCCAAAATTCCCCAAATTTTTCTGAAATTTCCCCAAAATTCCAACCCAGGACCCCCAAAATTCCCCCAAATTTTCCCAAATAGCCCCAAAATCCCCCCAAATTCCAACTCAGGACCCTCAAAATCCCCAAATTTCCCAAAGTTTCCCCAAAATCTCAACCCGGGACCCCCAAAATTCCCCCAAAATTCCCCAAATCCCAAACTGGGATCCCAAAATTCCCCCAAATTTTCCCAAATGGCCCCAAAATTCTCCCAAATTCCAACTCAGGACACCCAAAATACCCAAAATTTCCCCAAATTCTCCCAAATCTCAACCCTGGGACCCCTAAACTCCACCTGGGTCACCCCAAATTCTCCCCAAATCCCCAAAATTCACCCCAAAATCCCCCAAAATTCCATCCCGGGACCCCCAAATTCCCCCCTGGCGATCCCAAAATTCCCCAAAATCCCCAAAATTCCCCCGGAATTTCCCAAAATTCCCGAAAATTCCCCAAATCCCCCCCCGTCCCCCCCCCCAAAACGCGCGTCGGTCTCGCCCGCCATGGAATGACGTCATGGGGCGGGGTCTATGCGGGTGCCGTTCGCTGATTGGTTGGAACGGGCTGGGCGGTGGCGCTGATTGGTTGGGGGCGGAGCGGCGGCGCTGATTGGTTGGGGAGGGTCCGAGCGGCAGGGATTGGTTACTGAGGGACGCGTCGGCGGTGCTGATTGGTCACGGTGGGGTGGGCGGGGCTTATAACCGGAAGTGTCGCGCGGGGCGCTCCCAGTGCTCCCAGTTCAGGCCCGGCGGTCCCAGTTAGAGCCCGGGGCCCCAAATATCGCGAGATCCCCGCGCCCTCCCATTGGAGGAGAGCGCTGGTGGTGAGCGGAAGTGACGTCAGCGGCCGGGAAATAAAGCGGCGGCGGCAGCGCAGGAACCGCGGTGAGAACTGGGGGGGACTGGGAGGGACTGGGATAAACTGGGATGGACTGGGGGGGACTGGGAGGGAACTGGGATAAACTGGGTGGGGACTGGGATAAACTGGGTGGGGACTGGGAGGGACTGGGGGGGACTGGGATCAACTGGGTTAAACTGGGAGTGGCTCGGAGGGACTGGGGACACTTTAAGGACCGCGGGGCACGACGGGAGTTGTAGTCCCGGAAGTAACTGCAGTCTGTGGGGCGCGGGGCACGATGGGAGTTGTAGTCCCGGAAGTGGCTCCTTAGCGCCCCCTGTCGGTCACTGCGGGCTCCGCCCCCACATTGAGGGAACTGGGGGGAACTGGTTTGGACTGGTTTATACTGGTCCATACTGGTCCATACTGGTCCATACTGGTCCATACTGGTCCATACTGGTCTATACTGGTCCGTACTGGTCCATACTGGTCCATACTGGTCCGTACTGGTCCATACTGGTCCATACTGGTCCATACTGGTCCATACTGGTCCGTACTGGTCCGTACTGGTCCGTACTGGTCCATACTGGTCCATACTGGTCCATACTGGTCCGTACTGGTCCATACTGGTCCATACTGGTCTACACTGGTCCATACTGGTCTACACTGGTCCATACTGGTCTATACTGGTCCGTACTGGTCCATACTGGTCTATACTGGTCCACACTGGTTTATACTGGTCCATACTGGTCCATACTGGTCCGTACTGGTCCGTACTGGTCCATACTGGTCCGTACTGGTCCATACTGGTCCATACTGGTCCGTACTGGTCCATACTGGTCCATACTGGTCCATACTGGTCCGTACTGGTTCTCACTGCTCTGTCCATTACAGATGAACCTCGAGCGCGTCTCCAATGAGGAGAAGCTGGAGCTGTGCCGGAAATACTACCTGGGTGAGTGACCACTGAGTGACCACTGAGTGACCACTGAGTGACCACTGACCACTGACCACTGAGTGACCCTGAGTGACCACTGACCACTGAGTGACCACTGACCACTGAGTGACCACTGACCACTGAGTGACCCTGAGTGACCACTGACCACTGAGTGAACCTGAGTGACCACTGACCACTGACCAATGAGTGACCCTGAGTGACCCTGAGTGACCACTGAGTGACCACTGAGTGACCACTGACCACTGAGTGACCATGAGTGACCCTGAGTGACCACTGAGTGACCCTGAGTGACCACTGAGTGACCACTGACCACTGAGTGACCACTGAGTGACCACTGAGTGACCACTGACCACTGACCAATGAGTGACCACTGACCACTGAGTGACCACTGAGTGACCACTGACCAATGAGTGACCACTGACCACTGAGTGACCACTGACCAATGAGTGACCACTGAGTGACCACTGACCAATGAGTGACCACTGAGTGACAAGTGACCAACTGACCACTGACCAGTGAGTGACCCTGAATGGCCACTGATCAACTGATAGAGTGGCCACTGACCACTGAGTGACCACTGAGTGATGAGTGACCAACTGACAACTGACCAGTGAGTGATCACTGACCACTAAATGACCAGTGAGTGACCACTGACACTGACCACTGACAAATGACCAACTGACCACTGACCAACTGACCAATGAGTGACCTCTAAGTGACCACAGCAGTGATCAGAGTGACCGGAGTGAGTGACCACAGAGTGACCACAGAGTGACCAATGGCCTCGTCACAGAGTGACCAGGGGTGACCAGAAGTGACCAGAGTGACCACAGAGTGACCAATGGCCTGGCCACAGAGGGACCACAGAGTGACCACAGAGTGACCACAGAGTGACCAATGGCCTGGCCACAGAGTGACCAATGGCCTGGCCACAGAGTGACCACAGAGTGACCAATGGCCTGGCCACAGAGTGACCAATGGAATGACCACAGAGTGACCACAGAGTGACCACAGAGTGACCAATGAGTGACCACAGCATGGCTGGGCAGTGACCAATGAGTGACCACAGTGACCACAGAGTGACCAATGAGTGACCACAGAGTGACCAATGAGTGACCAGTGAGTGACCATGGAGTGACCGGAAGTGCCCATTGGACTGACCCATGGAATGACCACGGGATGACCGGTGAGTGACCAATGGAGTGACCAGTGGAGTGACCACAGAGTGACCATGGCCTGGCCATGGGGTGACCACAGAGTGACCGGCAGTGACCAGGGAGTGACCAATGAGTGACCACTGAGTGACCAGTGAGTGACCAATGAGTGACCATGGAGTGGCCACAGAGTGACCATTGACTGTCCACGGGGTGACCAATGAGTGACTGGCAGTGACGAATGAGTGACCAATGAGTGACCAATGCAGTGACCAGTGGAGTGACCATAGAGTGACCATGGCCTGGCCATGGGGTGACCACAGAGTGACCACTGAGTGACCAATGAGTGACCAATGCAATGACCAATGAGTGACCACAGAGTGACCAATGAGTGACCAATGAGTGACCAGAAGTGCCCATTGGACTGACCCATGGAATGACCACAGGATGACCAGTGAGTGACCAGGGAGTGACCAGGGAGTGACCACAGAGTGACCAATGAGTGACCAATGGAGTGACCAGTGGGTGACCAATGAGTGACCACTGAGTGACCAATGAGTGACCAATGAGTGACCAATGCAGTGACCAATGAGTGACCAGAAGTGCCCATTGGACTGACCCATGGAATGACCACGGGATGACCAATGAGTGACCAGTGAGTGACCAATGGAGTGACCAATGAGTGACCAATGAGTGACCAATGGAGTGACCAGTGAGTGACCACTGAGTAACCAATGAGTGACCAATGAGTGACCACAGAGTGACCACAGAGTGACCACTGCACTGCCCCCACCTGCCCCATGGGAAGGGGCGTGGCCACACCTGCCTGGGCGTGTCCAGGTGTGTCATTACCTGTCCCAGGTGTATCTCACCTGTATTTACTTGTCCAGGTGTGTCTATACCTGTCCCAGGTGTATCCAGGTGTGTCTCAGGTGTATCTCAGGTGTATTTACCTGTATTTACCTGTCTCAGGTGTATCTCAGGTGTATCTCAGGTGTATTTACCTGTCCCAGGTGTGTGTTACCTGTATTTACCTGTCCCAGGTGTATCTCAGGTGTATCTCAGGTGTATTTACCTGTATTTACCTGTGCCCAGGTGTGTGTTCCCTGTCCCCAAGTGTGTCATTACCTGTCCCAGATGTGTCCTTACCTGTATTTACCTGTCCAGGTGTGTCATTATCTGTCCAGGTGTGTATTTACCTGTCCGAGGTGTATTTACCTGTCTCAGGTATGTCTTTACCTGTATTTACTTGTCCAGGTGTGTCTATACCTGTCCCAGGTGTATCCAGGTGTGTCTCAGGTGTATCTCAGGTGTATTTACCTGTATTTACCTGTCTCAGGTGTATTTACCTGTATTTACCTGTCTCAGGTGTATTTACCTGTCCCAGGTGTGTGTTACCTGTCCAGGTGTGTGTTACCTGTATTTACCTGTCCCAGGTGTGTCCCAGGTGTAGTTCAGATGTGCCATTACCTGTCCAGGTGTATCTCAGGTGTGTCTCAGGTGTATCTCAGGTGTATTTACCTGTATTTACTTGTCCCAGGTATATTTACCTGTCCCAGGTGTGTGTTCCCTGTCCAGGTGTGTCATTACCTGTCCCAGGTGTGTGTTCCCTGTCCAGGTGTGTGTTACCTGCCCAGGTGTGTCATTACCTGTCCCAGGTGTGTCATTACCTGTATTTACCTGGCCCAGATGTATCCCAGGTGTATTTACCTGGCCCAGGTGTGTGTTACCTGTATTTACCTGTTCTGTGTGTGTCTGTACCTGTCCCAGGTGTATCCCAGGTTTACCCAGGTGTCCCCAGGTGTGTCATTACCTGTCATTACCTGTCCCAGGTGTGTCCTCACCTGTATTTACTTGTCCAGGTGTGTGTTTACCTGTCCCAGATGTATCTCAGGTGTGTTTTTACCTGTCCCAGGTGTGTCATTACCTGTGTTTACCTGTCCCAGGTGGGTTCCTGCTGCTGCCCTTCCTGTGGTTGGTGAACGTGGTTTGGTTTGTGTGTGTTACCTGTCCCAGGTGTGTGTTACCTGTCCCAGGTGTGTGTTTACCTGTCCCAGGTGTGTCATTACCTGTCCCCAGGTGTGTCCTTACCGTATTTACCTGTCCCAGGTCTATCTCAGGTGTGTCATTACCTGTCCCAGGTGTGTCCTTACCGTATTTACCTGTCCCAGGTGTATCTCAGGTGTGTCCCAGGTGTGTTACCTGTCTCAGGTGTGTCATTACCTGTCCCAGGTGTATCTCAGGTGTTGTCATTACCTGTCTCAGGTGTGTCATTACCTGTCCCAGGTGGGTTCCTGCTGCTGCCGTTCCTGTGGTTGGTGAATGTGGTTTGGTTTGTGTGTCTGTACCTGTCCCAGGTGTGTCTGTACCTGTATTTACCTGCCCCAGGTGTATCTCAGGTGTGTCATTACCTGTCCCAGGTGTGTGTTTACCTGTCCCAGGTGTGTCTCAGGTGTGTCATCACCTGTCCCAGGTGTGTGTTTACCTGTCCCAGGTGTATCTCAGGTGTGTCATTACCTGTCCCAGGTGTGTGTTTACCTGTCCCAGGTGTGTTACCTGTCTCAGGTGTGTCATTACCTGTCCCAGGTGGGTTCCTGCTGCTGCCCTTCCTGTGGTTGGTGAACGTGGTTTGGTTTGTGTGTGTTACCTGTCTCAGGTGTGTCTGTACCTGTATTTACCTGTCCCAGGTGTGTGTTACCTGTCTCAGGTGTGTCTGTACCTGTATTTACCTGTCCCAGGTGTGTGTTACCTGTCTCAGGTGTGTTTTCCCTGTCCCAGGTGTGTCATTACCTGTGTTTACCTGTCCCAGGTGTGTGTTCCCTGTCTCAGGTGTGTTTTCCCTGTCCCAGGTGTGTCATTACCTGTGTTTACCTGTCCCAGGTGGGTTCCTGCTGCTCCCTTTCCTGTGGTTGGTGAACGTGGTTTGGTTTTTCCGGGAGGCCTTTCTGGCCCCGCCCTTCGGGGAACAGCCCCAGGATCAAACGCTGTGAGAACTGCGGGTTCTGGAACCTTCCGGGGGAATTTGGGGGATTTGGGGAAGATTTGGGGGATTTGGGGAAATTTGGGGGAATTTAAGGGCTTTGGGAGGAATTTGGGGGGAATTTTGGGTCAGTTTTGGGTGATTTTGGGGCCAGTTTTGGGTCAGTTTTGGGTGATTTTGGGATTTTTTTGGTGGTTTTTGTGTCACTTTTGGGGATGGTTTTTTGGGTGATTTTGAGGCAGTTTTTGGGGCAGTTTTGGGTCTGTTTTGGGTGATTTTGGGTGGTTTTTGGGCAGTTTTTGGGTCACTTTAGGCTGATTTTGGGGCAGTTTTGAGTCAGTTTTGGTTCAACTTTTGGGGTGATTTTGTGGCGATTTTGGGGCAGTTTTGGGGCAGTTTTTGGTCAGTTTTGGGGGCAGTTTTTGGGGTGATTTTGAGACAGTTTTTGGGTCAGTTTTGGGTGATTTTGCAATTTTTTTTGGTGGATTTTGGGTCAGTTTTGGGCTGATTTGGGGGTGGTTTTTTGGGTGATTTTGGGGTAATTTTTGGGTCAGTTTTGGATGATTTTGGGGCAGTTTTGGGTGTTTTTGGGGCGGTTTTTTCGGGTGATTTGGTGTAGTTTTTTGGGTGGTTTTTTGGTGGGTTTTGGGTGATTTTGGGATGAATTTTGGGTCAATTTTGGTATTTTTTTTTTGGGTCACTTTTGATAGATTTTGGGACACTTTTTGGGGCAGGTTTTGGGTGATTTTGGGGGTGTTTTTTTGGGTAATTTTGGGTCAGTTTTGGGTCACTTTTGGTTGATTTTGGGTTGGTTTTTGGGCTGGTTTTTTGGCTGATTTTTGGGGCAGTTTTGGGGCAGTTTTTGGGGCAGTTTTTGGAGTGATTTTTTGGTGATTTTGGGTCAATTTTGGGTCAAATTTTGAGTGATTTTGGAGCAGTTTTTGGGTGATTCTGGGGCATTTTTGGGGCAGTTTTTGGGGTCCGTTTTTGGGACAATTTTGGGTGATTTTGGGTGATTTTTTGGTGGTTTTTGGGTCATTTTTCAGCTGATTTTGGGGTGTTTTTTGGGGTGATCTTGGGATGGACTTTGGGTCAGTTTTGGGTGATTTTGGGGCAGTTTTGGGGCAGTTTTGGGTCAGCTTGGGGCAGTTTTTTGGTGATTTTGGGATGACTTTTGGGTCAGTTTTGGGGTGATTTTGGGGCAGTTTGGGGACATTTTTGGGTCAGTTTCTGGGTCATTTTTTGGGGCAGTTTTGGGGTGATTTGGGGTCAGTTTTTGGAGGTGCTTTTGGGGCAATTTTGGGTCACTTTTTGAAGTGATTTTGGGGCAGTTTTGGGATGATTTTTGGGTGATTTTGGGGCAGTTTTTGGGATGATTTTGGGACAAATTTTGGGGTTATTTTGGGCAGTTTTGGGGTGATTTTTGTGTCCCTTTTGTCCGATTTTCTGTATTTTGTCCCATTCCAGACGTGCTGCGGTCGGCGCTGGGGGCGGGGCTCTGGGGGCTGGGCCTGGGGCTGTGGGTGGGGCTCTTCCAAACCCGCCGCGGCCAATGGGGAGCCCTGGGCGACGCCCTCAGCTTCACCCAGCCAATGGGAGAGCCTGAGCCACCACCGGCCAATGGGAGAGCGGCAAGGTGAGGGCGGGGCTGGAACCGGCCAATGGGAGAGGGCGGGGGCGGGGCTTTGGCCTCATAAGGGGTGGGGCTTCTTCCAGCGAATGGGAGAGGGGGCAGGGCTTAGAGCAGCCAATTAGAAAAGGAGAAAGGAGGGGCTTGAAGGAGCCAATAAGGCTGAAATTGGGGGCGTGGCCTAAAGCAGCCAATGGCAGAGGGGGAGATGTTGGGGGCGGGGCATAAAAGAGCCAATGGGAGAGCCCTGAGAGTGGGCGGGCCTTGGAGGGACCAATAGGAAAGAGGCAGGGCTAAACTTGGCCAATGGAAAGTCAGAAAAGGGGTGGAGTTTAGAGCAGCCAATAGGAGAATTCAGAAAGGGGGCAGGTCCTGAAGGAGCCAATGAGAGAGCCCTGAGGGGGCGGGGCCTAAAGTGACCAATGGGAGAGGCCTGAGAGGGGGTGGGGCTGGAAGGAGCCAATGGGAGATGGGAAGGGGCGGGGCTTCACCTTTACCCACCAATAGGAGAGAGCTCACAGGGGGTGGGGCCTCAATAGGCCAATGGCAGAGCCTGAAACTGGGGGCGGGGCTTGGAGCAGCCAATGGGAGAATTCATGGGCGGGGCTTAGAGCAGCACCCAAAATGGGCGTGGCCTCTAAAAGGGGGGCGTGGCCTCACCGCCCCTGACCCCTCCCCTTCTCTCTCCCCACAGCAGCGATGACGTCATCACCCCACAGAAGCCCCGCCCCTTTTCCCAAATAAAGCCACTGACCACGCCCACAGGCTGACACCGGATTGGACGAGTCTTTATTGGGGTCGGGGTGGGCGTGGCCCGTGGGTGGGCGTGGCCTGTGGGTGGGCGTGGCCTCACTGTCGCTCGTAGATGATCCTGAGCAGCCTCAGGCTGGGCCCGTAACGCTGCTGCTGCCGCTGGGCGGCCTCGCGCCACCTGCCGGACCAGTATGGACCAGTGTGGACCAGTGTGGACCAGTATAAACCAGTACGGACCAGTATAGACCAGTATGGACCAGTATGGACCAGTGTGGACCAGTGTGCACCAGTGTGGACCAGTGTGGACCAGTATGGACCAGTGTGGACCAGTGTGGACCAGTATGGACCAGTGTGGACCAGTACAGACCAGTATAAACCAGTCCCTCCCAGTACAAACCAGTTTCCCCCCAGTTCCCTCAATGTGGGGGCGGAGCCCGCAGTGACCGACAGGGGGCGCTAAGGAGCCACTTCCGGGACTACAACTCCCATCATGCCCCACGCCCCACAGACTGCAGTTATTCCCTGGACTACAACTCCCATCGTGCCCTGCGGTGACTTCCTTGTGGTCCTTAAAGTGTCCCCAGCCCCTCCCAGTTCCCCTCAATGAACTCCCAGTGTCTCCCCGGCTCCCCCTGGTGGCCACTTTGGGAACTGCAGCGCCCTCCCAGTAACTCCCAGTATAAACCAGTTCCCTCCCAGTTCCCTCCCAATCCCCACCCAGTCCCCTCCCTGTCCATCCCAGTCCCTCCCAGTATACCCCAGTATAGCCCAGTATAACCCAATCCCTCCCAGTCCCCCCCAGTCCCTCCCAGTCCCTCCCAGTATATCCCAGTCCCTCCCAGTATCCCCCAGTCCCCCCAGTCCCCCCAGTCCCCCCAGTATCCCCCCGTGTCTCTCACCTCTGCCGGACCCGTTTCCACCTGTCCATGTTCTTGTAGATCAGTGACGTAATCGAGGGGGCGGGGTCCAACACCTGGGGGCGGGGCCAGGCAGTCATTACATCATCGAGTGGGCGGGGCCAGATATCGATTACGTAATTGAGTGGGCGGGGTATCGTATCGATTACGTCATCGGGTGGGCGGGGCCAAAGGGCTCAGGGCGGGGTTTGGGGGATTTTGGGGCCATTTTTTTGGAGCATTTTTGGGGTATTTTAAAGGGGATTTTTGGGATATTTTTAGGGGATTTTTGGGGTATTTAAAGGGATTTTGGGATATTTTTGGGGTTATTTTTAAGAGGATTTTTGGGGATATTTTTAAAGAGGATTTTTGGGATATTTTTGAGGAATGTTTGGGATTTTTTTAGGGGAATCTTGGGATTTTTTAACGGGATTTTTTTGATTTAGAGGATTTTTGGGATATTTTTAAGGGATTTTGGGGATTTTTTTAAGGTTTTTTTGGGATATTTTTAGGGGATTTTTTTAGGGAATATTTGGGGGGATATTTTTAGGGGGATTTTGGGGATAATTTTTAGGGGATTTTTGGGATATTTCTGGGGGGGGGTTGGGATTTTTAAGGAGATTTTTGGGATATTTTTAAGGGATTTTTGGGATATTTTTAAGGGATTTTGGGATATTTTTTGGGATATTTTTAAGAGGATTTTTTGGGATATTTTTAAGGGGATTTTTGGGATATTTTTAAGGAGATTTTTGGGATATTTTAAGGGGATTTCGGGATATTTTAAAGGAGATTTTTTGTCAATTTAAAGGGAATTTTTGGGATATTTTTAGGGGATTTTGGGGATATTTTAGGGGATTTTGGGCTATTTTTAGGGGGGTTTTGGGACATTTTAAAGCGGATTTTGGGATATTTTTAAAGGGATTTTTGGGATATTTTAAAGAGATTTTTGGGATATTTTAAAGGACATTATTGGGATATTTTTGAGGGGAGTTTTGGGATATTTTTCAGGGCTTTTGGGATATTTTTGGAGGGATTTTTGGGATTTTTTAAGGAGATTTTTGGGATATTTTTAAGGGGATTTTTTGGGGTTTTTTAGGGGATTTTTTGGGTATTTTTAAGGGGATTTTTTGGATATTTTTAGGGGGATTTTGGGGATATTTTTAGGGGATTTTTGGGATATTTTTAGTGGGATTTTTGGGATATTTTGGGGGAGATTTTTAGCGGATTTTTGGGATATTTTTAGGAGATTTTTGGGATATTTTTAGGAGATTTTTGGGATATTTTTAAGGGTTTTTTGGGATATTTTGGGGGAGATTTTTAGGGGATTTTTGGGACAATTTTAGGGGAATTTTGGAATATTTTTAAGGGGATTTTGGGGATAATTTTTCGGGGATTTTTGGGACATTTTAAGAGGATTTTTGGAGATATTTTGGGGAGATTTTAAGTGGATTTTTTTGGTTATTTGGGGCAGTTTTTGGGATGATTTTGGGGCAGTTTTTGGGGTAATTTTTGGGTTATTTTGGGGCAATTTTTGCGGTTATTTTTGGCAGTTTTTGGGTTATTTTTGGGCAGTTTTTGGGTAATTTTGGGGCAGTTTTTTGGGGTAATTTTGGGGCAGTTTTTGAGTTATTTTTGGTCAGTTTTTGGGGTAATTTTGGGGCAGTTTTTGGGGCGATTTTGGGGCAGTTTTTGGGTAGTTTTGGGGCATTTTTGGGTGATTTTAGGGTTATTTTGGGCAGTTTTTGGGATGATTTTGGGGCAGTTCTGGGGGCAGTTCTCGGGTCATTTTGGGGCAGTTTTAGGGCAATTTGGGGCAATTTTTGGGTGATTTTGGGGCAGTTTTTGAGGTGGTTTTGGCCGATTTTGGGGCAGTTTTGGGGCAGTTTTTGGCGTGATTTTTGGGGCATTTTTGGGCTGATTTTGGGGCAGTTTTTGGGGCTGATTTTGGTCAGTTTTGGGTCAGTTTTTGTTGATTTTTGGGGTGGTTTGGGGACAGTTTTTGGGCAGTTTTGGGGCAGTTTTTGGGTAATTTTGGGGCAATTTTTGGGGTGATTTTTGGTCAGTTTTTGGGGAAATTCTTGGGTTATTTTGGGTCAGTTTTTGGGGTGATTTTGGGGTTATTTTGGGTCAGTTTTGGGGCAGTTTTTGGGGTGATTTTGGGTTGGTTTTGAGGCCGTTTTGGGGGTTATTTGGGGCTGGTTTTGGGGCAAATTTTGGGTGGATTTGAGGTGGTTTGGGGGCTGTTTTTGGGGTGATTTTTGGGGCATTTTAGAGCTGATTTTGGGGCAGTTTTTGGGTGATTTTGGGGCGATTTTTGGGGTGATTTTGGGGCAATTTTTGGGGTTATTTTTGGTCAGTTTTGGGGTAATTTTAGGGTTATTTAGGGGTGATTTTTGGGGTTATTTTGGGACATTTTGGGGGGTAATTTTGGGTCAGTTTTTGGGGGTAATTTTGGGGTAATTTTGGGGTGATTTTGGGTTGGGCTCACCTGGTCCGGGGCCGTGTCGCCCTCGTCAGGCCCAGGGGGGAGGGGACCCGCGGGGACAGGGCGGGGCCGGGGGGGGGCAGGGCCAGAACGTCCTCGGCCGCGGGGGGGGCCTGGGGAGACCAGTATAGACCAGTATAGACCAGTATGGACCAGTATGGACCAGTATGGACCAGTACGGACCAGTATGGACCAGTATGGACCAGTATGGACCAGTACGGACCAGTATGGACCAGTATAGACCAGTATGGACCAGTATGGACCAGTATAGACCAGTATGGACCAGTATAGACCAGTATGGACCAGTATAGACCAGTATGGACCAGTATGGACCAGTATAGACCAGTATGGACCAGTATGGGCCAGTATAGACCAGTATGGACCAGTATGGACCAGTACAGACCAGTATGGACCAGTATGGACTAGTATGGACCAGTACAGACCAGTATAGACCAGTATGGACCAGTATGGACCAGTATAGACCAGTATGGACCAGTATAGACCAGTATGGACCAGTATGGACCAGTATAGACCAGTATGGACCAGTATGGACCAGTATAGACCAGTATGGACCAGTATAGACCAGTATGGACCAGTATGGACCAGTATAGACCAGTATGGACCAGTATGGACCAGTATAGACCAGTATGGACCAGTATAGACCAGTATGGACCAGTATGGACCAGTATAGACCAGTATGGACCAGTATGGACCAGTATAGACCAGTATGGACCAGTATGGACCAGTATGGACCAGTATGGACCAGTATAGACCAGTATGGACCAGTATAGACCAGTATGGACCAGTATGGACCAGTATAGACCAGTATGGACCAGTATAGACCAGTATGGACCAGTATGGACCAGTATAGACCAGTATGGACCAGTATGGACCAGTATAGACCAGTATGGACCAGTATAGACCAGTATGGACCAGTATGGACCAGTATGGACCAGTATAGACCAGTATGGACCAGTATGGACCAGTATGGACCAGTATAGACCAGTATGGACCAGTATGGACCAGTATAGACCAGTATGGACCAGTGTGGACCAGTTTGTCCCAGTCCCCTCCCAGTCCCCTCCAGTTCCCTCCCAGTATAACCCAGTCCCATTTTTCTTCTAAAAACCCCCATTTTTACCCCTAAATTCCCCATTTTTCACCCTGAAACCCCCAGACTTTTTGCCTCAGTCCCCCCCAGTCCCTCCCAGTATAACCCAGTCCCATTTTTCACCCCTAAAATCCCATTTTTTACCCCTAAAATCCCCATTTTTCACCCCAAAACCCCCTGATTTTCCCCTCCCAGTTTGTCCCAGTCCCTCCCAGTGCCATTCTCTCCCCCAAAACTGCCATTTTTACCCCCAAAACCTCATTTTTACCCCTAAAATCCCCATTTTTCACCCTAAAACTCTGGGATTTTTGGCTCCCAGTCCATCCCAGTCCCCCCCAGTTCCCTCCCAGTATAACCCAGTCCCATTTTTCTTCTCAAAATCCCCATTTTCACCCCTAAAATCCCCACATTTCTCTCTAAAATCCCCATTTTTCACCCTAAAACCCCCAGATTTTTTGCTCCCAGTCCCCCCCAGTATAAACCAGTATAACCCAGTCCATCCCAATTCCTCCCAGTATAACCCAGTTCCCTCCCAGTATAAACCAGTACAAGTCAGTTCCCTCTCAGTCCCATTTTCCTTCTTAAAATCCCCATTTTTTGCCCCAAATCCCCATTTTTCACCCTAAACCCCCCAGATTTTTTGCCCCCAGCCCCTCCCAGTCCCTCCCAGTATAACCCAGTTCCCTCCCAGTCCCATTTCCATCCGAAAATCTCCAATTCTTTCCTCTAAAATCCCCATTTTTTGCCCTAAAATCCCCATTTTTCACCCTAAATCCCCCAGATTTTTTGCCCCCAGTTCCCCCAGTATAACCCAGTTTGTCCCAGTCCCCTCCCAGTATAACCCAGTTCCCTCCCAGTGCCTTTTTCACCCCCAAAATCCCCATTTTTACCCCTTAAATCCACATTTTTCACCCTAAAACTCCCAGATTTTTTGCTCCCTGTCCCCCCCAGTCCCTCCCAGTATAAACCAGTATAAGCCAATCCCATTTTTCTCGTAAAAACCCCCATTTTTGCCCCTAAAATCCCCATTTTTCACCCTAAAACCCCCAGACTTTTTGCCCCCAGTGCCCCCCAGTCCCTCCCAGTATAACCCAGTATAACCCAGTATAACCCAGTATCACCCAGTCCCCTCCCAGTCCATCCCAGTATAACCCAGTATAAGTCAATCCCATTTTTCTTGTAAAAATCCCCATTTTTTGCCAAAATCCCCATTTTTCACCCTAAAACCCCCAGATTTTTTGGTCCCAGCCCCTCCCAGTATAACCCAGTTTGTCCCAGTCCCTCCCAGTTCCCTCCAGTCCCCTCCCAGTCCATCCCAGTATAACCCAGTCCCATTTTTCTTCTCAAAATTCCCTATTTTGCCCCTAAAATTCCCATTTTTTGCCCTAAAATCCCCATTTTTGTCTCTAAAATCCCCATTTTTCACCCCAAATCCCCGGGATTTTTTGCCCCCAGTGCCCCCCAGTCCCGTCCCAGTCTGTCCCAGTCTAACCCAGTCTCTCCCAGTGGTACCTGCTGTGCGGGGGGCGCCGGGGGGGGGCAGTGCCCGATCCAGGCGCGGCACACGGGGTACAGGGGGGTCCCTGCAGGGAACTGCCCCAGCTCCACACTGCGGTCAAACAGCCGGATCACAAATGAGTCTGCGGGAAAACACAGAAATTGGGGAAATTCAGCACAAAAATGGGGAAAATCGGACAGAAAATGGGGAAAATCGGACAAAAAACGGGGAAAATTGGCCCAAAAATGGAGAAAATCCGCCAAAAAATGGGGAAAAAATCAGCACAAAATCGGCCCAAAATTGGACCAAAATTGGCCCAAAAATGGAGAAAATCCGCCAAAAAATGGGGAAAAAATCAGCACAAAATCGGCCCAAAATTGGACCAAAATTGGCCCAAAAATGGGGAAAATTGGCCCCAAAAATGGAGAAAATCGGTGCAAAAAAATGGGGAAAATCGGTGCAAAAATGGCCCAAAAATGGGGAAAATTGGACCAAAATGGACCCAAAAATGGGGAAAATTGACCCAAAAATTGGCCCAAAAATGGGGAAAATCGGCCCAAAATTGGCCCAGAAATGGGGAAAATCGGCCCAAAATTGGCCCAGAAATGGCGAAAATTGGTCCAAAAATGGAGAAAAATTGGCCCAAAAATGGGGAAAATCAGACAAAAAATGGGCAAAATCAGCCCCAAAAATGGGGAAAATTCGCCCCAAAACAACCCAAAAAATGGCTAAAATTGGATAAAATTAGCCCAATATTGGGAAAAATTGGCCCAAAATTGGCCCAAAATTGAACCAAAATTGTCCCAAAAATGGAGAAAAATTGGTCCAAAAATGGGGAGAATTGGCACAAAATTTGCCCCAAAATGGAGAAAATCGGCCCAAAAAATGGAGAAAATCGAAGCAAAAATGGGGAAAATTGGCCCCAAAAATGAGGAAAATTGACCCAAAAAACTGGCCCAAAATTGGGGAAAATCAACCCCAAAATGGGGAAAATTGGCCCAAAAATGGAGAAAAAATTGGACCAAAAATGGGAAAAATTGGACCAAAAAATCGGCCCAAAAATGGGGAAAATTGGCCCAAAAATGGAGAAAATTGGTGCAAAAATGGGGAAAATCAGCCCAAAATTGGCCCAAAAATGGGAAAATTGGCCCAAAATTGGCCCAGAAATGGCGAAAAATTGGTCCAAAAATGGAAAAAATTGGACCAAAATTGGCCCAAAAATGGGGAAAATCAGTCAAAAAAATGGGGAAAAATCGGCCCCAAAAATGGAGAAAATTGGCCCAAAAATGGGGAAAAATTGGACCAAAAATGGGGAAAATCAGCCCAAAATTGGCCCCAAAAATGGGGAAAATCGGCCCCAAAATGGGGAAAATTGGCCCCAAAAATCAGCACAAAAATGGGAGAAAAATTGGTCTAAAAATGGAAAAAATTCGACCAAAATTGTCCCAAAAATGGGGAAAAATTGGCCCAAAAATGGAGAAAATCGGCCCAAAAATGGGGAAAAAATTGGACCAAAAATCAGCCCAAAAATGGAGAAAAATCAGCCCAAAATTGGCCCCAAAATTGGCCAAAATCAGCCCCTAAAATCACCAAATTTGGCCCAAAATGAACCAAAATCCCCCCAAAATCCCCCTCAAATAAACCAAAAAATCCCAAAATTGCCCAAATTGCCCCAAATTCTCCCAATTTCCCCCCAAATCCCCCAAATTTCCCCAAATTCTCCCCCCATCTTTTCAAAATCACCCCAAAAATCTTCCCAAAATCTCCCCAAAATTCCCCAAATTCTCCCAAAATCCTCAAAATCACCAAAAATCCCCCCAAATTCTCCCCAAAACGCCCCCAGGATCCCAAAAATCCCAAAAATTAGTCAAAACTCCCCAAAATTTTCCCCAAATCCTTCAAAAATCAGCCAAAATCTCTCCCAAAATCCTCCAAAAATTGGCCAAAATGAACCAAAATTCCCCCAAAATCAGCCCTAAATAAACCAAAATTCCCCCAAATTCTCCAAAATTCCCCAAATTTCCCCCCAAATCCCTCAAAACCCCCTAAATTTCCCAAAAATCCCCCAAATTCCCCCCAAAATCCCCCAAATCCTTCCAACCCCCCCCCCCAAATTCTTCCAAAATCAGCCAAAAATCTCCCCAAAATGAACAAAAAAAAGCCCCAAAATCCCTCAAATTCCCCCCAAATCCCCCAAAATTCTCCCAGGATCCCAAAATTCTTCAAAATCCCCAAAATTCTCCCAAAATTCCCCCAAATTCTCCCAAATTCTCCCCAAAATTCTCCAAATCGCCCCAAAAATCCCCCAAAATCCTCCCCAAAATTCCCCCCAAATTTGGCCCAAAATTCTCCCCAAAATCCCCCAAATTCTCCCAAAATCCCCAAAATTCCCCTCGAATTCCCTCAAATCCCCCAAATCTCCCCAAAATCCTCCAAAAATCAGCCAAAATTGGCCAAAATCAGCCCCTAAAATCACCAAAATCAGCACAAAACGAACCAAAAAAAGCCCCAAAATCCCTCAAAATTCCCCCAAATTTTCTCCCAAATCCCTCAAAACTCCCCAAATTCTCCCAATTTCCCCCAAATCCCCCAAATTTCCCTTAAAATCCTCCTAAAATCCCCCCAAATTCAGCCCAAAATGAACCAATTTCCCCCAAAATTCCCCCCAAAATCTCCCAAATTGCCTCAAAATCCCCCAAATTTCCCCCAAAAATCCCCCAAATTTTTCCAAATTTCCCCCAAAATTCCCCCAAATCCCCCAGAATTCCCCATTTTCCTCCCAAATTTCCCCATTCTTTCCCCCAAATCCCCAAAATACCCCAAAAATTCCCCCAAATTCTCCCCAAAATTCCCCCCAAAATTCCCCCCAAAATTCCCCCCAAAATTAGCCAAAATTCTCCCCAAAATCAGCCAAAAAAAGCCCCAAAATCCCTCAAAATTCCCCAAATTTTCCCCCAAATCCCTCAAAACCCCCCAAATTTCCCAAAAATCCCCCAAATTTTCCCCAAAAATCCCATTTTTCCCCCAAATCCCCCCAAAAATCAGCCAAAATTGGCCAAAATCAGCCCAAAATAAACCAAAAAAAGCCCCAAAATCCCCCCAAAATTCCCCAATTTTTTTCCCAAATCCTCAAAACCCCCCAAATTCTCCTAAAATCCCCAAATTTCCCTCAAAATCCCCCCAAAATCCCTCCAAAATTCCCCAAAATTTTTTCCCAAATCCCTCAAAACCCCCCAAATTTCCCAAAAATCCTCCAAATTTCCCCCCAAATCCCCCAAATTTCCTCCAAAATCCCCCCAAAATCCCCCAAATTTCCCCCCAAATCCCCAAAATCCCTCAAAATTCCCCAATTTTTTCCCCAAATCCCTCAAAACCCCCCAAATTTCCCAAAATCCCCAAATCCTCTCCAAATTTCCCTCAAAATCCTCCAAATCCTCCCAAAATTCCCCCCAAAATTCTTCCAAAATCAAGCCAAAAATCTCCCCAAAATCAGCCAAAATCAGCCCAAAATGAACCAAAAAAAGCCCCAAAATCCCTCAAAATTCCCCAAATTTTCCCCCAAATCCTCAAAACCCCCCAAATTTCCCAAAATTCCCCAAATTCCCCCCAAATTCTCCCAAATTCTCCCAAAATCCTCCCAAAATCACCAAAAATCTCCCCAAAATGAACCAAAAAAAGCCCCCAAATCCCCCCAAAATCCCTCAAAATTCCCCAAATTTCCCCAAATCCTCCCAAAATCCCCCCAAATTTCCCAAAAATCCCTCAAATTCTCCCAAAATCCTCCCAAAATTCTTCCAAAATCAGCCAAAATTGGCCAAAATCAGCCCCTAAAATCACCAAAATCAACCCAAAATGAACGAAAAAAAGCCCCAAATCGCCCCCAAAATCCCTCAAAAATCCCCCCAAATCCCTCAAAATTCCCCAAATTTCCCAAAAATCCCCAAAATTTTCCCAAAATCCCCCAAATTTCCCCCAAAAATGTGATTTTCCCTGACTGTGTCTGTGCGGGGGCGTGTCCGGCCCCTCCCCCCCCTCGCGCCGCTTCTTCCGCCGCTGCTGCGGGAACCGCCCGGGGGGCCTGGGGGGAAATTGGGGAAAATTTGGGATTTTGGGGGAAATTTGGGATTTTGGGGGTTTTGGGGCTTTTGGGGGAAATTTGGAAGTTTTGAGAGAATTTTGGGGGAAGTTTGGGGGGAATTTGGGGGGATTTTGGGGGTTTTTGGGGGGAAATTGAGAGAAAATTTGGGGAAAACAGGGGGAATTTTGGGGGGATTTTTGGGGGAAATTCTGGGGATTTTGGGGGTTTTGGGGAAATTTGGAAGTTTTGGGAGAAATTTGGGTGAAGTTTGGGGGGTTTTGGGGTTTTTTTTAAGGAAATAGAGAAAAAAATTGGGGGAATTTTGGGGGGTTTTTGGGGAAAATTGGGGGAAATTTGGGGGGATTTTGGGGAAAATTGGGGGAATTTTACAGGAAATTTGGGGGGAGTTTTGGGGGGATTGGGGGAAATTTGGGGATTTTGGGGGAAATTTGGGGATTTTGGGGGTTTTTGGGGAAATTTTGAAGTTTTGGGAGAAATTTGGGGGATTTGAGGGGATTTTTGGGGAAATTCAGAAAAAATTGGAGGAATTTTGGGGGGTTTTTGAGGAAAATTGGGGAAAATTTGGGAATTTTTTTTGGGAAAATTGGGGGAATTTTGGGGGATTTTGGGGATTTGGGGAAATTTGGAAGTTTTGGGAGAAATTTGGGGGAATTTTGGGGTTTTTTTTAAGAAATTGAGAAAAATTGGGGGAATTTTGGGGAAATTTTTGGGGGGATTTTGGGGGATTTTGGGAGATTTTGGAAGGATTTTGGGGGGAAAATCTTTGGGGGTTTGGAGGAATTTTGGGGGATTTTGGGGGAAAATTTGGGGGAGTTTTGGGGAGATTTTGGGGGTTTCTTTTTTGGGAAATTGAGAAAAAAATTTGGGGGAATTTTGGGACATTTTTGGGAAATTGGGAAATTTTGGGGAATTTTGGGGATTTTTAGGGATTTGGGGGAATTTTGGGGGATTTGGGAGTTTGGGAGGGATTTGAAGGGATTTTAGGTGAATTTTAGGGGATTTTTGGGGAGTTCTGGAGGTGGGAGATTTTGAGGAAAATTTTGGGGAAATTTGGGGGTTTTGGGGAAAATTGGGGAAATTTGGTGGATTTGGGAAAAATTTGGGGGGATTTTAGGGAGAATTTTGGGGGCAATTTGGAATTTTACAGGAAATTTGGGGAAATTTGGGGATTTTGGGGGATTCTGGAGAGTTTGGGAGGGATTTGGGGGAATTTGGGGGGATTTTGGGGGTTTTTTGGGGGAAAATTGAGAGAAAATTTGGGGAAAATTGGGGGAATTTTTGAGGAAAATTGGGGAATTTTGGGGGAAATTTGGGGGTTTTGGGGGGATTTTAAGGGGAAATTGAGAAAAAATTGGGGAATTTTGGGGGGTTTTTGAGGAAAATTGGGGAAATTTTGGAGAAATTTTGTGAGATTTTGGGGCAGTTTTGGCTCATTTTGGGAGAATTTTGGGGAAATTTGGGGTATTTTGGGGGTTTTGGGGGAAAATTGGGAAATTTTGGAGGATTTGGGAAAATTTTGGAGGATTTTGGGGGAATTTTGGGAATTTTACAGGAAATTTGGGGGGAATTTTGGGGGTTTTGGGGAATTTGGGGCTTTTTGGGGAAATTTGGAAGTTTTGGGAGAAATTTGGTGAAGTTTGGGGGGATTTTTGGGGAAATTGAGAGAAAATTTGGGGAAAATTGGGGAAAATTTGAGGAGTTTGGGGATTTGGGGGAATTTTGGGGAATTTTGGGAAATTTTGGGAGTTTTGGTCTCTCACCTTTTCCCAGGGGCGCTGGGCGAGGCCTCCCTGCAAAAAAAACCAGAATTTTGGGTCAAAAAAGGGAATTTTGGGGCCATTTGGGGAATTTTGGGGCCATTTGGGGATTTTGGGGCCATTTTTGGGTTTTTTTGGGTCATTTTGGGTAATTTTTTGGGGATTTTTGGGTCATTTTTGGGGATGTTTTAGGTGATTTTTATGATTTTGGGTCATTTTTGGGTCATTTTTGGTGATTTTGGGGCCATTTTTGGGCCATTTTTGGTGATTTGGGGCCATTTTTGGGCCATTTTTGGGGGTTTTGGGGCCATTTTTGGGGATTTTGGGGTCAGAAAAGGGTTTTTTTGGGGCCATTTTGGGGCCATTTCTGGGAATTTTGGGGCCATTTTGGGGATTTTGGGGCCATTTTTGGGGTTTTTGGGGCCATTTTGGGATTTTTGGGGCCATTTTTGGTCATTTTGGGACCATTTTGGGGGATTTTTGGGTCATTTTTGGAGTTTTTTGGGTCATTCTGGGTCATTTTTGGGGATTTTTGGGTCATTCTGGGTCATTTTTGGGGATTTTTGGGGCCATTTTGGGTCATTTTTGGGGATTTTTGGGTCATTTTTGGTGATTTTTGGGTCATTTTTGGGGGTTTTTGGTGGTTTTGTGCCATTTTTGGTGTTTTTTTGTGTCATTTTTGGGGTTTTCTGTCCTTACTTGGCCGGGGGGTCCCCGGGGCCCTTCCCAGGCTCCTCCTCCAGGGGCTCCCTGGGGGGAAAATCCCAAATTTTGGGGGATCCCAAAAGCTTTGGAACCCCCTGAGCTCCTGAAAACCAAAAACAAACAAAAACAAAAAAAACCCCACCCCAAATCCCCCCCAAAAAATCCCAAATCCCAAAAAAAAAACCCCCAAAATCTTCAAATCCCCCCAAAAATCCCAAATAAATCCCCAAAAATCCCATTTGAATTCCCCAAATCCCCCCAAAAATCCCAAAATTCTCAACCAAATCCCCAAAATCCCCCCAGATCCCCCCAAAATTTCCATTTAAATGCCCCAAAATCCCCCAAAAAATCCCCCCAAAATACCAAATAAATCCCCCAAAAAATCCCCCAGAAAATCCCCAAAAAATCCTCTCAAAAATTCCCAAAAAAATCCCAAATAAACCCCCCAAAATCCCCCCAAATCTCCCCTAAAATTCCCATTTAAATCCCCAAAATTCCCCAAATCCCCCAATAACTCCCAAACCCCAAAATTCTCAAATAAAAACCCCAAAATCCCTCAAAATTTCCCCAAATCTCCCCAAAAAAATCCCCAAAAATTCCCCAATAAAACCCCCAAAAATCCCTGAAAAGCTCCGAAAAATTCCCCTTTAAATCCCCCAAAATTCTCTCAATTCCCCCCCAAAAAACTCCCCAAAGCCCCAGAAAAAATCCCAAAAAATCCCCCAAAACCCTGAAAATTCCCCCAAATTTCCAAAAATTCCCCAAATCTCCCAAAAATCCCAAATAAACTCCCAATAAAATCTTAAAAAAATCCCTCAAAAAATCCAAAAAATCCCCCCAAAAAATCCCCAAAAATCCCCAAATGCCCCAAATTTCCCCAAAATCCCAAAAATTCACCAAAACCCCCAAATCCCCCCCAAAAATCCCAAATAAAATCCTAAAAAATCCCCCAAAAAAATCCCCAAAAATCCCAAAAATCCCCCAAAACCCCCCAAAAAATCCCCCAAAATTCCCAAAACTCCCAAATTCCCCCCAAAGCCCCAAAATTCCCCAAATTTCCCCAAAACCCCCAAATCCCCCCAAAAGTCCCAAATAAATCTCAAAAATAATCCCAAAATTCCCCAAAACCCCCAAAAAATCCCCCAAAAATTCCCCAAAACTCCCAAATTTCCCCAAAATTCCCCAAATCCCCCAAAACTCCCCAAAATCCCCCAAAAATCCCAAATAAATTGCCAATAAAATCCTAAAAAATCCCAAAAAAATTCTAAAAAATTCCAAAAAAAATCCCAAAAATCCCCAAAAAATCCCCCAAAATCCCCCCAAAACCCCCCAAAAAATCCCCCAAAATTCCCAAAAACTCCCAAATTCCCCAAAATTCCCCAAATTTCCCCAAAATTCCCAAATAAATCCCCAAAAATTCCCCCAAAACTCCCCAAAATCCCCCCAAAAAATCCCAAATAAATTCCCAATAAAATCCTAAAAAATTCGAAAAAAACCCCAAAAATCCCCAAAAAATCCCCCCAAAACCCCCCAAAAAATCTCCAAAAATTCCCAAATTTCTCCAAACCCCCAAAATTCCCCAAAATTCCCCAAATTTCCCCAAAACCCCCCAAAAATCCCAAATAAATTCCCAATAAATTCCCCCAAAATCCTAAAAAATCTCAAAAAAATCCCAAAAATCCCCCTAAATCCCCCCCAAAAAATCCCCCAAAAATCCCCAAAAATTCCCAAATGCCCCAAAATTCCCCAAAATTCCCCAAATTTCCCCAAAACCCCCCAAAAATCCCAAATAAATTCCCAATAAATTCCCCCAAAATCCTAAAAAATTCCAAAAAAATTCCCAAAAATCCCCCAAAATCCCCCCCAAACCCCCCCAAAAATTCCCCAAAAATTCCCAAAACTCCCAAAATTCCCAAATTTCCCCAAATTCCCCAAATTCCTGACCTGTTCCCTGTGGTGAGCAGCTGCTCCAGCAGCGAGTCCAGGCGGCGCCGGGCGGCCGCCGGATCCAACTCTGGGGGAAAAAATATTGGGAATTTGGGGGAAATTTGGGAAAATTTGGGGATTTTTTGGGAATTTTTGGGAATTTTGGGGAATTTTTGGGGAATTTTGGGGGATTTTATGGAATTTTGGGGACTTAAATGGGATTTTTGGGGGAATTTTGGGGAAATTTGGGGGGATTTGGGGGGATTTTTGGGAATTTTGGGGACTTAAATGGGAATTTTGGGGGAAATTTGGGGAAAATTTTGGGATTTTTTGGGAAGTTTGGGGGTTTTGGGGAATTTTGGGGGATTTTTGGGAATTTTGGGGGATTTTTAAGGGGATTTTGGAGGAATTTGGGGAGATTTGGGGGATTTGGGGAAAATTTTGGGATTTTTGGGAAGTTTAGGAATTTTTGGGAATTTTGGGGGATTTTTGGGGGATTTTTGGGGGAAATTTGGGGAATTTTGGGGAGAATTTTGAGGAATTTTTGGGGAATTTGGGGGGATTTTGGGGGAATTTTGGGAGATTTTTAAGGGGATTTTGGGGATTTTGGGGGAAATTTGGGGAAATTTTGGGAAGTTTAGGAATTTTGGGAATTTGGGGGATTTTTGGGGGATTTTATGGAATAGGAATTTTTGGGAATTTGGGGGATTTTTGGGGGATTTTATGGAATTTTGGGAGAATTTTTGAGGGGATTTTGGAAGATTTTGAGGAAATTTTGGGGGATTTGGGAATTTTTGGGAATTTTTGGGATTTTTGGGGGGATTTGGGGGCATTTTATGGAATTTTGGGAGAATTTTGGGGATTTTCAGGAGATTTTGGGGAAAACTTGGGAAATTTTGGGAAGTTTAAGAATTTTTAGGAATTTTGGGGGATTTTTGGGGGGATTTGGGGAATTTTGGGGAAATTTGGGGAAAATTTTGGGATTTTTTGGGAAGTTTAGGAATTTTGGGGAATTTTGAGGGATTTTCGGGAATTTTGGGGGATTTTTAAGGGGATTTTGGAGGAATTTGGGGAGATTTGGGGGGATTTGGGGAAAATTTTGGGATTTTTGGGAAGTTTAGGAATTTTGGGGAATTTTGGGGGATTTTTGGGGGAATTTTGGGGGAAATTTGGGGGGATTTGGGGGAAATTTGGGGAATTTGGGGGAAATTTGGGGAATTTTGGGGAGAATTTTGAGGAATTTTTGGGGAATTTGGGGGGATTTTATGGAATTTTGGGAGATTTTTAAGGGGATTTTTGGGGGGAAATTTGGGATTTTTGGGAAGTTTAGGAATTTTTTTTGGAATTTTGGCGGATTTTTGGGGGGATTTTTGAGGAATTTTTTGGGGAATTTGGGGGGATTTTATGGAATTTTGGGGAGATTTTTGAGGGGATTTTTGGCGGAAATTTGGGGACTTAAATGGGATTTTTTGGGGAATTTTTGGGGAAATTGGGGCATTTTGGGATTTTTTGGGAAGTTTAGGAATTTTTGGGTGAATTTTGGGGGATTTTGGGGGGATTTTTAGGAGAATTTGGGGGGATTTTATGGAATTTTGGGAGAATTTTTGAGGAGATTTTGGGAGATTTTTAAGGGGATTTTGGGGAATTTTGGGGGATTTTGAGGAGATTTTGAAAGATTTTGGGGAAAATTTGGGGAATTTGGAAAGTTTAGGAATTTTTTGGGATTTTGGGGGATTTTTGGGGAATTTGGGGGGATTTTATGGAATTTTGGGAGAATTTAAGGGGATTTTGGGGGAATTTTGGGGAATTTTGAGGGGATTTGGGGGGAAATTTGGGAAATTTTTGGGATATTTTGGGAAGTTTGGAATTTTTTGGGAATTTTGGGCGATTTTTGGGGGAAATTTGGGGACTTAAATGGGATTTTTGGGGGAGTTTTGGGGGAAATTGGGAGGATTTTGGGAAGTTTAGGAATTTTTGGGGAATTTGGGGGATTTTATGGAACTTTGGGAGAACTTTTGAGAGGATTTTGGGGGAGATTTTTAAGGGGATTTTTGGGGGATTTGGGGGGAATTTCAGGAGATTTATGGGGGAAATTTGGGAAGTTTAGGAATTTTGGGAATTTTTTGGGAATTTGGGGGGATTTTGGGAGGAATTTGGGGAGATTTGGGGGGATTTGGGGAAAAATTTGGGATTTTTGGGAAGTTTAGGAATTTTTGGGAATTTTGGGGAATTTTTGGGGGAATTTTGGGGGAAATTTGGGGGGATTTGAGGGAAATTTGGGAAATTTGGGGAAATTTGGGAAGTTTAGGAATTTTTGGGAATTTTGGGGGATTTTGGGGGGATTTTATGGAATTTTGGGAGAATTTTTGAGGGGATTTTGGGGAGATTTTTAAGGGGATTTTGGAGGAATTTTGGGGAATTTCAGGAGATTTTGGGGGAAATTTTGGGAAAATTTTGAGATTTTTGGGAAGTTTAGGAATTTTTTGGGAATTTTGGGGGATTTTGGGGGAATTTTTGGGGGGATTTTTGGGGAATTTGGGGGATTTTATGGAATTTTGGGAGAATTTTTGGGGGGATTTTTGGGGGAAATTTTGGTAGAAATTTTGGGGAATTTGGGGGGATTTGGGAGAAATTTGGGGAAATTTTGGGGAAATTTTTGGGGATTTGGGAATTTTTGGGAATTTTGGGGGATTTGGGGGGATTTTATGGAATTTTGGGAGAATTTTTGAGGGGATTTTGGGAGATTTTTAAGGGGATTTGGGGAGATTTTCGGGAAATTTGGGGGAATTTTGGGATTTTGGGAAGTTTGGGAATTTGGGGGAATTTGGGGGATTTTATGGAATTTTGGGAGATTTTTAAGGGGATTTTGGGGAATTTTGGGGGGATTTTGGAGGAATTTTGGGGAAATTTGGGGGATTTATTTTGGGAATTTTAGAGGGATTTTGGAGGGTTTTGAGGAATTTTGGGGGGGAATTTGGGGAAATTTGGGGGATTTTGGAGATTTTGGGGGAAATTTGAGGGAAATTTGGGGGGTTTTGGGGAGAAAATTGGGGAAACTTGGAGAATTTCGGGGAGTTTGAGAGAGATTTGGGGGAATTTTGGAGGAAATTTGGGATTTTGAGGGGTTTGGGGAAGATTTTTGTGGGTTTTTGTGGGAATTTTGGGAGATTTTTGGAGATTTTGGGGGATTTGTTTGGGAATTTTGGGGGGAAATTGGGGGAATTTTTGGGAGGGATTTGGGGGGAAATTTGGGGATTTATTTGGGAATTTTGGAGGGATTTGGGGAATTTTGGGGAAATTTGGGGGATTTTGGGAGTCCTGGAGGAGTTTGAGGAGAATTTCGGGGAGATTTTGGGGATTTTGGGGGTTTGAGGAATTTTTGGGAGAATTTGAGGGATTTCTGGTGGTTCTGTAGGGATTTGAGGGGAGTTTTGGGGGGATTTTTGGAAATTTGGGGAGATTTGGAAGGTCCCAGAGAGAATTTGGAGAATTTTGGGGATTTTGAGGGGAATTTGGGGTGGTTTTTTTTAGAGATATTTATCAATTTTGGGAGGATTTGGGAAGTTTTGAGGGATTTTCAGGGAACTTGAGGAGAATATTGGAAGATTGGGGGAATTTTCAGGAATTTTGGGGGAATTTTGGGCGAGTTTGGGGTTCCCAGGCCCAGGAAAGGCCTGACGGGAATTTAAGGGGAATTTTCGGGGATTTGGGACAAAATTCCAGGAATATTTTGTGGAATTTGAGGGAGATTTGTGGTATCCTGAATTTGTGGGAATCTCTGGGGATTTGGGGAGGATTTGGGCGATCCCACAGGGGATTTTGGGGGGTCCCGGGTGGGATTTTTGGGTCATTTTGGGGATTTTTGGTGTATTTTGGTCCCTCCGGGCCGCTCTCACCTGGTTTCTCCACCTTCACCTTCGTCGCCATCGCGGTTCCGGAAGCGCCTCTGGGGCCTGGGAGGGATTTTGGCTCATGGGGGATCACAAATTCCCCCCAAAAACCCAAAAAATCCCCCAAATCCCCTAAAAAATCCCCCAAAATCGCCCCCAAATCCGCCGCTCCCCCCCCACGCCCTCACCGCCGCCCTCAGGCGCCGCCGCTTCCCGCCCTCCGCCAGCGCCGCCTCCCATTGGTGGCTGCGCCTGTCAATCACAACTCTCAGCCAATCAGCGCCCGTAGGGCGGGACTTTAAGACAGCGCCATTTTTGCTTTTTTGACTACAGTTCCCGTCATGCCCCGCGCGCCCCTAGAGCCCAATGAGAGCCGCGCCTACACCTCCCACAATCCCTCGCGCAGCGCCAATCCGCCTCCATCTCCCGTCATGCCCCGCGCCGCCCGTTCCTCCCCATTGCGGCCCCGCCCCTCCCGCACTACAACTCCCGTCCTGCCCCGCGGCGCTTTTCCCGCGCTTTTTCGGTTCCCCCTCAGGGCAGCCCCGGCCATGATGGCGGAGGCGCTGGGGCGCTGGGCCCGCGACGAGATGGAGCTGCCGCCCTCCGCTCTCCCCTCCCCGGCCGCGCTCCGCAGGTCGGGACCGCCCGGGGGGAGGTGGGGAAGGGTCCGGGAGGGCTCCGGGAACTCCGGGGGGCCGGGGGTGGGAACCCCCCTGAGAGCTCTGTGAGGGAGGGAAGGGAATTCGGGGGGCTGAGGCGGTTTGGGGTCACACAGAGAGACCCTGGAGGGGTTTGGGGGGGTCCTGAGGGGATTTGGGGTCCCATTGAGGGGTCCTGGGGGGGTTTCGGGGGATCCTGAGGGGATCTGGGGACCCATTGAGGGGTCCTGAGGGGATTTGGGGGCGTTTGGGGAGATCCTGAGGTAGTTTTGGGGTCTCTTTGGTGGATCCTGAGGGGCTTTGGGGTCCCATTGAGGGGCTTTGGTGTCCCTTTTAAGGGATCCTGAGGGGATTTGGGGTCCCATTGAGGAGTCCTGGGGGGGTTTCGGGGGATCCTGAGGGGCTTTGGGGTCCCATTGAGGGGCTTTGGTGTCCCTTTTAAGGGATCCTGAGGGGATTTGGGGTCCCATTGAGGAGTCCTGGGGGGGTTTCGGGGGATCCTGAGGGGCTTTGGGGTCCCATTGAGGGGCTTTGGTGTCCCTTTTAAGGGATCCTAAGGGGATTTGGGGTCTCATTGAGGGGTCCTGGGGGAGTTTTGGGGTTCCTGGGGGTGATTTGAGGATCCCTTGGTGAGTTTTGAAATCCCTTTTGGGAGTTTCGGGGCTTTTAATGAATTTTGGGCTCCTCAAGTGATTTTTTAGGATCTCCCCCAAACTTTGGGGTGCCCCTGAGCTCGGTTTTTTAACCCTTTCCCTCCCGGCAGGCTCTGCTCCGGCCCCACAGCCCCGATCTGGGATTTCGTCACCCGCCACGTCCGGAGCCAACGGTGAGGGGGGTCCCCAAAACCACCCCAAAAACCCCGAAATTTAACCGGGACCCCAAAATTTGGGAGGGGGCGGGTTCGATTTGTGCCCTTCCCGGGACTACAGCTCCCGTCATGCCCCGCGCGGCCATTGAGACCCATTGTACGAGCGCATACAACTCCCATCATCCCCCGCGCCTATAGAGCTTTATTATAGCTGCGCACACAACTCCCGTCATCCCTTGCGCCCATAGAGCTTTATTATAGCCGCGCATACAACTCCCATCATCCCCCGCGCTCCACAGAGGTTTATTAT
>NC_139791.1:2898296-3060545 GCF_965231275.1 Zosterops lateralis
CAGAGCCGGCTGGGCTGTGCTGGGGAGAGGCCCCTGGTGCTGCACAGAGCTCAGGGCAGCTGGCAGAGCTGGCAGGGAGCTGGGCTGGGCTGAGAGAGCCTGGCACAGAAACCATCAGTTTCCATCTCAGCCTGGGGGAGCGTGCAGGGGCAGGACTCAGCCCAGGCCTGGTGGGGCAGGGCCAGCACCTGGGGAAGGCATTGAAAACAGGCATGTGGCCCAGAGAGGAGGCTGCTCTGTGCCCTTGGTGGCACGGACAGAGCAGGGAGGGGGCCCAGGACATTTGTCCCCAATGGCAGCCTCTGTCCCCAGGCGTTGGCAGCCCTGGCTGCTGGGCCCAGGTCTGGGGGCACTTTGGCTGTGGCCCAGCTCCATCCTCCTGCGGGGCTCAGGGCTGTTCCCGGCCATGGCCAGCCCTGCCCGGCCTCTCTGCTGGCCCAGAGCCCGGCAGAGCCCGGGGCAGGGCTGTCTGTGCAGCCCCACAGGGGCCACGGGCTGTGCAGGAGCTGGCAGAGGCTGCCCAGCAGGGAGGCCATGGGGCACAGAGCCCCAAGGCTGCCGTGGGCACCACGGCACAGGGGCCGTTCCCACCTGCAGGGCTCCTGTCCTGCCCTGGGCCTGCACAGGGGCTGTGGCACCATGGCTGGGCCAGCGCGGCACAAAGGGGCCACGGAGCTGCTGCTGGGGGGGGACAGCAAGGCCAGGCACAGACAGGGAATTGCTGGGCACTGCCTGCCCTGGGCAGGACCGGCTGTGGGAAGGGCAGAGCTCAGCTGGCCTTGGTGGCTGCAGGAAAAGTCCAGAGCCCAAAGAGCCTCCATGGCTGTGCTGGAGACCAAGGCTGGAGGAGGGAAAGGCAGGGCTGCTGGGGGATGGGGAGGGAGATGGAATTCCAGGAGACACCACTGTGAGGCTTAGGAAGGCTTGAAGAGAAGAGAGGCTCTGATGTAACCAGATGTAAAACCATCTCCACCTTGTGAACACATATGATGGTTGTTCTTCCAAACCCATTGGGCCACGGAACTGCCCATTGTGTAAGAAAGGGAATTGGAAAGCAACCAGCTCCAGTTGTGCCAACATTTAAGGGTTCACTAGGCAGTCAGGTATGACTCTGGCATCACCAACCACCAGGGACCACCAAAGATACACCCAGGAGACAAGAACACAACTGTGAAAGGGAGAGAAAATATGAAAGGATTTCAGGGAAATGATTATCATATGTTTATTCTGTTACAATCACTGAATATCTCTGTACAATACAGTCTGTAAGCAAGAACTTTCCTGTACTCAGAACACATATTTGGGAGGATCTATTCCCCCTTGTGCATCTGGCCGAATAAATTCTTCCTGCTCCTTTGGTGTTAAGCAGTTTCTTTCTTTATTTTTCTGACTGTTGGTAAGAGTGTTGCAATGGCTCCTTGGTTCCATGTGGCCCCAACATGACAAAAGGGCCCCTTGGTTCCATGAGACCCTGTAGTATCATAATGATCTCCTTGGCTCTGCAGTGTCACAACTGGAGTCCTGGTTACAGGAGAACCCAAAGTGTCCCAATGGATTCTTGTTTCCATAAGGTCTCACTGTGTCACAATATTCTCAGCAGTTCAGTCAGGCCCCACAGTGTCCCAATGGTCTGTTTGGCTCTGCAGTTTGAAAATGGCCCTTGGTTCCATGAGGCCCTGCAGTGCCACACTGGCCCTTGGTTACACAAGACCCCACAGTGTCACAAGGATCCCCTTTGCTTTCACAAGGCCCTGAAGTGTCATAATGTGCCCTTGGTTTCTTGAGGCCCCTCAATGTCACAATGGATCACTTGGTTCCATTGGCCTCCCCTGTGTCACAATAGTTCCTTGATTCCAGGAGCCCTTGCAGTGCCACACTGCTCTCCTGGGTTCTGGGAGGCCCCGAAGTGTCACAATGACCCAGCTCAGCTCATTCTGAATGAGCTCCATGGCAGTGCCTGCTCTGGGCTGCTCCAGCACTGGGTGCACTCACCCCACAGCCCTGGCCCCCTTGAAGGGCTCAGCAGCTGCTGAGGGGCAGAGAGGGAGGTCAGCCTCCACATCAGCCCCAGGGCTGGAGCTCCCCAGGGCAGGGGAAATGGAGCTCAGGGACAGTGCACAACTCCTGCTCCTGGCTCCAGGAGATGCCCAGCACAGGCTGCCTCTGCCCACCCAGTGCCAGCCCCTCTCCCCAGGCCAGCACAGCAGCCCTGGGCAGGGGAGAGAAGGGCCTGGCCAGAGCTGGGGCCTGCAGCAGCAGCAGCTTCCTCTGCATTCCTCCCTGCAGGCACAGAAACGTTCCCTTGCTCTTCTCCCTGGACATCCCTTTCCCCAGCTGGGTGTGCCCTGGCTGCCTGGGCTGGCTTGTCCTGCTGCCCCAGCCCTGCTCCCCACAGGGCCCTGAGCTGGCTCTGCTGCTCGGGACACACCAGGTTCTGCTGCTGTCCATGGCCGGGGCTGCAGGGAAGCAGCAGCTCCAGGGGAAGGTGTCAGAAAGGCTCTGGGCACTGAGGCTGAAAGGGGCACCCCAGGGTGTGCAAGTTCTCTGTGTGGGAGCTGAGCTGGTGACCCCTTGAGCCCTCCCAACAGCTGGGGCTGCACCTCCAGCTCCAGAAATGGGACAGATGGGAGCAGAGACAAAGAATTCCTGTTGGATTCTTTATTGTGTTTGCTTCTACAGGTGACCTGGATCTATAAGTACAGGAGGTGTTTTGTGACAGATAACACTGGTGGAATAATAGAATATTTTTTTGCTTAAAATAATACTCAATGCATAAGGCACAATAAGAAAAAAAAAGACACATATGATCAGAAAAGGATCTGAATTTTTCAGAGGATGACAGCTTCATTGATATTCCAGTAGTCAAAACCATTCAAATACTTTGCTCAGGGCTTTCTGGAGTTCAGAAATGATCACCAGGGGCCAAAGCCAGCCAGAGCTCTCTGTCCTGGCAGCTTTTGTCTTGGAGAACCCTTGCATATAGGGAATTTTTAAGGGGGACTATCAATTTTGGCCATGAGATCTAGAAAGACAGATGGTGCATTTCCATCCCATGGTAACTCATACCTTTAATGGACATGTGATTCTAAAAGAGTGACTTTAAATACAGGTGCTAAAGGTGTATTACAATTTAGCCATTACCATAACACCCACCCCAAGTTCCCAGATTCACTCCTTGTTTTTTCTATCACTGCACTCTTGAGCCAAATGTCCTCTACTTGTCTTAAAACCATCCTTGCTGGGAAAGCAGGCCCTGCATGCCTTGTTCCTGGGCTAAAACTTCACAGGCAGAGTGAAAGTTGAATTAGCCCTTTAGGTATGAAGCCAGAGGCTGTGTGTGGCCAGGCAGAGGCAGGCAGGAGGCAGAGCTGTCAGCAAAAGAAAGGGCCCAGCCAGGTGGGGCAGCCAGGGGATGACGACAGCCTGCAGGGACAGAGGCGCAGGGCATGGACACCGTAGGACAGCCTGGGCTGCACAGGGCACAGGGATGGGCAGCAGCTGCAAGGCCCTGACACAGCCAACTCCTGCAGCACTTGGGCCATGGCTGCTGGGCCTGGCCTGAGCCATGAGCAGGAGACAAGTGACCCTTGCAGCCCTGGGGCCTCATTGCCTCCTTGGCCCTGCTCAGCAGCCTGGCAGGGGCCGCCCCATGGTGCTGCCCTTGGCATTGCACATCCCCACATCCCAGTGGCCTGGGAAGAGCCCTGAGCACTGAGGGAGGGACAGGATGTGCCTTGGCAGGGGCTGGGGCTCAGGCCTTGTCCCTTTGCATTCCTGAAACACATCCAGGTTTGCTCAGCATCAGAGACACCTTTGCCTTGTTTGTCCCCACCTGTCAGCAATGCCTGCAGAGTTCTAACTGAACTAACAGCTCTAACTGAACTGCTCTAACTGAAATCTGGGGACACTTTCTCAGTGGGACCCATTAAAACTTCGAGAAACTTTGGAGTTTTTAATCTGACTTTGAGTTCTTGAGACTTTTTTGTACACACTCTCAGGGACTGACACCACTGTAAACACCAAACCCCCAAGAGGCTTGTTAAAGTCATTGTGTTGTGTCTGTGCTGCGGAGGTGGGCTGGGCTCCTGGCTTTGAGGTAGCTCCTGGCAATCAAGTAGACCTTTAAAACGACATGTCTCCTGAGTAGCAGCTCATCTCCCAGCCCAGCAGGGCTGAGAGCACTGCTTGAAGGTACCTGAGAGCAGTGAAGCAGACCGAGGCTCAAAGCAGCTGGAAGGACAATTCTGAGCTTCTTCATGGAGAAATCATTACCACTTCTGACACAGTAAGTCTCTGGCTGCAGAGATCTCCTAAAGCTGACCCAGGACAGGACTGACAGCACTGTAAGGAAGGCTCTGCTGCCCTTGCTGCTTTGGGGGAGGATGTGCTCCAGAGCGGGGCTGCCCTGGGCACCGTCAGAGGGACAGGGCAGGACAGCTCCTGCTGCCAGGAACGGCTGCAGGGGCTGAGGCTGGGGCTGCAGCCAGGGCTGCCCAGGGCTGTGGTGCAGAGCAGGTGCTGCAGCCCTGAGGGCTCTTGGCCAGGCCAGGGCATCTGCCACCTGCCAGGGGCAGCTCTCAGCCTGCCTGGGAGCTCCCCATGCACTGTGGGGAGAAGTTGGAGGTGGAAAGAGTGACCCCCACCAGGGCAGATTCGTCCTGCTGTGGAGATGGTGCTGCATGGCCAGGGCTGCTCTCAGCTTTCTCTTAAAGGAAAGGGAAAGGGGCTGTCAGGGTTGTCTGTGTCACTGAGACTCCTGCACTGTCATCCTGGGGATCAGCAGATCTGCCTCAGATCTCCCTCAGAAAGTGCCTCCAAACCCTCCTCTGCCTACAGACAGCACCAGCAGCACCTTGGCTTGCAGCATCTCTGTTTGTCTGAGCTGCCCTTAAGGCCCTGGTGCCAGGGAGATGCCCCTGGACAGTGGCCTGTGCTGGGAGGGGTGTGCAGGGCAGAGCTGAGTCCCCAGGGCTGGGCTGGGCTCTGGGAGTACTGGCAGGGACAAGGCTTGGAGAGGGAGAAAGAGCTCCCACTAGGCAAACCTCAGGCAGCAGGGAGCCAGAACAACCCTTTGGTATCTGCCCCTGTCCAGGCACACAGGGAAAAAGACTAGGGCTAAGAGAAATTAACTTTGAAACTGTAGCTTTCAAACAGTCAATATTTTTTTCAAGTATTTTTTAAGTGTGTCCATTGTGAACTACAGGGATGTGTAATGAGCAAGGGGCACCTTTGTGGGACCAGCAGTTCTGACCAAACTGTCACACCAGGCTGTGTTTTCCTTCTGGGCTCACCAGTGTTCAGGCTGAGGGAAATGCTGAAGACGAGGCAGTAACTCAGCAGCACAAACAAAGCCTCAAAATTAAAAATGTTAGGTGAATTTCTCTTTAAAAAATCAAGCAATTTTGAGGGGATTCTTAATGAAAGATCATAGGATTGACTCATGAAAATCTCTCCAAGCTTGTCAATTTCCTCTTTCAACAGCCCACCATGCCCAGAGTGAAGAAATGTCCAACAGCAGCTCCTTCAGCCACTTCCTCCTGCTGGGACTGGCAGACACGCGGCAGCTGCAGCTCCTGCACTTCTGCCTCTTCCTGGGCATCTCCCTGGCTGCCCTCCTGGGCAACGGCCTCGTCATCAGCGCCGTGGCCTCCAGCCACCACCTGCACAGCCCCATGTTCTTCTTCCTGCTCAACCTGGCCCTCACCGACCTGGGCTCCATCCTCACCACTGTCCCCAAAGCCATGCACAATTCCCTCTGGGACACCAGGAACATCTCCTACACAGGATGTGCTGCACAGCTATTTCTGTTCTTCTTTTTCATTTCAGCAGAGTATTTCCTGCTGACCATCATGTGCTACGACCGCTATGTGTCCATCTGCAAACCCCTGCACTATGGGACCCTCCTGGGCTGCAGAGCTTGTGCCCACATGGCAGCAGCTGCCTGGGCCAGTGCCTTTCTCAATGCTCTGCTGCTGACAGCCAATACATTTTCCCTGCCCCTGTGCCATGGCAATGCCCTGGGCCAGTTCTTCTGTGAAATTTCACACATCCTCAAGCTCTCCTGCTCCAAATCCTACCTCAGGGAACTTGGGCTTCTTACTGTTGGTGCCTGTTTAGGTTTTGTCTGTTTTGTGTTCATTGTTTTCTCGTATGTGCAGATCTTCAGGGCTGTGCTGAGGATCCCCTCTGAGCAGGGACGCCACAAAGCCTTTTCCACTTGCCTCCCTCAACTGGCTGTGGTCTCCCTGTTCCTCAGCACTGCCTTTTTTGCCAACCTGAAGCCCCCCTCCATCTCCTCCCCATCCCTGGATCTGGCCCTGTCAGTTCTGTACTCGATGGTGCCTCCAGCCCTGAACCCCCTGATCTACAGCCTGAGGAACCAGGAGCTCAAGGCTGCAGTGTGGACACTGATCACTGGACCACTTCAGAAACATTAAACCAATGGCAAGTTTTTGGAAAATTGCTTGAAATAAAGGTCATATTTGATAGTTCTTACTGGTTTGGTTGTTGGGTTGTTGGGGTTTTTTTCTATTTTCTTTGTTGTCGTTTTACATGGTGTTCACAAAGCCAGGCCATTGTTTGTGTCCTTTATTGTTTTGTTTCTCTCAACACTTACTGTGGCCACAGTCTCTATCAACGAGGTGCTGTGCTCTCAGTGGCTTTAAATGAACAAAATGATCTCCTAACAAAACTTTCACTGGAGATCCCCCTTTTGTTCCCTTCTCTGTGGCTGCAGCAGCAATGTCTGTGTGCAGAGCTGGGGGAGATCAGGGCTGGCACAGCAGCTGTGCCCAGCACCAGCAGCCCTTGGTGTTGCCAGTGCTGCTCCCGTGGCCCTGCTCCGCTGCCCTCCTGGCCCTGGTGTTGCTGTAGGGCCTGAGGGCTCTCGGGGCCGGGCACAGGGCTGGGGGTGGCAGTGCCGGGGCTGCAGCAGGGACAGGCCATGGGCACTGCTGGGGCAGTGCTGACGCCTCAGGGCAGGGCCTGGGGGCTCCAGGCTCCTTGCCCAGGCTCTCTCCAGAACACGCCCAGGCCAATGCTCAGCACAGAAAAGCCCCGTGAGCAGCCCCAGGGTGGCCATGGGCAGGCTGGGGACAAACAGCATGGCTGGGGCTGTGCAAGGGCCCTGGGGGAGATGGGAAGGAGCAGCAGAGCAGGGGCTGATCCATCCCCACTGCACTGGACACCCCAGGGCAGCGTCCCAGAGCGTCCTCATGCACCTGCCAACAACATCCCCCTCTGCAGCCCTGGCCTCTCCCCCAGCTCACACAGGTGCAGGATCCTTGCAGGCACAGACAGGGCAGCACTGGCTCAGGAGCCCCTGTTTGCAGTGCCCAGAGCAGGCCTGAGCACCCCCTTTGGTGTTGGTGTGGGGAGATGAACCTGAGGGAGCACAAATGCCATCAGCCCCTGGGGCCAGGAAGGGCTGGGGGACAGGAGGGAAACCACTCAGGTTTGTCGTGGCCTCTGAGGTCACACAGAAGGTTTGTTCCCATGAGCTGTGAGTTTTCTGTCCCACTGCAGATGTTGTTGCTCAGAGCCAGGGCTGCCTGGCAGCCACCCCCAAACTTCCCTGAGAATTTCTTTTGCTTCACCTTTGCTCTCTTTTCTCTTTCCTCGTCCAGTTTTCTTCCTACTACCCATCCCTGTCTTCTCTCCTACAAACAGCCCATCCCTGTTTGCCCTTTCCTCTCTGCCCCCACTCCCTATTTCACTTCCTGAACTGGCAGCATGAGAATATCCCTTGGGGAGCAGGATCATCCTCCAAGTGCCTCAGGAATTGTCTGCAGTGTCCTGCAGTGCCTTGTGTTAAGAATTTTAAGATTTAACATTTTAGCTAAGGGATAGAAGCAGTTTATATTGATTAGGATTTAAGTTGGAAAAGTAGAGATGAAGTGGAAGAGTTATTAATTATTAGATGCTTAAGCTAGAGCATAGTTAATATATTACTTGCTCCTTTCACTTTTGTTTGTAGAAGGAAATAAGATAGATGGACCATTGTGATATTGGAAGAAACCATGACACCTCCACCTGGACACAGAAACTATTTGAACCGAGCAAGAGGGCTCACACTATGCCCGAGGAGTCATGTAGCCTGCCAACAAGATGAAAGTAAAAAGGTCTCTGTCAGGATGATGTCTCTGACTTCATCCTCTAAGATCACTGATGATTTTCCAAGACCACCAACCCAATTTGAGAGAAGAATTTGGCAGATGTGAAGGATTTTAGGTTTATTTCAATATGAAGCAGGGATAGGCAATGCTAGGATTATGCATATGTATAGGCATTTTGAGTAATTGAATGAATATTTAAGACTTTGGTAAATAAATAGAGGGCTAGAGCTTTGTGATTGGTGCACACACTTTTAGCAGGCTACTCCCGTGCCACCCAACATTGAATAAATTATAAAATAAATAGCACTTTCTACCTTTACCTAGTTAGAGGGTCTTTTGTGCATGATCTAATCAATTTTATGCAAATCAATTGGTGACCACAGCAGGACTGGGTTTTGTTCAGCTGTGAGAGCAGTTTGGGTCATGGACCCCTCGGGGCACTCCCAGGGATCTCCCTGGAGAGAGGGCTCTGCTCCCCGACTGTTCACTGGGGACAGACAAGGACTGCCAGAACTCCGGACAAAATGGTTCAAAAATTGAAAATTGTGGCCTATAAGGTGTACGTGTGGCCAGGAGGCTGTTGGTAAGACATGGGAGATGTCCCAAGCTCAGCTCAAGCCTATGTAGTCTGCTTGTGAGCTACAGTGGGATTTGGTTTACAGCAGAAAGATTTGTCAAGCTGTAAAGGGCTCGCTAGCAGTTCAGGGCAAATTTGCAAACAGTTTGGGGCAAGTCCTTTTTCATTGTTGCTATTTTATCATCTGTGGTCATTTTAAGTGTGTCCTGACTCTGAGAGGGACTGTGTCAGTATTTATTGACACATATCCTGGGTACGAAGCACTTGAAGTGTTCTGACCCGCGGTTCCGTCTTCAGGCGACTGACACGGCCGGGAATGAATGAAGTGAGTGTGATGAATGCCTAAAGCCCTGCATAGCACTGCATGCTGTGTGAATATTTTATTCCTTTGCAAAGAGGCACCTCTCCCCACTGTGACTGTGGTGTGTTTACTTCTGGTTACGGCAGATGGTATTTGCTGTAACACCTGGTGTTTGGGCTTAAACAGAACAAAACCCGGGAGGCAACAAGGATGGCATTTGCTGTGACACTCAGTGCATGAGTTTAAACAGTTTCCTCCTTGCAGAATTGGAGACACTGTTCCAGTATAGTATTTTTGTAAGTTTTTTCCACAGCATTTGTGGAGTCATGAACACTTTTTAGACTTTGGCTTTGTGAAGTTAGGAAGCTTGTGTGAGAGTGGCCGTGGCTTTAAGAGTTGTGGTGTATTTTTGAGGTAATCCTGACATCTTGTGTCAAAAGTTATAATTGCAGCAAACTGGTAACTTTTAGCAGGTTGTGTTGGTTTTTGTTGGTTTGTTCTGTTGAAAGTGGCAGTTGAAGCTCGAGCCTGAGCTGACAGGGTCTGGCTGTCTAGGCAGGCCCTTTTTAATGGTTTCAGCTTGAACTGGTCAAGTTTTTGAATGTGATGGGGGGACTGGGTCTTGGTGAGACACGAGAGGACAGAAGGACAGAAAAGGTGTTTTGTGGAGGATTATACTCAAGCCAAACTAATAATAATTTGGCTTTTGATTGGGAATTTCCCTTGATTGAGAGAGGACTTAGGAACCCATTGTGGTGGGGACGAGAGGGACTAATTCCTTGTTTTTTATGTAGCCTGACAATTATTCCTTGGAAACTAGATTGGCATCCAGCTTGGGTTTTTCTTTGCTGTAAGGAGTATAAGAGGAGGTGATATTGTGTGTCTCACAGATGAAGACCTGCATGCCCCAGGTGCATTCCAAAGCTGCCATGACATTATAAGTGGGAAGCAGGACATGCTGAGTGTGAAATAGTAAATGTAGTTTGTAGAAAGAGTTGTTTAGTTTCTGGGATTGGGACATGGATGTCTTTGAAGAAGATTGAGAAAAGACAAAGGAACAGTGTAAGTTTGGCAAAATGGAGTAAGGTCCCTTTTTATAGTGTCTTAGTTGTGATTTTTGGAATTTGAGACAGAGAGGTTGTGTTTGTGGATTGTTAGAGTTATAACAGGGGTGTCTTTTATATGGGAAATATTATGGCTGGTGATTTGTGTATATTTAGACCTGGCCAGATGAATAGCTCAGTAGTCGGGACTCGATCTCTGGGAATTCATGAACTCTGCTAATTGTTGGTTAGACAGAGGAAAGGAAAGGGTTTATTTAGGTGGAATTTATTGGACCTCTGCTGGCAACTAAGTAGCTTTGGACTGGGAGCAATGTGCAGTAGAGAATTTAGAAATTTTTTTTCTGCAGCCCCTGGTGCATCTAGAAGTTGGCATTGTGCGTGGGTGCTACTGCAGTGTAGGATTTGTGCAGGACGCTATTATTGCTCTTCTGCAAACCAGCACAGAGATTATGTCCAGGGCCAGTGGGGACAGTGCTCTAATTGAGATGATTGTGAACTGAAAATTTTAAAGTTGGTGTGTAGGAGGTCACACCCAGTACCTGAGCAGTGGGTTGTGTGGGAAGAAAATTGGGAAAGGATGGTGAGAAGTGATGTTTGGGTGGAAGCAAGACAAGACACAAAGAATGAGATAATAGCAATTGGTGTAGAGTGCTAGTTTTGTTAAGGGCTTTTGAGTGGCAACCGGTTGCGAGGAAAGGCAGTAGTAGATTGTTTGAGTTATTGGAAAAAGAGTTTTTAATATTTTTGGGAACCCAGTAAAAATAATTAGGACTAAATGTGTTCAACTTTTTATGCCCAGAGATTTTTGCAATTAAGGTAAAAGACCTGGAATAAAATAAAGAAACAATGGGAACTAATCAGACCAAAGAAGTCCCTAGAACTTGTCCTTTAGGATGTATCCTGACACACTGGAAGGAACTGGTGGGTTACAGTGGTACAGAAAACAAAAAAGCCCTCATTAAGTTTTGTACACAATGGTGGCCACTTTACAGGCTAGAAAAGGGCATTAGATGGTCTACAGCTGGGACTTTAGACTATGAGATGTTGTTACAGCTGATGCTTTTCTTAAGATGAGAACAAAAGTGGGAGGAAGTGCGAAAGCAGAGAACCCCTTAAAAACATGGGAAGCCGGACAGAGCAACGCAGATCCAAAAAAATATGGTTAACATACGTTCTCCGTTTATCCTGTCTAAAATGTCAGATTACATACACTTTTATATAGTTTACAGTTACAAATATTTTCTCATTGGTATACAGCATAAGGAAAAATGCAAAGAGACATTGTTTATTTCATGCTTATAATGTGGGTAAAGTGTTCACACTACCAACTATACCAGTTAATACCTGGAAAAACCACTGTCCCTCGCTGATACCTTAGCATAATTTCTAACTGCCCCACAGGCTTCACAGGCCTGAATCTGGGGCCCAGGCTGGGGTAGCTCAAACCTCCCTCCAAATATAAATCATGCCCTCATTCTCTGAGAAATTCTGCTACGATTCCCCTTTTACTTTTTGAGCTGCCCAGACTGACTCAAAAGCATGGCTAGTTATTTGTCACATACACACTAATAAACAAGGCACAATAACTAAAATAACTACAATAACAATAAAAAGTATAATACTAAAATGGACTAAGTCTTTGATCCAACCAGCAAAACCCCAGGAATTGATCCATTTATCAAAAGGAGTGTTAATAACTGCAAGTTTTCCCATGTTGCTCTTTAGCTGTGGAAGTTGCTTGTAGGTTGATTGAGAGTGGTCAGACATTCATACAACACATGCCTTCAAACTCTTCACATCCATGTCCTTGGGTGAGAAGAAGGAAGTCAATGGCAGCTCTGTTTTGAAGAACTGCATGGCGGATGCTTTTAACATCTATGGCAAGTTCACTCAACATATTAGATGTTATATTAATTTGTTTTCCTGTCCAGCATACCAAGGTTTGCAACAGTGTGAGAGCTTGAGCTGAAGCAACTCCTGGGGAAAAAATTGACACTACTATTACAGCTGGATGCCCCCATAATGACACTTGATATTTGCAACTGGGGCCTAGTTGGAGAACACAACGTCTAGTTCATCAGAGCTTCTGAGACAATCCAAAATTTGATGAGTGGTGGGAGCAAACAGTGCTAATTTGCTAAAATAACATAGACCTCCTACAGCTCTTTGAGGTCCTGCAGACCAGGCTCCGTCTCCACAAATGAGGAAAATTCCTGGCAGCAATTTTCTTGCAGCCTCTTTTAATGGTGTTACAGATTGAGTCCAATTGTTACAATATTCTGAATAATTATAATACAATAGGCATTTTGGAGACAACCAAGTGTTGCCATCTTTTGGCTGCTTTTCTTTCATATAGAACAAACTTGATTTTGCAACCTGATGTCCAAATATTAAACAATAATTGCCTTGCACAGAACCAAGAAGGTTGAATTCTTGTGGCTCAGTACCCATAACTTTAAGATTTTGTGCCACTGCAACAGCTTGTGCTCCTAAAGCATTCTTTGGAATCTTCTGCGTTTCACACCAACTGACAAAACAAGTGCTGGAGGAACCAGTGGGCCTATTGCACTACACGTTCCAGACTTCATTCAAGTTTGGATATATTCAAGCTTGAGTCCAATGTTTGAACTTTGCCATTAAATTCAATGGGACTTCAATTAAACAGGTATGAAAAGGTTTGGACGGTGTAGCTAAAGACAGAAAAAATTAATCTTGTCCAGTTTGATTGGCCCAAGTGGCCCACATATTTTTTCTTTGGTCAATATCAAGCACTCCAGATACTTTCTTTGCCAAAACATTGCTTAAAACAAACATTCCAACCCACAACATTTTTCTGATATTTTTTGGTTATCTTTCTCAGTTCTCCGTCAAAGAAAAACAGAAAAAAATAGCTAGTTATTATTGAATCTTAAATACTAATTATGATTTATAATAAACCAAATCTTATAACTATGTTTATATAAACTATTATTTCTGCACACTATAAAGTCAATTTTCATCGGTTTCAGAGTTGTCAGAGGGCGCTCCAGGTAAGTAGTTGTTGTCAATGTCATTATCACTGCTGGCTGGTATCATTGACTGGGGACATGCACAGGAAAATCGATTCGGCACCCAAACAGGTCCTGCTCCTGTGCAGACACACATATATCCACGACCATTAAACAATACAGGACTCGGTCCTTGCCATTCACCCATTTGCATATTTTTGTGATAAACATGCAAATGTTTATCACAGGGAATTGCCTGTGGTCTTCCCTCCTTCACTACGTGGTGACGTATCACGACCGCAGGTTCTTCTCTCCCTTCTGCTAAACACAAATAGTTTAAAGTAAACAATACCTTTAACAATTGACTGACTACATCCATCTCATCATTTTGTTCTTGCTTTGCTAAATATTCTTTCAAGATACGATTGGCTCTTTCTACAATAGCTTGACCTGTAGAAGAGTGAGGGATTCCATTGGTATGTTTCACCCTCCACTTCTGCATAAACTTGACAATTCATTGACCGACATAAGCTGGACCATTGTCGGTTTTAATTTCCACAGGTACACCCATGACTGCAAAACAGACAGATAAATGTCTTTCAACATGCAGAGCCTTTTCCCCTGTTTGTGCTGTTGTGCAAATAAACTTTGAGTAGGTGTCTACAGTTACATGGACATATTTCAGTCTTGCAAATTCTGGAACATGAGTTACATCCATCTGCATCAGTTCTAAAGCTTTCAGTCCCTTTGGGTTCGTGCCTAGCCCAAGGCAATGCCCATGATGGCTACACCGAGGGCAGGCACACACAGTCTCTTGCGCATCATTCAGGGGGATCTGAAAATGTTGATGCAGGGCTCTTGCATTTTGATGAAATGTTTCATGACTGTTGCGAACCTTTTCAAACTTGTTCTGTGGGGGAACATGGACAACACAGCTGACTGCAGCATCTGCTCGTGCGTTGCCTTCTCCCAAACCTCTGTTGCATTGATGGCTCCGAATGTGCATGACACAAAAAACATGCTGATGCTGTTTCAGGACACTCTGCAACTGCAAAAACAATTCTCCAAGGCGTTGGTTTTGAGTTTGTCTGATGAGTGCATCTTCAATTCTTTGCACAACTCCAACTATGTACAGAGAATCTGAAAAGACGTTGAGTGATTCTTTGTTTCAAGTTTGCAAAGCCCAACACATGACCTTCAATTCAAGGGTTTGCAAACTGTCTCCTACTTCACCCTTACTTAGATGCTGCAACCATTTCCCTTGCTGTTGCCAAACACACACAGCCTTTTTTGTTCTGCAGCCAGCGTCAGTACAAACTGTCCTTCCCTCAACTGGTTTTAGTGAACACAAAGGTCTTTCCAACCACTGATGACCCTTGATCAGATGCCACATTGGGGCTTTTGGTTGCTTGTTGTGAACCACACCTGCAAAACTCAACAACGCCTCTTGCAATGCAACGGGGAGTCTCAACAGCCATTCCAAATCTTCATCTTTCCCAGGAACACTGATATCTGCTGGTTCTTTTCTGTTTATTTCTACGATTTTGTCTCTGCCTTTTCGTATCAGTGCAGCAAAAGCATCTGTTCTGCTCATAACACGACAATTTGGTTGAACGGATAAAAACACCCATTCAAGTAAAATTGCTGCTGAGCCAAACTTCCAGCCAGATTGGGCCTCCCCCTTTTTCTTTTGCCATTGAAAAACCATGGCAAGTGGGCAGGCATCAGTGTTGGAGAGGAAAAGGGACAATGGAAGATATTCTACACGGCAAGCACGTCAATCACGTTGTGGTTTTTCTGCATTAGAGCGTCTTGCTGTGCGAGGGTGCAAACTTGAGGGCTGTTAGCATCACTGCCAGGAAGCCATGGCAAAAATGGTTGTAAATCATCATTGGTGATTCCCACAATGGTACAAACCCATTGTAGATCTCTAAAGAGTTTTTGAGCATCATGCAAGGTGGAAATGTTGGCATTCAAAATAATTTTCTGAGGACAATTCAGCTGAATTCTGCTGAATCAGGCCCAGGCCCAGCAGCCATGGCCCAAGTGCTGCAGGAGTTGGCTGTGTCAGGGCCTTGCAGCTGCTGCCCATCCCTGTGCCCTGTGCAGCCCAGGCTGTCCTACGGTGTCCATGCCCTGCGCCTCTGTCCCTGCAGGCTGTCGTCATCCCCCGGCTGCCCCACCTGCCTGGGCCCTTCCTTTGCTGACAGCTCTGCCTCCTGCCTGCCTCTGCCTGGCCACACAGAGCCTTGGGCTGCTCCAGACCCCTTCTGGGGGATGTGTTGCTCCAAAGCCCTGCCCTGGGAGGGAAATATCTTTTGCCCTTGTGTTCAGTCTTACCCTCCTCAGCTGTACTTTCCATTAATTCTTTCTTTCTCTGGATGTTCGCTACTATGTCAAAAGTATCCATCATCTCTGAAACTGCGTTTTAATCCCTCCCAGGGCTCTCCTCTTCTGTCCTCAGTCTCCACTCCACTGGGCTCTTTTCTCCATATACAGTGGTCCTGTGCCTGAGGCCTCCAAACCCCACCTTGGGAGATCTCTGGGCCCTTTCCAAGGTCTTCGCAAATGAAAACATTGTGCTCACAGTCTAAGAATATCTCCAGCTGCCATAGACAGTCTGACCTGTCTTTCCTGGCTACTCTTGTCTTGGGACAATGCTTGGATATAAAGAATTTGGGAGACAAAATTCGAATTTTGGCCACAGCTCCTGCACAAGAAGGCTGATTCTTTTCCATAGGATGGAAGGCACAGAGCCCCATTGTTTCAGGGGCAAATGAGAGGTGGCCACCAGAGGCCAAGGCCATCCATTGCTGACAGGTTTATTTCTGAGAGATACCCTTGCATGTATGGAAATTTTTCAAGGAAGTATCAATTTTGGCAATAGGTATTTTAAAAGATGTCGTATTCTTTTCCATAGGAATAAAATCATGGAGCCCCAGTGTTCCATGGGAAGATGAGAAGCAGACCTTGACATTCCAAGAGCAGCTGGATCTGTCAGGTGACCCCTGGGAGGCCAAACCAGCCAGACCTGTTCCATGTTCCCTTGGTTCTATGGGGCCCCACAGTGTCCCAATGGCCCCTTGGTTCCATGAGGCACTGAGGTGTCACAATGTCCCTTATGTACACGTGGCCATGAAGGGTTTTAATGGTCTCCATGGTCCCACAAGGCCCCAAAGTGTCACCGTGGGCCCCCTTGGTTCCATGAGCTCCCACAGAGTCACAATGGTCTCCATAGGGAGGAACCAACCAAGCCCCCGTGTCACAGGGGCAGATGAGGGGCAGTCACCAGAGGCCAAGGGCAGCCAGATTCGATGGTGCTGGCAGATTTTGTCTGGGACCTATCCCTGGATATAGGGAATTTTAGAGGCAGAATACCAATTTTGGACATTAACACCTGGAGGAGAAGGATGGTTCTTTTCCATAGGAAGGAAAGCACAGAACACTGATGTTTCAGGGGCAGATGAAAGGTGGACACCAGAGGCCAAGGCCAGCCTGACCTCTCTGCCCTGGCAGCTTTTGTCTGAAAGCAACTCTTGGATATTGGGAATTTTGGAGGTGGAATCCCACATTTGGCCATTTCTGGGTTGATAAGTAGGATGGTTCTTTTCCACTGGAAGGAAAGCACTGAGCCCAAGTGTTTTAAAGGCAGAAGAGGACAGAGGTGGATCCTGGGAAGCCAAGACAGCCAGACCTGTTTCTTCTGGCAGCTTTTGCCTGGGAGGAATTCTTGGACATACAGAATTTGAGAGGAGGAATCTCAATTTTGACCATGGACACCTTGAAGAGAAGGAGAGTTCTTTTCCACTGGAAGGAAAGCACTGAGCCCCAGTGTTTCAAAAGCAGCTGAGAGGCAACCCCCAAGAGGCCAAGGGCAGCCAGACTTGTCTGTCCTGGCAGCTTTCACTTGGGAGCAACCCTTGGATGTACGGAGTGTTGGAGATAGAATCTCAATTTGGGCCATGGGTGACTGGACAGGAAGGGGAATTCCTTTCATTAGGAAGGAAAGCGGAGAGGTTCAGTGTTTCAAAGGCAGATGAGAACCAGCTCTCAAGAAGCCAAGGCCAGCCAGACTTGTCTCTCCTGGCAGCTTTGGTCTGAGAGCTATCCTTGGATATAGGGAATTCTGGATGTGGATTCCAAACTTTGGCCATGGGCACCTGGACATGAAAGGTGCTTTTTTCCTGTAGGAAGGAAAGGCACATGGTCACAGCGTTTCAAAGGCAGATGAGAGGTGGACCCCAGTTGGCTAAAGTAGCCAGGTCTGTCTCTCCTGGCAGATTTCATCTGGGAACAATCTTTCCATAAAAGGAATTTTGGAGGAGGAAGCCTGGTTTTGGCCATGGGCCCCTGGAGGAGAAGGACAGTTCTTTCCCACAGGAAGGAGAGCACAGAGCCCCAGGGCTTCAGGGGCAGATGAGCAGCAGCCCTCAACATGCCAGGCTCAGACAGACCTGTCCAGCAGCCCCCGGGAGGCCAAACCAGCCAGGCCTGTTCCATGTTCCCTTGGTTCCATGGGACCCCTGAGTTTCACAAAGATCCCCTTGATTCCATGAGGCCCCACAGTGTCCCCATGGCCCCTTGCTTCTGTGAGGTTCTGTACTGTCAGCAATGCTCTCCTTGGTTCTGCAGTGTCACAGTGGCCACACAAAGGCTCAGCGGGTTAAAAGAGAGAACATGAGCCCAGCCCATGGTGTGGACCCTCCTTCTCCTGGGGTTTGTGTCTCACCCACGCTGGCTCCCAGGAGTTGGTAGCTGTATGTGTGTCTTTCTTTATCTCTTCTGTCTTTCTGTCTCTCTCTTTCTTTTTTCTCCTTCTAATCCTTTTTACCTGGAATGTTGCTTTGGAACTTAACATTTTAAGGGTTAAAATTTCCAGGTCAAATGGGCTAAGGTAATGAAGCTACTGCTACAAGAAGAGTTTTATGTTGAATTGTCTGTTTTATTGAATGCTTTGCCAAAGTTCCTTGGCTTTCTGTATTTTGCCACTAAAGTTTTGTGTTGTTTTCACCTCTCAGCTCAGTTGGTTAAAGCATGGTGCTGATATCACTGAGGTTGTGGGTTCAATCCTTCTATGGGCCATTCACTTCAGAGTTGGATTTGATAGTCCTTGAGGGTCCTTTGCAACTAAGAATATTCTGTGCATCTGTTCATCCTGGGAATATCTGGTTGGCATTTCTCCTGTGCACCAAACTTGAGTAAAGGAACCTTTGGTTACCCCCATTATTTCACTGTTCTGGGGTGTTACAGCCCCACAGGTTCACAGTGGCCTCTTCTTTCCATGAGGCCCTGCTGTGTCACACTGGCCCTTGGTTCCATGAGGATCTGGAGTGTCACACAGCTTGAGGACATTTGTCCTTGCTGCCCCTGCACTTTGCTTCTGCCTGGCCCCTCCCTGAGGAGGCTGCCAGGCCTTGCAGCTTGAGGACATTTGTCCTTGCTGCCCCTGCCATCCCAGTGCCCCACCAAGAGCCCCGAGCCACCCACGAGGGACAGGCCCTGCTGTCCCAGCCCTGGGCTCAGCCCTTGGCCTTTCTGCTGCCTCCAACCAGCCCAGGCCTTGCTCAGCATTGCAGTTCCCTGCTCACAGCCTTGGTCTCCCTGCAATCCTGCCCTCAAGGATCTGCTCTCACCAGTCCCTGGGGAGCCTTTGGCACTCCCTGCCCTCACTGGGGCCCAGGGATGCTCCAAGGGACTTGGGGTTTTGCTTCTGACTCCTTGAGCAGCTTCTTCAACCTTCTCTCACTGCCTGGGGCTCCTGGACTCAGCCCCAAATCCAGCGTGGGGCTCATGAAAACACAGAAAGCCCTGAGGAGCTCTTTGTCTTCCTTCAATTGTCTTTGAGTTTCCAGGGCTTGTGCAGCTGATTGGAGTCAGTTTGGAGTTCCGTTAAGGAGGAAGATTTCAAATTGCATGTCATGATTTTTTTATATTTTTTTATTAATCAAGGGTGTATTTTTTTTAATTTTTCAATTCTTAGAAATGGTGACTGAAGCATTCCCCAAGTGAACTTAACGATGAATGTTTCCTTAGGAGGTCTGAGCACAGAGAAGAATGAGCCCCTTGTGTTCTGACCCTGCTGTTTGGACAACCTGCTCCTCACTCAAGGTCACCATGTCTGACATTGTCCAACCTGGGACTGAAATCCCAACACATTAAAAAAAGAGTGAATTTTTCTTGATAAATAAAATTGAATTTTTCAATAATATTATAATCATATATTTCATATTTATAATATCACTCTGTATTTTATTACCTATTTTCAATATGTATATTAAAAAACTATACAGTTTAGTAACCAAAAAAATTTTGGCTATTAATTCTAAGCAACACAATTCCCTTCATTTATTAATTGATCACGACTGGCTATTGATTTCTTCCTCTTCATGCTAATTAGTAATTTTTTTTTTTTTTTTTTTTTTTTTTTTTTTGCATCTTTTTAATCATTTACTCCGACAGCGAAAAAACGGCCACTTTGGATTTCATGGAGACATTTCTGGGGCACATTTAGGGCAGTTTTGAGTCTGGGGAGGGAATTTGGAGAGAACTTGAGGGTCTGGAGGACACTTGGGGGAGCCGGGTGGGCACTTGGAGGGGCACTTAGGGATTCTGTCGGACAATTCGGGGTCCAGGGGGCACTTGGGGGTCCAGGGGGGCACTTGGGGGTCAGGGAGGGGAATCTGGGGCCCTTCGGGGTCCGGGCGGGCACTTGGGGGGCTCTGAGGGAACTCTCTGGGGCGCGGGGGATGATGGGAGTTATAGGCGCGGGTAGAACGGGGTTTAACGGGGCCGCGGAGCATCACGGGAGTTTGAGGCGCGGCTCCAATGGCTCTGGTTAGGGTGCGGGGCATGACGGGAGATGGAGTCACGGCTGGAAGAGCGTTTTCCGTTCATCGCGGAGCATTCTGGGAGCTGTAGTCCCGGAAGTGGCTCGAACGGGGCGATTGTGGGTCCGGGAAGGCACTTGGGGGAAACTTCTGCGTCCGAGCCGCGACTTGAGGTCCTTGGGAGGAACATAAACGGTTCGGGAGCACGTGGGGGGAGCTTGGGGAGCTCTGTCTGGGCTCTTTAGGGCGCGGGCACATCAGGAGGTTCAGGCGTGGAACTGTGTTATGAGGGGCTCTGAGGCCACGGGGGATGGTACGAGATGAATTGCCAAAAGTGCCCGTAACGGGAATCTGTGGGGTTGGAGCATTCAGGGGATCTTGGAACAGTTTCTGGGGGTCCGAGTGGGCGCTGAGGGGACACCTGGGGATCCTGGAGGGTCTGGGGGACACAACTCAGATCAATGAGTTTATTTGCTAATGAAACATATGTGTTGTATTTAAAAGTTTATATTCTACAGGCATAAGTTCCATATACACAGATATCAATAGACATAAGTGCAAAAGCTGATATTCCATGTAAGAGAATGATGTTCTGCACTGTTAAGAGCAAAACTAAACCAAAACAAAGAAAAAACAGAGGGTTAACAATGAATGAGGAAGGAACAGAAAAGATTGTTAGGCCACTGTAAACTTTCATCTGAGTCTACATTTCAAATAACACAGACACCCTGTCTGAAGGAGGATTTCTCCTCAGGAGAAATGTCTTTCTGAAACTTTTCTTGGTTGTCAGGAGCTGCCTCTGTGCCAGGAGCCCAGCCCAGCTCAGCAGCACAGGAAAAGTACAAGGACTTTAATGACCCTCCCGTGGATTTGGTGTTGTTTACATCAGACTCAGTCCCTGACAGCGTGTTCAAAAAACTTCTGAAGAACTCAAAATTAAATTGAAACACTGAAGTTTCTTGAAGTTTTAATGGGAACCACAGAGAGACTCAACAGAGAAAGTGTCCCCAGGTTCCAGTTAGAGCAGAACACTGCAGGCAGTGATGACAGGTGAGGACAAAAAAGGCAAAGGTGTCTCTGATGCTGAGCAAACCTGGATGTGTTTCAGGAATGCCAAGGGCCAAGGCCTGAGCCCCAGCCCCTGCCAAGGCACATCCTGTCCCTCCCTCAGTGCTCAGGGCTCTTCCCAGGCCACTGGGATGTGGGGATGTGCAATGCCAAGGGCAGGACCATGGGGCAGCCCCTGCCAGGCTGCTGAGCAGGGCCAAGGAGGCAATGAGGCCCCAGGGCTGCAAGGGTCACTTGTCTCCTGCTCATGGCTCAGGCCCAGGCCCAGCAGCCATGGCCCAAGTGCTGCAGGAGTTGGCTGTGTCAGGGCCTTGCAGCTGCTGCCCATCCCTGTGCCCTGTGCAGCCCAGGCTGTCCTACGGTGTCCATGCCCTGCGCCTCTGTCCCTGCAGGCTGTCGTCATCCCCCGGCTGCCCCACCTGGCTGGGCCCTTCCTTTGCTGACAGCTCTGCCTCCTGCCTGCCTCTGCCTGGCCACACACAGCCTTGGGCTTGATACCAAAAAGGGTTAATTCCATTTTTACTGTGACTGTGAAGTTTTATCCCAGGAACAAGGCATGCAGGGCCTGCTTTCCCAGCAAGGACAGTTGTAAGACAAGTACAAGACATCTGGCTCAGGAGTGCAGGGATAGGTAAAACAAGGAGTGAATCTGGGAACTTGGGGTGGGTGTTATGGTAATGGTTAAATTGTAATACACATGTAGCACCTGTATATAAGGTCACTCTTTTAGAATCACATGTCCATTAAAGTTATGAGTTACCATGGGATGGAAATAAACAATCTATCTTTTAGCTGCTCCTGGCCAAAATTGATAGTCCCCCTTAAAAGTTCCCTATATGCAAGGGTTCTCCCAGACAAAAGCTGCCAGGACAGAGAGCTCTGGCTGGCTTTGGCCCCTGGTGATCATTTCTGATCTCAAGAAAACCCTGAGCAAAGTATTTGAATGGGTTTGACTACTGGAATATCAATTAATCTGTCATCCTCTGAAAAATTCAGATCCTTTTCTGATCATATGTGTCTCTTTTTCTTATTGTGCATTAGGCATTGAATATTATTTTCTGCTAAAAAATGTTCCTTTTATTCCACCAGTGTTATCTGATATGAAACACCTCCTCTACTTATGGATCCAGGTCACCTGTAGAAGCAAACACAATAAAGAATCCAGCAGGAATTCTTTGTCTCTGCTCCCATCTGTCCCATCTCTGGAGCTGGAGGTGCAGCCCCAGCTCTTGGGAGGGCTCCAGAGGTCACCAGCTCAGCTCCCACACAGAGAACTTGCACATCCTGGGGTTCCCCTTTCAGCCTCAGTGCCCAGAGCCTTTCTGACACCTTCCCCTGGAGCTGCTGCTTCCCTGCAGCCCCGGCCATGGACAGCAGCAGAACCTGGTGTGTCCCGAGCAGCAGAGCCAGCTCAGGGTCCTGTGGGGAGCAGGGCTGGGGCAGCAGGACAAGGCAGCCCAGGCAGCCAGGGCACACCCAGCTGGGGAAAGGGATGTCCAGGGAGAAGAGCAAGGGAGTGTTTCTGTGCCTGCAGGGAGGAATGCAGAGGAAGCTGCTGCTGCAGGCCCCAGCTCTGGCCAGGCCCCTCTCTCCCCTGCCCAGGGCTGCTGTGCTGGCCTGGGGAGAGGGGCTGGCACTGGGTGGGCAGAGGCAGCCTGTGCTGGGCATCTCCTGGAGCCAGGAGCAGGAGTTGTGCACTGTCCCTGAGCTCCATTTCCCCTGCCCTGGGGAGCTCCAGCCCTGGGGCTGATGTGAATTCTGACCTCCTTCTCTGCCCCTCAGCAGCTGCTGAGCCCTTCAAGGGGGCCAGGGCTGTGGGGTGAGTGCACCCAGTGCTGGAGCAGCCAAGAGCAGGCACTGCCATGGGGCTCACCCACAATGTGCTGAGCTGGGAAGTGCCCAGAAGATAAAACCCACCCATGTCAGCTGAGCTGTGTCACTCTGCAGGGCCAGGACACGTTCCAGCAGGTGTGTGGGGCTGTGCCAGTCCCCTGGCAGGGATCTCACACAGGCAGATGCAGCACTGAGGAGGTTGGTCTGTGGCCTTGGTGGCATGGCCAGTGTGAGAAGGTGCCCCAGGGCTTTGACCATCCCTCCAGCCTCTTCCATCATCCATTTGCACACCGGGGCACTCCCCTCAGTTTATTGGTCTATTTGTTCTGTGGTTATCTCTTTCCTTCTGCCCATTTCCGCACCGGTGTAGGGGCAGCATCAGCCCTGGCCAGGCTCCCTCCTCACCCAGCCCTGGGCAGAGCCCAGGGCAGGGCTCTCTGTGAACCCTGGCATGGGATGTGGGTGTTGGAACTGGACACTGAGGTCTGGTGTGGACACTCTGGTGGGGAACATTTGCCCACCCAAAACACACCCTGTGCTGTGCCGTGTCTGATGAGGGGGATGTGGGGCCTATGCTGGGCAGGGGGGTTGTGCTGCCTCAGGGACAAATGACAGGGATGAGCCACAACACAGTGACCAGGAGGTGCAAGTGAGGACAAGCTAAGGAGGAGGAATTCAGAAATCTGACCTGAGCATGTGTTCATGTGTTTAGGAAAGCCAAAGCTCATCTGCAGCTGGTGGAGGCTGCAGGCAACATCCAGAGCAAAGTTAATTCAGTTACTGTGTTTGCAGGAAATGGCTGCAAAAGGAACATGTCAACCTGCTGCTAAACCTAGAGGGGCAAATCTAGAATCATGGAATGGCCTGGGCTGGAATTCTAAAGATCATCCAGTTCCAATCTCCTGCCATGGACAGGGACACCTTCCACTGGACCAGATTGCTCCATGTGACCTGGCCTTGAACACCTCCAGAGGTGGGGAGTCTGCAGCCTCTCAGGGTAACCTGTGCCAGGGCCTCACCACCCTCACTGGGAAGAATTTCTTACGAGTATCCCAGCTAAACCTTCCCAGTTTCACCTCATGGCCATTTTCCCTTGTCCTGCCACTCCAGGCCTTTGTCCAAACTCCTGCTCAACTTCTCTCAAAGCCTTTTTCAGTGCTGGAATGGGCTCCAATGTCCCCCTGGAGCCTTCACACACCCAGGCTGAACAGCTCCAGCTCTCTCAGCCTGGCTCCAGAGCAGAGGTGTTCCAGCCCTGCAAATGTCCATTGTGACACTGCAGGGCTTCCTGTAACCAAGGGTGCATTGTCACACTGTGGAGCCAAGGAGACCCTTGTGACCCTGGGGTGCCCCAGGGCCTTTGTGACATGGCAAAAACAAGGAGAGCATTGTGACATGTAGCATCTCAATGAACCAAATGTCCATGGTGATACTGTGGATCCCCTTGGCACCAAAGAGACCATTGTGACACTTTGAGGCCTCATGGAACCAAGTGTCCTTTGTGACACTGCAGAACCAAGGGGCCATTGTGATACTTCAGGGCCTCATGGAACCCAGGAGAGCGGTGTGGCACTGCAAGGGCTCCTGGAATCAAAGAACTTGTGTTGTGACTCAGGGGAGGCCAATGGAACCAAGTGATCCATTGTGACATTGAGGGGCCTCAAGGAACCAAGGGGACATTATGACATTTCAGGGCCTTGTGAAAGCAAAGGGGATCCTTGTGGCATTGTGGGGTCTTGTGTAACCAAGGGCCAGTGTGGCACTGCAGGGCCCCACGGAACCAAGGGCCATTTTCAAACTGCAGAGCCAAACAGACCATTGGGACACTGTGGGGCCTGATTGAACTGATGAGAATATTGTGACACAGTGAGACCTTATGGAAACAAGGATCCATTGGGACACTTTGGGTTCTCCTGTAACCAGGAGTCCAGTTGTGACACTGCAGAGCCAAGGAGATCATTATGACACTACAGGGTCTCATGGAACCAAGGGGCCATTGTGTCACTTTGGGGCCACATGGGACCATGGCCACCATTGTGACATGATGGGGCACATGGAACCAAGGGGCCATTGTGACACTGCAGGGCTCCATGGAAAAAAAAAAAAAAAAAAAAAAAAAAAAAAAAAAAAAAAAAAAACCACAACAAAACCCCTGCTTAACAACAAGAGAGGAGGAAAAAGTGCCATTCTTTATTCAGCCAGATGCACAAGGGGTAATAGCTCCTCCCAAAGGTGTGCATGTGTGCATGCAGAGTACAGCAAAGTTCCTGCTTACAGACTGTGTTTCACAAATATATTCAGTGATTGTGACAGAATAAACATACATAGGATAATAATTTTCCTGAAATCATTAACATATTCTTCCCTCCCTTCACAGATGTGTTCTTCTGACCTGGGGGTCTCTTTGGTAGTCCCTGGTTGTTGGTGATGCCAGAGTCACACCTGACTGCCCCGGGGACTTTTAAAAGTTGGCACAACTGGAGCTGCTCACTTTCCAATTCTCCTTCTCACATAGTGGGCATTGTGCAGTTCCATGGGCCAGTGAGTTTTGAAGAACAAGCATTGTGTATGCTCAAAAGGTGGAGATGGTTTTACAACTGGCAACATCCCCCCGCTTAGAGGCTTGTGAAGCTTCTCTTCTCTCCAAGCCTTCCTAAGCCGCATATCAGTGTCTGCAGGAACTCAATCTCCCTCCCCATCCTGCAGCAGCCGTAATTTACTTACTCCAGCCTTGGTCTCCAGCACAGCCATGGAGGTTCTTTGGCCTCTGGACTTTTCCTGCAGCCACCAAGGCCAGCTGAGCTCTGCCCTTCCCACAGCCAGCCCTGCCCAGCCGAGGCAATGCCCAGCAATTCCCTGTCTGTGCCTGGCCTTGCTGTCCCCCCCCAGCAGCAGCTCCATGGCCCCTTTGTGCCGCGCTGGCCCAGCCATGGTGCCACAGCCCCTGTGCAGGCCCAGGGCAGGACAGGAGCCCTGCGGGTGGGAACGGCCCCTGTGCCATGGTGCCCACGGCAGCCTTGGGGCTCTGTGCCCCATGGCCTCCCTGCTGGGCAGCCTCTGCCAGCTCCTGCACAGCCCGTGGCCCCTGTGGGGCTGCACAGACAGCCCTGCCCCGGGCTCTGCCGGGCTCTGGGCCAGCAGAGAGGCCGGGCAGGGCTGGCCATGGCCGGGAACAGCCCTGAGCCCCGCAGGAGGATGGAGCTGGGCCACAGCCAAAGTGCCCCCAGACCTGGGCCCAGCAGCCAGGGCTGCCAACGCCTGGGGACAGAGGCTGCCATTGGGGACAAATGTCCTGGGCCCCCTCCCTGCTCTGTCCGTGCCACCAAGGGCACAGAGCAGCCTCCTCTCTGGGCCACTTGCCTGTTTTCAATGCCTTCCCCAGGCGCTGGCCCTGCCCCACCAGGCCTGGGCTGAGTCCTGCCCCTGCACGCTCCCCCAGGCTGAGATGGACACTGATGGTTTCTGTGCCAGGCTCTCCCAGCCCAGCCCAGCTCCCTGCCAGCTCTGCCAGCTGCCCTGAGCTCTGTGCAGCACCAAGGGCCTCTCCCCAGCACAGCCCAGCCGGCTCTGGCCCCACAGCTCTGCTCAGCCCAGGCTGCTCTGGGCAGGGGCCCCACGGCCTCAGCCCCTCTCAAGGGCACAGCAGCAGCTGCAGCTCACACAGGGCTCAGCCCCAGCCATGGGGGAACCTGCCTGGCCAAAGGAAAAGGAGGCTCCCTGGGTGCCCTGCTCTCCTCTGCAGGAGATCCTGAGAGCTCTGCAGCCCCTGCTGCCATCCCATCTGCCCAGGCCAGCACAACAGCCCCTTGTGCCCTTGTGGCCCTCAGGAGCTGTTCCTGCTCCAGGCCCAGGGCCCATCCCAGAGCTGGGGCAGCCACAAAGCTCTGCCCATTTCTGTTCATTGCTGCTCTGATCAGGATGGATCCTCAGCCACTTGCAGGTTGCTGATGAATTTTACTTTTCCAGAGGCCTTTTCTTTCTTGAGCTCTTCAGTTGAGAAATTCCTTGACAAAGGGTCATAAACATCTGTTCAAAACACCCAAACAAGACAAGCCCCTGGGGATAATATGAGTCTTCAATTCTTCTGTGGTTAATTACACACATTTCAGAAGTGTATTCAGAGTGAATATACTGTATTGAAAACAATGAAGAGAGAATTGTTTTGTCCTGTTCCATTTTCTTTTTCTCTTTATAGATTGATACCCACAATCCCCAGCTGATATTGATCCCCAGCATCTCCTCATGCAGTCTGAATAGATCTGAAAATCAAGACCCTTCATGGCTGACAATCAATCACACTTTGTCCCTACCCCCACCCCACCATTTCCCTCATCCAGCCCCTGGCACTCAGAGCAGCCTTGTGCAAATCTCAGCTTCCTCCACTCCAGGCTGCACCTGCAGCTTTCAGCTCCTTGGCACCAACTCCCACTTGCTTTCCTTGCAAAAGGAGCTGCCTGAGACACACACGGATGTTCATTTATTGTTACCAAACAAAACCAAGGGAAGGCACAGCTCCATAACAAGCAAAAGTCATTCCTCTGCTGTATATTATATTCACTTTCCACATCAGACGGTCTCAGACCAATGGTAAATACATTCTGTGCCCAGCACAGATCCCAAGATGCCCCAAACCCTCCCTGCCCCAAGTCTGTCCACATTTGCTCTTTGCACACACAAGTCACACGCTGAAGTAAGGAGCTCTCTCCAAGCCCACAGGGAGGAAAAGAGAGAAAGTGGATGAAGAGCTCCCTTGTGCAGAGCTACAGCTGCACTAATCCCAATATTCTGGGCTCACAGGAACTGAATCCAGCACCCTCTGCAGCATCTGTTGCCTGGGTCCAACTCTGTCTGGATGGCCAGGCCCAAGGAGTGCTGGGGAATGGAGTCACATCCAGGGGTGTCCCCAGGGCTCAGGATTGGGGCCAGGTCAGTTAAATCTCTTGATGGATGATCTGGATGAGGACATCGAGGGCCCCCTCAGTCAGTTCCCAGTGAGCCCAGGCTGGGTGGGAGTGTGGCTGTGCTGGAGGGCAGGAAGCTCTGCAGAGGGATCTGGACAGGCTGCAGCCATGGGCCCAGGACAATTGGATGAGGTTCAGCAAGGCCAAGGGCCGGTTCCTGCCCTGGGCTCACAACCCCCCCAAATCCCTGGCTGTGCCCTGCACCTGCAGCCTGTCCTGTTCCCTTCATCCCTGCATTGCCAGGGACTTTCTGGGACAAGGCAGCTCTGCTCTGGGTATGGAGGGAGATGCAAGTGCCACCACTGGAGTGGGAACCAAAACTCACACCAGGTTTGTGTCCTTTGGGGGTCAAGAATTGATGGGACTCAGAGGAGCAGAAAATGTCTCTTCATTGCCAACATAAAATATGTAAACATGATACAATTTAAGAAACATTGAAACTCTTCCCTCAGCAATGTGAGACATCCCAGCAACATCTGACATGTCCACCATTCACAAGGGATTCCTGCACAAAACCAGATTTGGACTAACATGGTTCTGTGATAGATATAAACAGAGTACAGTTGTTGAATGAGGATATTCTGCACAAAGTGGGGATAAAACATCCTGAACAACTCCTCATTTGCAAAGCTGTCAGTGGTGGATGGAGAAGGGGGTCAGGCTGCTTTTGGGGGTGAGCAAATGCTGAAACCAGCCTGACTCATTTAATCTCTTCCTGTCCTGGCTGAACCTCCCCTCTTGCCCCTTCCACCCACTGTCTTTTTTATCCCACCAGGTCCCCAGTGAAGAGCCTGGCTCTGTGTTCTCCATCACCTCCTGGCTGGCACTGCCAGGCTGGGATCAGGAGCCCCTCAGCCTTCCCTGCTCAGGGCTGGACAAGCCCAGCTCCCTCAGCCTCTCCTCACAGCCCAAGGGCTCCAGCCCCACCTTGGAGCCCTTCCCTAACCCTGCTGCAGCTGCCAGACATCTTTCCTGCCCTGGGGAACCCAACCCAGGCCACAGTGACCTGGATAGTCCCTGTCCTGGATGTCCTGGTCACACAGCCCAGCCCCTTGTCCCCGTGTCAGGCTCTGGGGGTTGATTTGTGGAACATCCTTGGGGGAGGCTGCAGTGCTGGGGGCAGGGGGGACCCAGGGGGACAGGGGACCCTGCTGGGCACGAGCAGCAGGGGAGACTTCTCTGGGGGAAATGTGAGTGGGGCTGGGGCAGAGTGACCAACCCAGTGACCTCACACAGCCCTGCTGTGATGTCACACAGCCCCCTATGATGTCACAGCCTGCTCTGTGATGTCACAGCCTTCTTTCTGGTGTCATTCTGCTGCACTTTGATGTTACAGCCCACTCTGTGACATTACACCCTGCTCTGTGATGTCACTCTGTCACCCTGTATGATGTAACAATGAGATCACAGCTCATTCTGTAATGTCACAACTTACCCTGTGATGTCACTGGTCACTTTGTAATGTCACACAGCTGCCTTGTGATGTCAAAGCCTGCTCTGTGATGTCACATTGCCATTCTGTGATGTTGCACAGTCCCTTCTATTATGCCATAGCTGATCAATGACCTCACGTAACCCACTCTGTAATGTCATAGCTCACTCTGTAATGTCATAACCCACTCTGTGTCCTCACTCAACCTGTTCTGTGATGTCCCACAGTCCCTCTGTGACATCACAGCTGCTCTGTGCCTCCATCACACACAGCCATAGAGGTGCCTCTATGACACAGCCCCCCTGGGACATCACACAGCCCCCCTGGGACATCACTGCCACTCTGTGACCTCACAGCCTCTCTCTGCAATGTCCCCCAGTGTCACCTCTGGGGCAGGGCAAGCTGGCAGCCTCCAGGAGCATTTGGGCCCCTGTGCCTGCAGCCCCCAGTGCCCGGAGGTGCCCAGCAGCTCCCGCAGGCTGCAGAACCTCGGCGCCAGCCCCGACAGCCACAAGTGTCCGTCCTGGTCCCGGCGGAGCCGGCACCGCTTGGAATCCCGGCCGGAGCGCGGCTGTGGAGCCACCGCCGGGCTCAGCGGGGCGGGGACCCCCGGGAGCCCCCAAACCCCTCCTGCCCCGCGGGTGCCCGCAGCAGCCCCAGGGCTGTGCCCGTGCCCGTGTCACCGTCCCCGCGGGGGCCAGGGCTGTGTTTCCCTCCCGGGGACGGGGCCCTGCGCGCTCCCGGCCCCCCAAACCCCCGGCGCTGCCCTGGGGGTCTCACCTGGACGCAGACGCTCAGCAGGGAAGTGTCCAAGGCCCGGGGGCTGCGGCACAGCAGGGACAGCCCCGGGGCACCCCCCGGCCGCCTCCAGCTCGGTCACGGCCAACTCGGCGCTGCCAAGGGCAGGGATGGCCCTGGTCCCCCTCGGGGACACCCCGGGACCCCCCGTGCCCGCCCCTGTGCCCACCCCTCACCACGGTGTCCCCAAGCCCCGCAGCTCCCGGGGTGCCCAGGGGGCGGATGGGGACCCGGCCCTCCCGGGGGGATTCTGTCACCTCCCTTCCCCCGGCACCGCCGGCTCGGGGCTGCTCAGGGGCTCCCGGCAGGCCCCGAGGGGCCCGTGGCACTGCTTTGCCACGTCCCCCCGGAGCCGGGCAGGGGCCACCTCCCTGCAGAAGGAGCGCTGGGCACCCGCCCCCAGCCGGGAGTGGCCATCGAGGAGAGGCCCCAAGGAACGAGCCTCCCGCAGCCCGGGCAACTCCCCCTCCTGCGCCAGGCGGGGCGGCAGCCCCACGTCCCCCCGAGCCCCCGGGGGCTCCCCAAACCCCCCCGGCTCCCCAGCACCCGCTTGTCCGCCTTGGGGAGGGGGACGAGCCGCTTCTCCACGGGGCCGCCCTCCCGGCTCGCCGCCTGCTCGGTGCTGATGTCGGCGATGTCGGGGCTGTCACACAAGTGCTGGAGCTTCTCTGGGGACACCGCCGGGGTGACACCGCTGTCCCCCTTCCCCCCACACCACAAGACCCCCGCCACAGCCACCAACAGCTCCTCGGAGCTGCCAGGGACGGGAGGCAGAGGTGGGTGGCAGGGTGTCCCCAGGGATATCAGTGTGGAGGATTTGGTTGAAGAGTGGTTGGAAGGAAAAGGCCACAGTCGAGTAAATTTAATAGCGTTACAAGCTAAGTAAGGCAAGAGTAGGACAAAAAGATAACAAGTGCTTGCAACCATTAAAGAAAAAGGGGAAATTGTAGAGAGGATAAGGGACACAATAGCTTCCTTCAGACTAATATAGTTGAAGAATAAGTAAAGAATAAAAGAGACAATAGTTCCCTTTAGATTAATATTGACAGGGATACAATAGTTCTTAGACTAATACAATAGCTCTTAGACTAATATTGTAACTAGAAGCAAGGACAAGGCCAGCATGAGGATGAAGGAGAGAAACTGAGATCATGAGAAAAGAGGAAGAAGTATAGAAATGTAGCAAACAGGATGCTGAGGCTTGAATAGACAGTTATGCTTTAATCACAAAAATGTAGAAGTTGGCCTTGCAGCTGTGCCTGTGATGATAATAGTTAATAGCCAATAATGAGCTATGATTTTGCAATATGTATGAGCTAATTAAGCAAAGTATATAACTTAAAACTGTATTTGAATAAACTGAGTTCTGCTGATGACCTAATGGTGTCCGCGTCTCCCTTCTCCGACATATCAGGATGTCCCCATGGGTGTCAGAATGTCCCCGTGGGTGTCAGACTCTCAACAGATGCCAGACTGTCCTGATCGGTGTCACAATGTCCCCGTGGCTGTCAGGCTTTCCAGTGGCTGCCAGGCTGTCCCAGCAATGTCAGGCTGTCCCTATGGTTGTCACACAGTCCCCTTGGCTCACAGTTTGTCCTGATGCATGTCAGGCTGTTCCCAGTGATGCTGGGCTGTCCCCGGGGTGCCACCCTGTCCCCCCAGCGCGGCTCACCTGTCACCGCTGGAGACCTGTCCCGGCCTCTGCCTCTCCTCCTCGGGGATGTGCAGCATGTCCAGCACGGCCAGGCTCAGCCCTGCTCCTGCCTGCTGATGTGCTGAGCCTGAGCAGCAGCCTCAGCCAGAGCTGACTGACAAGGTGAATCCTGGGCACTCTGTCATTAACACCTGGAGAAGAACAGATAAGAGATGAAGGGGGAGCACAGTGGTGCTTGTGAATTGAGATATCTTAGCCTTGGTTGGGTACAGGCCGTGGTGTAGAGAGAGCACAGATATGAACAAGAGCTAGGAAGTGAGTTGCACATGGAACTGTGGAGGTCTTTAAAACTATGGAATTTTGTAAAAGCTGCCAAATAATGCAAGCAATAGGCTGTCTGTAGTTTGTGGGAAAAATCTTGTGACTGTTTAGGGCTGTGGCCTATTTTGAGCTTTAACAAATGTATAACACTGTACTGTGAGAATAAAATCTGACTTCAATGGCTTCAATAACTTCAATTTCTTTTTTACCTTGACTTCAGCTTAAATTTCAATAAACTTTACTTCAACTCGAATTCCAATCTCTTTTGCTCAAATTTTGGCTAAAGACTCCCTCCTTGGATTCCTTTTGCTCCCCCACTTTGAAGTCCCATCCCTCAGTCGTGCAGCACCCACCCAGTCTAAGGCTCAGCTCTGGCCAAGCTGTGGCTTTGACTGGTGCCAGAAGTGTTCCATCCAGCCCTCCCACTCTAGCTCTTAGTTCTGGGCAGGCTATGGCCTTGACTGGCAGGGAAAGTGTCAAACCCAGGGGTTTATGTGCTCAAAATGAGAGCAAGTCACTTGGACTAACTGATTTGACTTTACAGAAGCTGAACCCTTTTTCTTCTGAGATAAACATGAAAAGCCTCATCTGGAAGAGGCTCTTCAAGTCCTCCATGTGAAAAGGAAGTCCTTCTGCAATAGCAGACCCTGAGGAATAGCTAAGCATATAGGCAGTATACTTTCACCTTATTAATTTTGTTCAAAATTACGTATTTTGTTCCTATTATAGTTGCTAAAACAAGAAGAGGGGAGAAGAGGGATGGATGTACACCCCTCTCAAGAGTCTTTGGTGTTCTCATGTTCTCATGTTTTTCTCATGCTTTTAAATCAATTCACAACATAACCTAGCAAGCCAACAGCTTGTCAGAAGCAGAAAATTGTCAATAATAAGACAATTTACCCGCCACCTTACTTGACCTCCAAGATTCAGGCATTTAGGAGACATCAGAGGCAGAAAGATGTGTGTTTGATTGAAATGGTTTTAAGTTGAATCATTTACTCTTTTCTAGTGTTGTTACTTTTAACTTCTAAGAAATTCACCTGTGACATGCTAGCCTAAAGAATCATGACATTAGTCATTTTTGCCCAGCAGCTCCTAGATGTGAATGCTGCAGCTCCAATGGTACATGGGCACATCACTGGCTAGGGGAACTAAGTTTACCAAATTGAGTAAAAAGCCTCATTCGAATTAAATCCATACTGTCTTTGTCATCCTATCTGCAAGGCGCCTGCAAGAAGGATTACAAAGAGCACTTTTGCATTTTTTAAATTTTAACTGAAAAGGGTGATTTGTCACAGCTACTCTTTAGCCAAGACAAAATAAATCTGGTCATGGCAAGTCCAGTTCAGCTGACCTGGCTTGTTCTAAGTCCCCAGGTGAATAAGAGAGCTCGTGCAGAGACCTCAGCCAGTCATGGTCAGTCCAGAGAGCAGAGATATCACTGGTCAAGGAGCTGAGTGGGGCTAAGACTCAGACCAATCAGTGTCTAGAGCTGGGAGTTCTGAACTCTCTGTATAAGAAGGTTTTAAACAATAAAACTGTCTGTTTTGTCTAATGATGAAGAGGACTTGTGTGACTGTCGTGGTTTGAAAGCAAAACTAGTGAGAGGCTCCAAGTCAGAAATACAATTTAATAAGAAGAGAGGTTAAAAGGTAAAAATAAAATAAATGCAATAACACAAAGGACCACTGATAGAGTCAGAATACAACCTGAGCAGGATGGTGGAAGCAGTCCAGATGAGGTGCTCTTCCTGAAGCAGTGATCCTGTAGAAAGGTCTGGTAGCTCTGGTCCTCTGGGAATCCAGTGGGTAAGGGCTGCTTGCACTGTCCCAAATCCCAGCTTCTATCCAGGTGAGAATGCTTGGCTCCTCCCCCTGGGCATAGCATCTCACAATGGGATGATGAGTTGTGAAGTGGGTCCTTGATGGCCCATTAAACAGAGATAACTCCTGGAGGGAGTTACCTGTGAGTCATGGGCAAGGCGTTGATGGGCCATTAGCAGAAGAGCCCAAAGGAGGGGCCTGGGAAAACACTGCCCCACTTGTTTAACAGTTCATGAAGATGGTGATAGAATAAATACTTGTGTACATCCTACACTGCAACCCAGGACAGTGACCACCTCACACAGAGGGGTCACAAGTTGTGACATGGGTACAGACCCAAATAGAGGACAGCAGGCAGCAGCAGGTCAGACATGGAAAGCTTCTTTATTTTTCTGACTCCATCAACTTATATACACTTTTTAGAGAAGTCGAGGATTGGCCAAAGAAGGTTACAACCTCATGACCTAATTGGTCCCTCTTACTATCAATCAAGTTCTCCTCCCAAAAAAGAAGTATGCAAAACACATAGATAATTTCTAAAAACACATATAGTTTACATCAAGCAGTGTAAGGATAATGCTGCGAAGATTCAAACACCAAAAAGCAAGAAAAATCAGGGCAACAGACTTGAGTCATGATTTCTGTCTCCCTACCTACCACTGTAAGTAATGGAACAGAACAGCACAGCCTTGGAGAAACAGATAAAGGATGTAACCCCAGAAAACAGAAGTCATTCAAAGTGCAAGCAGGATGTCAGCTCAGCTCTGCAAGGCTGACAAAACAGAAGTTATGCAAAACAAGGATATTGCCTTTACTCAAAAGTGGGGGTCAAGAAACAGCCACCTAAAAAGGACATTAGACATTGAAGACAGAGCTCAAAGAGCCATGCAAGGACTTGTGATAAGGGGTGCAACTATATCAAACAAAGTCAAAGGAAGTGGGGATAGCTCATGAATACATAATATGTGTGTGATAAACTCTATTCATTCCATGCTCAATGCACTCGAATGGTGAAAGGATGGCCCAAGTGACCAGCACACTGTAATAAAGAATACCTGCTTTCAAATACTCAAAACTGTGTTTAAAAGTTTCTATCCAGTGGATTTCAGTACCAAAGGTGTCCTTGACTCCATTATGCTCCCCTATAGCAGGACATCCACTCTACTACAGAAGAGCTTATCTGCAGCTGGTGTGACAGCTCCAGACATTCTCTTCCCCATGTGAAGTGATGAGACAACCTTGGCCAGTTAGTTGTTATGAGCCAGGGAGTTGCTACATCCTCTGGCACTAGGAGTAGAACTCCCAGTAAACAACTGTGTGTCAGAACAGATAAGGGGAGTTAAGCCAGAGATTTCTGACTGAAAAGGCACTACTTTGACAACTATGAAAGCAATACAATTTCCAACAGAGGTAGAAGCTTCCTACACATACTCTGGAAATGTGCAGGGACTTTTCCAGCACGCTCAGATGCAAACTCTGTGGATACTTTCCCAGGGAATTGAGAGAAGAATTCTAAGTGTACCCCAACACCAACTTGATGGTAAGTGTTAAAAATATGGGCGGAGATAATATTTTTCTCCTTAAAATGCCTGTATTAATCAGCTCTTACAATGGTTGCTCGAGGGGTTTTGGCCGCCCGGTGTGCCGTGGAGGAGGAGGGTCCTTTCAGCTCTGCAGCAGGAAGTTCAGCAAAGCTGGAGAACTCTTCCCTCGTCGGGAGTATTCCCGGAGTTCTGAATTCCCTTTGTGTGCCTCGGGGTCTCACTTCTGGTTTGGTACTTTTAAGTCACCGTGAGTCACAAAAACTGGAAAATTCAGTTCCACTGATACTCTAGTGTTTACACGGCCTAGTATTGGTTTTTGTGTGTTTTTTATTTTACTTAGGTTTATTTTTATAAGCGGTTTTTGGTGTTAAAAGGGTCCCGAGGTGCACCTGGGATTTCTAATTTGCATGTACAGGGTCGCCCCGGAAAGCAGGGGCTGCAGGCTCTAACGAACTCATGTCAGTTTTGCAACAGCCATGGCGTCTTGGAGGTCTCGATGGTGGGCAGCGCCGGGGCTGTGAGGTGGGGACGAAACGTGGCGGGCGTGGGTTTTTTTTTTTTGGAGCAAGGCGGCGGTCTGGGCGTGCCACGTGGTGGTTTTGCGGGCTTTGGGGTTTTCCGCGCCAGGCTCGGGCTGGGGCACGCCGCCTAGCAGCGGCGGCAGCAGTGGGGGTGCCTGGCCAGGCGGCCCCGCTCACTTTTCGGCTTTCTCAGCAGCGCCTGGGGTCCTCGCGGTGGGCACAGAGGAGCGGCCAGCTTTCCCTCCCCCGGCCCCAGCGGCGGCAGCACCGGGCTCCGGCGGCGGTCCGGCGGGAGCACCCGGCGTCAGGGGTGGGGATGGGGTGCGGCCGCTGCAAGTGGGGTGCCACGGGGGCGCCAGGAGCCAGACCCCGCGGCAGCAGGGAGCTCGCAGACAGCCGCCCGCATGGAGGGGGGGGGGACCGAGGGCGAGGCCCACGCCTCACCTCCCTTTGAAGCCCTCTTTCTTGGTTCTCGGCATTCACTTTGGCATCGGGGGGGCTGTGGTTTTTAAAGAGCTCTCTCCTTTTGCTTACCAAGGTGGCTTCTTGTTGTTACATTACAAAATAAACATTCAAGATATTAATACACTTATTACATAACAATCAGGGGTTTCAATTCTCCAAATTTCATTTTTATCAGTAAGTTACATTGAATCCTAATCTATACTATTTCATTGCTAGCTATAATATGGGTACCTTTAGACTACTAAGAATTATTTTTGTTTTATTCCAGTGTTGTACCTAGTCTGTTAAATTTTTGTCAAATAAATAATTCATTTGGTCATAGGCCTAATCTGCTATTATTAAAAACCTGAAACTGAGAGCAATCTGGCGTGCAGGCTGCTCCCAACAGAGCTATTGCCAGAAATCTGAGTCAAAGGCAGTACTTGTCTAAGCTCTCTCTTTCCATTCACAACACCCACAGTTTCACAATGGCTCCTTGGTTCCATGAGGCCCTGCAGTGTCACAATATCCCATAGTTTCCATGAGCATCCCTGCTATCGACCATGTCCTTTTTTCCATTGAGGACCACAGTGTCTCAATGGCCCCTTGCCTTTATGTGGACATCTTGTATCTCAATGGCTCCCTGGTTCCATGAGCTTCTGTAGTGTGACAACGGTCTCCTTGGATCCACAGTGTCACAAAGGACAATTGGTTCCATGGGACCCCCAAGTACCATAATAAACCCCTAGTTCCATGAGGTTCTGTACCCCTGCTCCAATGAGGCCCTTGAGTGTCACAATGGCTGCTTGGTTCTTTCAGCTTCCATAGGGTCAACAATGGCCTCCTTGTTTCTGCAGTATCATAATGAACCCTTGGTTCCATGAGGTTCAGTCTTGGCTTGAAAGACAGGTGTCTGCTAGGGAAGGCTGGAGCCTCCCTTGGAACGGAGAATGTAAAACCCCTAACTCCGAATCATTATAATTTTGAAATTAAGGGGTTCTCAGGCAAAAAGATATGAGAACAGGAATAACAGTTCTTTACTAGCATGTCTAACAAGGCAAGCAAACAACAATAACTGTGGCATTAACAACAAGCAGAGCCAGGCCCCCAGTGAGCCCTTCTCGGCCACGGGCAGTTTCCCCTTTGGTGCAGTTCCGGTCACAGCCAGCAGGGGCGCTGGTGGCTCCCGGTGGGCGGGGCAGGTGCGATGATTCCCCCGCGGCTGCAGGGGGCGCTGTGGCGCGGGCTCAGGGAGTGCACGGGAATGGCGGCTTTGTCCCAGCTGGGAGGGATGGAAGAGAGGCCTCGCTGCACAAACCCCTGGAGCTGCTGATCCCAGGGCCCTGGCAGGACTCTGGGGAGCAGCAGGCTGGAAGGGCAGGGATGAGCAGAAATCCTGGGGCGCTGGACGAGATGTATCAGACACTCTGCGGCGATAGCTGGGACTGCGGGACGTCCCAGCAGGGCAGGGGGTGCAGGGCCCAGCAGCAGGAGAAAGGCAGCTCCCAGCTGAGTTGTAGCAGTGGTAGTGAAATTCCTTTCCCCAAGCAGCAGCTTGACCATCCTCTTCTCAAAGCTGAGAGGAAGTGACAACCCCCAACTGCCCCAGCCCCTGTCCTTTACCTGCCTCTCTACCTGTGGTATGTCTGTCCTTCTGAGAGAAACTCCCAAAAACCAGAGGAGTGACACCAGACACCCTCCTTCCCTGTGGCTGGGCCACCTCCCTCCATTTCAAGCACTCAGCCATCAGTGCACCTTAGCAACTCAATATGAAAAAAATAAGTGAAAAAGGAAAGAGAAAGGAAGAAAAGGAAAGAAAACCCAACCCCCAACAGGTTCCTAAATGTCTCCTTGGTTCCATGTGGCCCTGCTGTGTCACCACAACCCCTTGATGTCATGAGTTTCTGTACTGTCAACAGTAGTTCCTTTGTTCCAATGAGGCCCCACTATGCCACAAGGGCCCCTGGGTTCCATGAAGGTCTTGAGTGTCACAATGGCCTCTTGGAGCCATGAGGTTCCAGAGTGTCTCCATGGTCTCCTTGCCTCTCATTTTCATAACAGACCATTGGTTCCATGTGGCCCAGTGTGTCACAATGGCCCCTTCGTTCCATAGGTTTTAGACTTGTCTTGGGTTTTGTTAAAAAAAAAAAAAAAAAAAAAAAAAAAAAAAAAAAAAATTGAAAAGTTTATTCTATTCCCTCTTCCGTAACCCAGTTGGAGAGATTTTTCTTTATCTGTTGTAACTCCCAAAGGGAGGGGGTAACTGCCTTCTCTGATAACAAGCCAGCTGTTAAAACCGGGTTGGGCATTGTTTCTTATCTCTGTTCATTCTTCCACTATCCCCATGGAAATATCTTCTGTTAACGAACCATAAAAGCCCACCAATGACATGACACATTTCATCATCCTATTGTGAGATGCTCCACCCAGGGAGGAGGAACCAAACCATTTCCACCCAGATAAAAAGGAGCCACAAGTGTCACCAGGCACTCTGGTGTCCCCACGGGACTCCAAAAGGAAGACTGGACCCACTTCAGGACCCCTGGCTCCACAGGACCATCTCTACTTCCATCAGGACACATCTGCCACTCCAGGAGGGCTGACTTTGGACTGTTTCCAATGCCCTGACCAACAGGGTGTCAGGTTGTATTTCTGACTCTGTCAGGGTTTTTTCTGGGATTACTTGTTTGTTTGTTTGCTTATTCTTTTGTACTACAACATTTGTATTTTTAATATCCCTAGTAAAGAACTGCTATACCTATTCCCAAAATCTTTGCCTGACAGCCTTTTAATTGCAAATTTAAAAGAATTTGGAAAGGGGGAGGGGGGCTTACATTCCAAGGGAGACTCCAATCTTCCTTGGCAGATACCTGTCTGTCTAAACCAAGACAATACTGTACCAATGGACTCCTGGGCTCTATGAGTTACCCTGCTTTTTGAAGTGGTTTCTTTGGTTCCAACAAGCCCCTTCTGTGCCTCAATGCACCCTTGGTTCCATCAGGATCTGGAGTATCATAAAAGGTCCTTGGTTCCACGAGGCCCAATGTGTCACAATGGACCCTCTATTCCAGGAGGCCCTACAGAGTCACAGTGCACCCTTGGGTCCATGAGGTTCCATCATGTCACAGTGGACTTTTCATTCCATGAGCTTTTGTACTATCAACAACAGTTTCCTTGGTTCTGCAGTGTCACAATGGCCCCTTGGTTCCATGAGCTTCTGGAGTGTAACACGGTCACCTTGATTCCATGAGGTTCTGCAGTGTCACAATAGAAACCCTTGTTCCATTCGGCCTCCAAGTTTCACAATGTTTGATTCCATGAGGCACCACAATGTCCCAATGGACCCTTGGATCTATGAGGTCCCATAGCATCTCAATGGTCACCGTGGTTCCATGAGTTTCCTTAGTGTCACAATGGTCTCCATGGTTCCATTGGGCCCTGCTTTGTCACAATGGTCCCCTGGGTGCCAACGAGGCTCTGCTGTGCCACAGAGGACCCTTGGTTCCATGAGGTTCCCTGGTGTCACCATGTTCTTCTTGAATCTGCAGTGTAACAATGGACCATTGGTTCCACGTGGCCTCACTGTGTCACAATTGTCTCCTTGATTCCATGAGCCCCCGCTGTGTCACAATGGACCCTTGGTTACACAAGGCCTTGCAGGGTCCCAAGGATCTCCTTGGTTCCATGAGGAACACAAAAGTTTTGCATAAACACTGAGCAAAGCTTTCTTTACACACCTGGGAACATCTGTTTGCATTCAAAAGAGGAGTTAAAGGCGAAGATGGCACCAGTAGCTTCAATCTGCAGCAGAGATCTAGGACAGGGACAGAGAATTGAGCTGAAAGACTCAGAGAATTCTGCTTACAGAGATCATTTCTGGTCACACTGTCCCTTCTAGAAAGGTGACATCATTCCAGGCAGCCTGTACTGAGCATGTGGCTCCTGAGTGGGGTTTGTTGTTTAGTTGTTTAGAAAACCTGCTCATCCCTTTCCATTCTTTCCTCACAAACAGGAAAACTTCTCCTGGGCCTGTGTGCAGGCAGAGCCCTGAGGAGAGCAGGTGGCACATGGTGCAATGGGCTGGGACACCCAGCTGAGAGCTCAGGGGACAAGGTTGTGATGCAGGCGCAGGGATGTCAGTCCCAGGTGGGCAATGTCAGACATGGTGAGGTTGGGGTGAGAAGCAGGTTGTCCAAAGAGGGTCAGCCTGCAAGGGGCTCATTCTTCTCTGTGCCCAGACCTCCTAATGAGACATTCAGCATCACGATCACTTGGGAAACCACCTCTTCTCTGAACTGGATAATAAAAAAATGCTTGATTAAAAAAAGAAAAAGTCATGAGGTTCACTTTGAAATCTTCCTCCTTAAGAGAATTCCAAACTGACTCCAAGCAGCTGCACACGCCCTGGAGACTTGAATACAAATGGAAGACAAGAGGCTTCTGAGAGATTTCTGTATTTTTATCAGCCTCACGCTGGATTTGAGGCTGAGTCTAGGAGCCCCAGGCAGTGAGAGAAGGCTGAAGAAGCTGCTCAAGGAGTCAGAAGCAAAACTCCAAGTCCCTTGGAGCATCCCTGGGCCCCACTGAGGCGAAAGTGACACAAAACTTTAGTGGCAAAATACAGAAAGCCAAGGAACTTTGGCAAAGCATTCAATAAAACATCCAATTCAACATAAAACTCTTATTGTAGCAGTACCTTCATTTACTTAGCCCATTTTATCTGGAAACTTTAACCCTTAAAATGCTAAGTTCCCCAAAAACATTTCAGGTATAAAGGATAAAAAGGAGAAAAAACAAAGAGAGAGACAGAAAGACAGAAGAGGTAAAGAAAGACATGCATACAGCTACCAACTCCTGGGAGCCAATGTGGGTGAGACACAAACCCCAGGAGAAGGAGGGTCCACACCATGGGCTGGGCTCATGTTCTGCCTTTTAAGCCCCTGGGCCTTTGTGTGGCCACTGTGACACTGCAGAACCAAGGAGAGCATTGCTGTCAGTACAGAACCTCACAGAAGCAAGGGGCCATGGGGACACTGTGGGGCTTCATGGAATCAGGGGGACCATTGTGAAACTCAGGGGCCCCATGGAACCAAGGGAACATGGAACAGGCCTGGCTGGTTCGGCCTCCTGGGGGCTGCTGGACAGGTCTGGCTGAGTCTGGCATGTTGAGGGCTGCTGCTCATCTGTCCCTGAAGCCCTGGGGCTCTGTGCTCTCCTTCCGGAGGGAAAAAACTGTCCTTCTCTGCCAGGGGCCCATGGCCAAAACCAGGCTTCCTCCTCCAAATTTCCTTTTATGGAAAGATTGTTCCCAGATGAAATCTGCCAGGAGAGACAGACGTGGCTACTTTAGCCAACTGGGGTCCACCTCTCATCTGCCTTTGAAACACTGTGACCATGTGCTCTTCTTTCCTACAGGAAAAAAGCTCCTTTCATGTCCAGGTGCCCATGGCCAAAGTTTGGAATCCACATCCAGAATTCCCTATATCCAAGGATAGCTCTCAGACCAAAGCTGCCAGGAGAGACAAGTCTGGCTGGCCTTGGCTTCTTGAGAGCTGGTTCTCATCTGCCTTTGAAACACTGAACCTCTCCGCTTTCCTTCCTAATGAAAGGAATTCCCTTTCCTGTCCAGTCACCCATGGCCCAAATTGAGATTCTATCTCCAACACTCTGTACATCCAGGGATTTCTCCCAGGTGAAAGCTGCCAGGACAGACAGGTCTGGCTGCCCTTGGCCTCTTGGGGGTTGCCTCTCACCTGCTTTTGAAACACTGGGGCTTGGTGCCTTCCTTCCAGTGGAAAAGAACCGTTCTTCTCTTCAAGGCGTCCATGGTCAAAATTGAGATTCCTCTTCTCAAATTCTGTAGGTCCAAGGATTCTTCCCAGGCAAAAGCTGCCAGGACAAGCAGGTCTGGCTCTCGTGGCTTCCCAGGACCCACCTCTCTCCCCTTCTGCCTTTGAAGCACTTGGGCTCTATGCTTTCCTTCCAGTGGAAAAGAACCATCCTACTTATCAACACAGAAATGGCTGAATGTGGGATTCCACCTCCAAATTTCCCTATATACAAGGATTGCTTTCAGACAAAAGCTACCAGGGCAGAGAGGTCTGGCTGGTCTGGGCTCTGGTGGCCTCCTTTCATGAGCCCCTGAAACATCAGTGTTCCATGCTTTCCTTCCTATGGAAAAGAACTATCCTTCTTTTCCATACACTAATATCCAAAATTGGTATTTCACCTATAAAATTCTCTATATACAAGAATTACTCCCAGACAAAATCTGCCAGCACCATCTAATCTGTCTGCCCTTGGCCTCTTGTGACTCATCTGACCCTGAAACACTGGGGCTCAGGTGTTTCCTTTCTATGGAGACCATTGTGACAGGATGGGGACCCTGTGGAACCAATGGGCCACGGTCACACTGCAGGGTACCAGGGATCCCAGGGGCCATTGGGACACCTCAGGGACTCATGGAACTAAGGGGATCACTGTGGCACTGCTGGGCTGCATGGTCCCAAGGGGCCAGTGGGAAGCAGCAGGGCCTTGTGGAACCAAGAGGCCATTGTTGCATTCCAGGGCCTCGTGGAACCAAAGGGCCATTGTGATCCTGCAGGGCACTGTGGATCCATGGAGACCATTGTGGCATTGCAAGGCCCCCTGGAATCATGGAGACCATGGTGACACTGCAGGGCCCCACAGAACCAAAGGGCCACTGTGACCCTGCTGGGCCTCATGGAAGCAAAGGGGCCATTGTGACACCTCAGAGCAAGGAGAACATTGTGACACTCTGGGGCCTCATGGAACCAAGGAAACATGGAACATATCTGGCTGGTTTGGCCTCCCAGGGGCCACCTGACAGGTTCATCTGATCTTGGAATGCTGAGGGTTGTCTCTCATCAGCCCCATGAGCACTGGGGCTCAGTGCTTTCCTTCCTCTGGAAAAGAACCATCCCTATTTCCAAGTGCCCATGGCTGAAATTCATAACCCCTAATTAGTTCCCTATATCCATGGGTTGCTTCTGGCCAAAAGCTGCCAGGAGAGACAAGTCTGGCTCATCTTGGCCTCCCAAGGGCTGTCTCTCATCTACCACCAAACACTGGGGCTCAGTGCTTTCCTTCCAGTAGATTAAAACTGCCTTTCTCATCTAGGTGTTGATGGCCAAAATTGGGATTCTATGTCCAGAATTCTGTCTACCCAAGGATTCTTCCCAGGCAAAAGTTGCTATTACAAACAGGCCTGTCTGGTCTTGGCCTCTGGTGATTTTCCTAAACTATGAGCAGAATGTTTTAATTTCTCAACAACTTTAAAAGGGCCCAGAGATCTCTCAAGATGGGGTTTGTAAGCCTCAACCACATGACCACAATAGAGGGGCAAAGAAGCTCAGTGCTCACAGGAGTGGAGACTGAGGACAGCAGAAGAAAGCCCTGGGAGGGATTGAAGGGTGGTGTCAGAGATGGTGAATCCTTTTGGCATAGTAGAGACGAGCAAGAAAAGAAAAAAATGAATGCCAAGGGCACCTAGGAAGGCCCAGCTTGAGAAAAAAAAGGGAAAATAATTTCTCTGCCAAGGCAGAACTGTGGTGCAACACTTCCCCAGAAGGAGTCTGGAGCAGCCCAAGGCTGTGTGTGGCCAGGCAGAGGCAGGCAGGAGGCAGAGCTGTCAGCAAAGGAAGGGCCCAGCCAGGTGGGGCAGCCGGGGGATGACGACAGCCTGCAGGGACAGAGGCGCAGGGCATGGACACCGTAGGACAGCCTGGGCTGCACAGGGCACAGGGATGGGCAGCAGCTGCAAGGCCCTGACACAGCCAACTCCTGCAGCACTTGGGCCATGGCTGCTGGGCCTGGGCCTGAGCCATGAGCAGGAGACAAGTGACCCTTGCAGCCCTGGGGCCTCATTGCCTCCTTGGCCCTGCTCAGCAGCCTGGCAGGGGCCGCCCCATGGTCCTGCCCTTGGCATTGCACATCCCCACATCCCAGTGGCCTGGGAAGAGCCCTGAGCACTGAGGGAGGGACAGGATGTGCCTTGGCAGGGGCTGGGGCTCAGGCCTTGGCCCTTGGCATTCCTGAAACACATCCAGGTTTGCTGAGCATCAGAGACACCTTTGCCTTGTTTGTCCCCACCTGTCATCACTGCCTGCAGTTTCCTGATCTAACTGATGTGGAAACACTTTCTCAGTGGGACCCATTAAAACTTCAAGAAACTTTCGATTTTCAATCTCAACTTGAGCTCTCCAAAAGTTTTTTAAACACACTCTCAGGGACTGACACTATTGTAAACAACCTCAAAGCCCTGAGAGGCTCATTAAAGTCCTTGTGTTGCATCTGTGCTGCTGAGCTGGGCTCCTGGCACAGAGGCAGCTCCTGGCAATCAAGAAGAGCTTCAAAAAGACATTTCTCATGAGCAGCAGCTCCTCTCCCAGCTCATCAGGGCTGAGGTCACTGCCTGCAGGTGCCTGACAGAAGTGAAGCAGACAGAGGCTTAAGGCCACTGAAAGGACAATTCTGAGCTTCTTCATGGAGAAAACTTCACAGCTTCTGACAGAGTGAGTCTTTGGCTGCAGAGATCTCCTAAAGCTGACCCAGGACAGGACTGACAGCACTGTAAGGATGGCTCTGCTGCCCTTTCTGCTTTGGGGGAGGATGTGCTCCAGAGCGGGGCTGCCCTGGGCACCGTCAGAGGGACAGGGCAGGACGGCTCCTGCTGCCAGGGACGGCTGCAGGGGCTGAGGCTGGGGCTGCAGCCAGGGCTGCCCAGGGCTGTGGTGCAGAGCAGGTGCTGCAGCCCTAAGGGCTCTTGGCCAGGCCAGGGGATCTGCCACCTGCCAGGGGCAGCTCTCAGCCTGCCTGGGAGCTCTCCATGGATGGTGGAGGGGAGCTGTGGGTGCAAGGAGTGACTCCTGCCAGGGCAGGTCCTGCTGCTGTGGAGAGGGTGCTGTGTGTGCCAGGGCTGCTCAGAGCTCCAGCTCATGCCGAGGTCATTTCTGAAGGGACTTGTCATGAGCAGATTCAGGGCAGCAGTTTCCTCCTTGAGTCTCTGCTTTCCTCAGTCTGTGCTCCCACTTTTCCCATGCTCAGCTTGGTGGGAATGGAAACTCAGCTGTGCAGGGCAGAGCAGGGGCTGAGGCTCTTAAACCATCACACTGAGGATTCCTGGGAACCTCAGCAAGTGCCTCCACCTCCCCAGCCTCCAGATCCATCCAGCATCACCTTTCCATGGTGCCCAGGCCTGGGGGAGCTGTTCTTTAATCCCTGCAGCCCTGAGCAGCTGCAGGGCAGAGCTGGCCCAGGGGCTGGGCTGGGCTCTGGCAGCTCTGGCAGGGAGGGAGCCCGGGCCCACAGGAACAGCTCAGGCTGGGACAGCTCCAGCAGCAGAGCCGTGGGCAGGGAGGGAGGGAGGCAGTGCTGAGGACAGCCCAGCTGCAGGGGACATGTGGCACCTGCCGGCCCTGCCCTGCAGGGCACACACTGCCCTGAGCAGCACAGCTCCTGTGTCCCCTCCCAGCCAGCACAGCCCTCAGCCCGGGGGCTTGGGGCCCTCAGTCCCCTCCTGGGCCGGCAGAGCAGCCCCAGAGATGAAGGGCATCTCTCCTGCCATGTGCCCATTCCCTGCTGACCAGAGCCTCAGGGCCACTGTCCTGCAGTGCTGCTGCCTGGCAGGGGCTGTGCAGGGCTGGGCAGGGAAAGGCTTTTCCTCAGGGCCCGGCTCTCTCTCTCTGCTTGCCTTGCCCAGGTGCTCCTGGCATTGCTGAGGGGCTCTCTGGGAATGGCAGTTCCAGCTGCAGGCTCAGGCCCAGCCCTTGGGCTCCTTCTGTGCAGGCTGAGCACAGCAATGGGGTGTCCCAGCTCCCTCTGCCCTGGGGAGCTCTGGGCAGGGCAGGCTGGGAATGAGCTGACTCTCTCTGACTCTGGGAAAGGCAGGAGCCACTTTGTGTGCCAGGGATCCCTCTGCTCTCAGCATTGTCTCCTGGCTTTCCAGGGTAACACGGGAGTGGAGCAAGACAGATGCAAGTCCAGGGCAGCTGGCAACAGGAGAGAGGGACAGAACAGCTGCCCTCAGTCTGCACTAAGGCTCAGACAATCCTCCTGCCTCACTGGACTCTCTGTTCTCCCCAGGTGCACCAGAATCTCTCATTCTAACTCCTGCAACTCCCATCCCTTTGCCATGGCAGGTCCTGTGCCTTAGAAAGAGGTACTTTAACCAAGTTCAAACACCAGGACTGGCCCCTGCCCTCACTGTTCCCCTGCACTGACTGGGGCTTAGGGCTGATTCCCAGGTGTCCTGCAGGTCAAGCTCTGTCTCCTCACTGAACATTGACCAGCAGCAATCTGGGATCCAGAAACCAAGGTGAAGGAAGTTCTGCTAGACATAGACAAGGGGGAGGTGTTTAGTGGCAAGGAATGATCTAAGGGCTTTGAGTTTTCTGTGAGAAATCTCCACTCAAATGTCACTGTCTTTCCTCCTTCTGCAGGTTGGGATGTCCAGACACAGCAAATGTCCAACAGCAGCTCCATCAGCCACTTCCTCCTGCTGCCATTGGCAGACACGCGGCAGCTGCAGCTCCTGCAATTTTGCCTCTTCCTGGGCATCTCCCTGGCTGCCCTCCTGGGCAACAGCCTCGTCATCAGTGCCGTGGCCTGTGGCCACCACCTGCACAGCCCCATGTTCTTCTTCCTGCTCCACCTGGCCCTCACCGACCTGGGCTCCATCCTCACCACTGTCCCCAAAGCCATGCACAATTCCCTCTGGGGCACCAGGAACATCTCCTACACAGGATGTGCTGCTCAGCTCTTTCTGCTTGTCTTCTTCCTTGCGTCAGAGCTTGCCCTGCTGACCATCATGTGCTACGACCGCTACGTGTCCATCTGCAAACCCCTGCACTACGGGACCCTCCTGGGCAGCAGAGCTTGTGCCCACATGGCAGCAGCTGCCTGGGCCAGTGCCTTTGTCTATTCACTGCTGCACACAGCCAATACATTTTCCCTTCCCCTGTGCCATGGCAATGCCGTGGGCCAGTTCTTCTGTGAAGGTCCCCAGATCCTCAAGCTGTCCTGCTCCAAATCCTACCTAAGGGAACTCAGGCTTCTAATCTTCAGTTTTTTATTCGCTTCTGGTTGTTTTGTGTTCATTGTTTTCTCCTATGTGCAGATCTTCAGGGTTGTGCTGAGGATCCCCTCTGAGCAGGGACGACACAAAGCCTTTTCCACCTGCCTCCCTCACCTGGCTGTGGTCTCCCTGTTCCTCAGCACTGGCACATTTGCCTACCTGAAGCCCCCCTCCATCTCCTCCCCATCCCTGGATCTGGCCCTGTCAGTTCTGTACTCAGTGGTGCCTCCAGCCCTGAACCCCCTGATCTACAGCCTGAGGAACCAGGAGCTCAAGGACACTCTGAGGAAAATGATGACTGGATGCTTTTCAGAAGCAACAAATTGCCTGTTTTCTTGGGCATAATTTTCAGAATGGAACTCATGGCCCAACAGACCTTCCCGTGTCTTCGGTAGTGTTCAGTAGGTTTTTCTGTCAGAAAATTATCCCAATGAATTTTTTTTCTTAATCACCTCCATCTGATTCACTGTCTGCATCTTGAATTTGACCCAGAAACTCTGTAAACCAGGATTTCCTGTATTACTACATGTCAAAAAAAATAAACTACCTTGCAGTGCCTTTTTTTTCTGGGATCCCAACTCTGAGACCTGCATGAAGTTAGAGAGGAGAAGGGGAAAAGAGTCCCAGGAGAGCAGCACTGCCAGGGAGGAGCAGCACTTAGTCTTTTGCGTGCTGTTCTTCCCAACTCCGGCCTCTCCTTCCCAGCCCTTCTGTGGCTGTAAGGCTGCAGTGCTCTGGCAGTTTGGTCACTGTCCTGCTGTGTGTCCCTGCTGTCACCACAGGCAGGGACAGGCCATGGGCACTGCTGGGACACAGCTGGGCTCCAGCACAGCAGCTCCAGCAGCAAAGGGCATCTCCTGAGGGCAGGGCAGGGAGGCTTTGCTCTCCCTGCAGAGTCACTCTTGGGAACTGGCCCAAGAAACAGACTCTGAAGAGGCTCCTTGTGTTCCTGGTTCTCTCAGGGCTCAGTGGGATGACATCAGGGTCCCAATGTGGCCTCCAGGGGACTCAGGGCTGGTTCAGGTTCTGCTTGTTGGTGGCCAGGGCCCATCAGATGGTGAATGGTCTGTGCTGAACCTTCCTGGGGCTCTGCAGCTTGTGCCAGGGCTGATGGCAGAGGAATGTGTGTCTGGAGGGCCTTGGGAGCTGCCAGGAGAACAGAGGAGAGCTGCAGGGACAGGGTGTGCCAGGGATCAGCAGGGAGTGGAGCTCCCTGGGCACAGGCCTGGCCAGGGTGGGGTCACCCCAAGATCAAGGACTGAATGTCTGCTGTGAGTCAGGAGAGCTCTGCAGCCCCAGGGGACACAGCAGGCACAGGGAAAGGAGTCTGGGCACTGACTGGTGTGACCCTCAGGGAACTTGCCCAGGAGGATGCAGGGCAGCCCCAAGGCCATGTGGCAGCCCTGGAACAAGGCAGGCAGCTCTGAGCAGCCTCCATGGCCCCAGCAGAGCCTGTGTGGAAGGGGGTCAGTGCAGGGAGCACCATCAGCTGCCTGTGTCTCCCAGGCTGAGCAGCAGAGCCCAGCAGAGGCAGCACAGCCCCCGTGCTCTGCAGAGCAGCAGCCCCAGCTCAGGGCTGTGGGCAGCAGGGCAGGGGCTGCAGCAATGGCTGCTCAGGCCAGCACAGACGTGTTCCCCTGGGAAAGGCTCTGTGGGCAGCTGGCATGTGCCAGGAGCAGAGCAGGACTCCGTGGGTGTGCAGAGGAGCCCTGGAAAGAGGCTGCCCTGTCCCTGGGGCAGCAGAAGCTGCCTGAGGAGCCCCAGGGCCAACTCTGCTGCTGTGCTGGGCAGTGGGGCTGGCCCTGGGGCTGCACAAGCTGCCTGAGCTGAGCATCTCCTGAGCATTGCAGACACAGAGTGGCTGTCCCTGACCTCCAGTGCCTCCAGTTCCTGCTGCAGGGCCAGACAGGACTGGGCTGCTCTGCAGGGCTGGGGCAGGGAGAGGAAAACAATGGGCCCCTGGTTAGAAGAGTCCCTGTAGTGTCAGAATGATCTCCATGGTTCCATGAGGCCCTGCAGTGTCACTCTGGCCCCTTGGTTCCATGTGGCCCCACAGAGTCACTCTGCTCCCCTTGGTCACACCAGGCCTTGCAGTGTCACAATGTACCCTTGGTTCTCTGGGGCCTGCAGTGTCCCTTTTGAAGATGGGCAGGGTCAGCACCAAAAATTGGCATGAACCTAAGGAATAATGGGATTTATATAATGCAGCACTGCAAAGAATCACAAAAGGAGAAGCTCTGCAATGCATCCAATCATCACTACCAAATCTTGCCTATAATGATTAAGAAAGATCCATCACCAGTTATCCTCAGACTTTCCCATCATCCACATCCACACATCAGCTGGGAGAAGCTTTCATAGCCAGGGACTAGAGAGCCACTCCTAGCAACTGGGAATTCCTGCTTGTGTGTCCACCTTTGCAGGCAATGAGGTGGGCAAAAATCCAGGAAAACTAGGCAAGAAAACAGTACTCTATAGTATAAGGCCTACAGAGCAATATTTGTTTATTCAACACCGGGAGTGACAGGGATAGTGCCACAAACTCACTCATCCATTCCTCACACAGTACTAGCTTTTATACTTTTGGGTTTTTTTATGTTCACATTATACTTTCCCCACCTTCATATTATAACATATTTTCTAATCCCATGATTATGTAAGTCCTTGTAGCACACGCGTGGTCTCTGCATGAGGTGGTTTTCAGCTTCCTGGTGGTCTTTTGATGAAGGCTCAGAAAACTTCCTTGGGCTTGAACTTATTACCGCTGCTTCCTGCACATGCTCGATAAGATTGCCTGCTCCAATAGCCCGTGGTTAGCTTTTTGCAGTTCGCTTGTGTCGTGGTTTGACACTCACCCAATGCCAGGCACCCACAGGAGTCATTCACTCACCCTCCCCTGCCAGCTGGGCAGAGAAAGAAAACAAATATTAACAAACATTTCATGATGGAGATATGGACAAGAAGTATTTCAGATGAAAAAAAGGTTCAACTTAAGTTGTAAACTTGTAGAAGAGTTTTAGAAGAAAAAGGCCACAATTTATTGATGGAAGGATTGAACAATCCCTGCTATCAGGGAACAGTAGGAGGTTTTGTACTGTGCCTGCTGAGTGCTGTGCTGTTCTTACATTGCCTTGAATTAGCAAGAAAGCAGCAACTGTAACAGCTTGTTGATCCCTTTCATGGATGCCTCCTCAGAGAAGCTGAAGATATGTAACAAGTTTCTGTACCTTCTCATAGATGCTTGAAGACAGAAATGCTGATCATAAGACAGAACAAAGAAGAATTTGCTGCCAAAAGACATGAGCCAATGAACAATCATTTAGAGTGCTTGAACATGAGATTTTAACCAATCACAAGTTGTTTAGCTGTGCCTGCTTCTACTCGGTAACCACATAAATATAGGGAAGAAAGAATAAACGAGGAGATCAAACCTAATCATATTGGTGTTAGTTTGACACTTGGCTCCTTTCTGGCAATAATTGGTGACCTCGCTGACGTGATGCTGGACGGGCAGTGAAGCTCCACACTCTGGACACAGACACAGGAGCTCCGAGGAAGGAGAAATTGAAATGGCCCCATCAGAGAGATGTGGGAGCTGGATTCTGAGAGCGTGCCTCAGACTTCTGCAAGGCAAGAACTGCGAGCAAATGGAATTAGACACTGCAGTTCAGCTGTTGCAAAATATTCTAAGAGAGGCAAAGCAACAGAAGCAAAGCACCTTCACAATTTAGTGAAGTGGGCACAGAAACAAGGGCCTTAACAAGAAATCCTCTGCTGTTTAGCCCTGGGGAATGGCAAAGCATTGGAGAGTGTCTCTGGCAGAAAGTAGATTGAAGGAGAGAAAGTAGGAAAAGAAGCTCAGAGCTTTGGGGGCATTTGGAATTTGGTGTCTGAAACACTGGGGGAAATGAAAGCTGAGCAACATGTAGCAATGCTCGCTGCCCAGGCTCTGAGCCCTGAGCCTAAAAGGGAAAAACCTGGATGATTTCCAAACCTTTTTGGCGACCGTTTTGTTAATTTAGAAATCAACTCAGCCATACAACGAGCATCCGACACCTCCATTCTACATTTTCCTGTGCTATAACTTTTGAACTCTGAAACATTTATTCCAGGAATTCCTATTAGACAAGTTCTAAAAGGATTTCCTGCAGAGGTCATGGGTAAACAGAAAGAACTCTGACCTGTCTCATTTGCCCATGTGACCCCCATATTTTGGTGCACATCTATCTGGTGGAGGAGGCAGCTTGCTCTGCACCACAATAAACACATGACCATCCCAACCATGAAGTGTTCAGGCTTGATTCTGCAATACCATGAGCTTTGTTGAGTGCCCATTTTGTCACAGCTAGACTGATCTCGTCTCTATTTTCTAGCATCCAAGGCTCCAAAGTTTGTTGGTTATCAAGCCCTATATATTCTCTACAATGTTGCTCAAAAGTCCGCTGATTAAAAGCTTCAAGACAATCAAAACAAATGCAATGATGTACAAGAAGCACTGTGCTGTCTCTGAGAAAAGTGTTAGAACAGTGACCACAGTGTAAAATTAAAGTTACTGAAATAAAACAACTAGGACAAGGCAAATGAAAATGCTTTCTTAATTCTGCTAATAACACTATTTCCCCAAATGGCTGTTCATTAATAATTTGAGATACTATGGTTTCAGGATAAAACTCTTGGCACCAAAATAAGTGGATTAGTGGTGCAGCTGGTTCATGGAGACACAGGCTTCGTCTCTACTCTCATCTGTGTTTTGCTTCAGCCATGAAGGTCACATAGATCTGCTGGGCACCCACAATGGGCCTTCACCTGTGGAAACACACATATAACCACGACTGTTAAAAAGAACTGGTGCAGGACCCTCCCAGATCCCTGTTTTAGGGTTCTAGTAGGTTACAATCAAATCAGGAAGACTCTGTGGCCGTCCACTTTTTACAGTCCAATGATGAATAACAACAGGAGGTTCTTTTTGTCCTTCTGTGAGACATAAAAAGTTTATTGTAAACAGGACTTTATTATGTCTCTGATGAGGATCTTTTTCGTCTCCTTTCTGCTTTTGTAAATAGCTTTTCAAAATTTGATGGGTGCATTCAATCACAGCTTGACCAGTGGGAGAGTGTGGAATGCCAGTGATGTGTTTCAATCCCCATTGTCTCATAAACACCTTGACAGTTTCACTGACACAGGCAGGACCATTATCTGTCTTCACAGTTTCTGGAACACCCATGACAGTGAAACAGGCAGTGATGTGCTTGCATACAAGCTTTCCTTTTTCTCCTGCTTGAGCAGTGGCCCAGATCATTTTTGAATATGTGTCCACAGATACATGTACATACTTCAGTCTTCCAAACTCTGCTATACGTGTAACATCCATTTTGGCAGATCTCTAATGCTTTGAGACCTTTGGGGTTGACACCCAGACCAAGGGTGACATCGTGACTCTTTTGCACTTGGCCCAGCTTGAGGAGGCGTATGCCTAACTGTGCTCACAGGTGCATCAGCACAAGCATTTCCTCTTCCTAAACCTTGACCCCCCTGATGACTTCAAATGTGGATGACACAGTATGGCTCTGTTCAAATTTTAACTGCACTTCTGAGGTGTATAAGCAACTGCCCTAATCTTGAACTTTTTGTTTCTTTTAGCAAGGCATTTTCAATTTGTTGTGCTACTCCAACAACATAAAGAGAATCAGACACCACAGTCAAAGGTTCTGGATGCCAGGTAGACATGGCCCAACACACTTCTGAGAGTTCCAAGGTCTGAAGCGAATCTTCAACACTTCCTTGAAGGTGTTGAGATCTCCAGACATCTCCTCCTTTCCAAACACACACTGCTTTGTGCGAGGCTCTTCCAGCATCAGTAAATATAGTTCTTCCTTTCACAGGTTGTTGCACACTCTTTGGTCGTTCAATCCATTGATTTTTATAAATTATCTGCTATAGAAATCCTTTTGGTTGTTCAGAGTGGGTCACACCTGAGTACTCTAACAATGTTTCTTGCAATGGACACGCATGTTGAAGCTGCCATGCAAGGTCTTCTGCTCAGACAGGTACACTGATGTCTGTAGGTTCTGTCCCAGAGATTTCTACAATTCTGTTCTGCCCTTTTCGAGTGACAGCTCCAATAGCTTCTGTTGGAGTATAAATACTGATAGCTGGTGAGGTGGGCAGAAAAATCCACTCTAAAATCAAAAATTCAGGTTTCTTCTTGCTTTGCTTCTTGTTGTCCATGTCAATGGCATCAATGGCATCTAATCCTGGGTCACATTCCCCCTTTTTCTTTTGCCATTGACAGACAACTGCAAAAGGACTATCTTCTGAATTGACAATCAAGAGAGACAAAGGTACTTCTGGAAGTCATTGAGAGGCCCAACCCAAATGAAGTTTCCCACTTAACATAACCAGGCACTATCGCTGTTGATCAGATAGTTGACAAGGCTGATCAGCATCATGACCTCTTGAAAGTGGCAACAATGGGCGAAGATCTTCATTGGTAATTCCCACAATGGTCTGAACCCATTGCAAATCTCCCAAAAGTTGTTGAGCATCTCGCAGAGTACAGATGTTTGTGGAGAGAACAGTTTTTTGTGGGTTTATATGGGAGTCAGAAATATTCCACCCTAAATATTTCCATGGCGCTGTTTGTTGAAATTTTTCAGGAGCTACAAGCAGTCCTTTGTTCCCCCAAAAGGCACAAATGTCTTTGAGCTCTTGATTGCTGAATGTTTGCTGTCATGCAAATAAAATGTCACCCATGTAATGTTAAATGATGGCATCATTAAAATGCTGTCCAACTGGTTTCAGGGCCCAAGCGACATAAAGTTGAGAGAGAGTGGGGGAGTTGCGCATCCCTTGGGGAAGCACCACCCATTCAAATCACTGAGTGGGTTCTCCTTTGTTCACAGATGGCACAGTGAAAGCAAACTGTTGAGTATCTTGAGAGCAAAGTGGAATAGTGAAAAAACAGTCTTTTAAATCAATAATTAGCATAGGCCATTTTTGTGGCAACATGACTGGAGATGGTAAACCTGGTTGCAAACTCCCATCGCTTGCATCTGTGAATTGACTTGTTGCAAGTCATGCAGCAACCTCTATTTTCCTGATTTCTTGGGAATTACAAAAATTGGTGTGTTCCATGGGCTAACTGATGATTTTATGTGTCCAGCAGCTAATTGTTCTGCTACCGTTTGTTGTGCAATTTGCAGCCTCTCAGTTGTCATTGGGCACTGATCCACCCAAACTGGTTTTTCCATGAGCCATTTGAGGGGTGGAATTGGATGCTGCTCTTCAGTGGCTTGTGCTAAAAAGGCTGAAGTGGTGTTGTAGTGATAACAACTCCAATTTGTGACAAGACATCTAGCCCAATCAATCCTTCTAAATCTCCTGGCAAAGGCATCACATAAGGTCGCAGAGAAATTGATTGTCCTTCAGGAAAACAAAATGTCACTGGATGTATGCTGAGATGAGGAGCAGCTGCACCACCCACACCTCACACTTGTCCTGGTGGTGTTTGGAATGGCCATTCTGCAGGCCATCTCTGCTTACTCAATACAGATACATCTGCTCCTGTATCACACAGTGTGGTGATTGTTTTTGTTTTCCCCATATGTGTGATAGTAAGAGTCTGCATGGGACTTTGTGACATTTTTTGTCTAAAACAAACTGCAGGACCTGTGGAACCAAATCCTCCAGTTCTTTGTCTTCTCAAAGATTTTCCTTCTTGTAAGTCTGTCTGAAAAGCAAAATGTGGTTGATCATTAAAAATTGCAACTATTTGAGCTATCTTGCTCCCTTTGGGTACAAACATTGGTGGATTTAAAGTATTAGCCATAATATGTATCTGTCCTTCAAAGTCACAATCAATGACACCTGGAATTACAATGAGTCCTTTCACACCAGCTGATGATCTTCCAACTAGAATTCCTCCAAGAATACTATCTTGACTTGAAAGAGGACCTGTAAGGTTTGATGGAATTGTTTGAACTGCAGTATTAGTTAAAGTAATGTCTACTGTTGTTTCCACATCCACTCCAAGGCTCCCTCTGGGTGCTGGCCATTGTTGATGCAGGAATCCCATGTGGGCCCTACTGTTATCTTTGCGCGGCCTCCCTTCACGCTCTTGATCCTGTTTCCCAATTTTTGACAAGCTACAGTAGCATGACTATCAACTTGACATTTATCACACCAGACAGTCTGACTTCAATTTGTTTGTAACGTCCTGACTGTTGACACCAATAACATGGTCCTGTAATTCCTCCTTGCTTCCTTTTGGGACAAACAGTTGTTGAGCGTTGCTCCCCTGCTTTCAAAGCAGCTGCTATTAACTTGGTCTGGGATGCCATTGATTCTTTCACGACTTCAGCTTCCATAGCAACCTGAGATTGTTGCTCTGCTCTTCTGACATGCAAAAGCTTTTCATCAACAGGTGATCCTTGTGGTAAATTCACTAGGATGGATTTTGTTTTGCTGTTGGCATTGTCAAATGCAAGCAATTGAAAAAGATGATCTTTAATTTCAGTTGGTAAATCTGAGTTCTCTTTGAGCAATTCCCACAGATGATCGACAAAATGATAATAACTTTCACTGAGTCCTTGCTTTACGTTACAAAAAGGTTGGAGCCTTTTTATCTTGTGGTATACCAAACAAAGCTTCTTGAGCACGTTGAGCAGCCAAATGATGCAAAGCCAGAGGATATGATAATTGAGTTGATGTAGATGCATAATTTCCTCTGCCTGTAATCATGTCTGCAGTAACTCCATATAAATCATGTCCTTGGGGTCTCTGCTTGTTGGCTTCTGTTTGTGCCTTTCGGTACCATTCACTTTCCCAAATTAAAAACTCAGATGGAGTCAACAACAATCTTGCTAAATTCTGACAGTCCACTGGAGCCATGACATCTGCTGAAAAAATCCACGTTATAATAGATTTTTCAGCTTCAGATTTCAGTCCATGCTTAGTGACAGTTTGCTTTGCTTGTTGCAAGATCTTCCAATCATGGGGTCGTCATTCTGCTATCTGATTGGCATGATCTACAATAAATAGGCAGGCAATGGATGCTGCTGCCTGCCATTGTCCTACAAGTATAGCACCACGAATGACTCCTGACCACCGAGAAGATGAATTTCTCTGTACTTGCATAGAATCCAATTGATGAGATGTGAAGGAAGTAGAATTTTCTGCATTTAGATTTTAAGTTCCATTAGATTTTGGCATTGCTCTGTGCAGGCTGTCCAAGAAGGAGTTGTTGGCTTTACTTGATGTTTGTCTCTTCTTTGTTGTTCTACAGTGAGATCTTTTAATTTTTCTAAAACCTTTTCATCATCTCTTCTGTTTTTTCTTTGCCAGGCTGTTGTGAGACTGGAGTGTTATTTCTGACCGACTTGAACGGCTCAATCCACTAGATGGCAGTCGTGGATAACTTTTCTGAGAATCGCCACAAACTTCTCCTTTTTTGTTCAGTCTGCTGAGAATTTGTTGGCAGAGATTCAGACACCTTTTCTTGCTTTTTTACATGGCGTTGCATACTTTCAACTGAACTCTCTGGCACCGCGACCATTCCCCTGATGGGCTGCATGAAACCATTGCCAAAAAATTTGCAAAGCATCCAGGCTTTTACTTTTCAGCACTCTCAGAAGGCTGTGGCTTTTCAGCACTCTCAGAAGGCTGTGGGCTTCTGAGAAGTGCCTGGGCAGCAAGCATTGCTACATGTTACTTAGCCTCCATTTCCCCCAGTGCTCCAGACACCAAATTCCAAATGTCCCCAAAGCTCTGAGCTTCTTTTCCTACTTTCCCTCCTTCCATCTACTTTCTGCCAGTGACACTCTCCAATGCTTTGCCATTCCCCAAGGGCTAAACAGCAGAGAGATTTCTTGTTAAGGCCCTTGCTTCTGTGCCCACTTCACTAAATTGTGAAGGTGCTTTGCTTCTGTTGCTTTGCCTCTGTTAGAGAGAATATTTAGAAACAGCAGAATTGCAGCGTCTAATTCCATTTGCTCGCAGTTCTTACCGTGCAGAAGTCTGAGGCACGCTCTAAGAATGCAGCTCCCACATCTCTCTGATGGGGCCACTTCAGTTTCTCCTTCCCCAGAGCTCCTGTGTCTGTGTCCAGAGTGTGGAGCTTCACTGCCCGTCCAGCATCATGTCAGCGAGGTCACCAGTTATTGCCAGAAAGGAGCTGAGTGTCAAACTAACACCAATATGATTAGGTTTGATCTCCTCGTTTATTTTTTATTTCCTATATTTATGTGGTTACAAGGTAGAAGCAGGCACAGCTAAACAACTTTATGATTGGTAAAAATCTTACAGTCAAGGATTCTAAATAATTGTTCATTGACTCATGTTTTTTGGCAGAATATTCTTCTTTGTTCTGTCTTATGATCAGCATCTCTGTATTAAGCATCGATGAGAAGGCACAGCAACTTGTTACATCCTCAGCTTCCCTTAGGAGGCATCCATAAAAGGGACCAACAAGCTATTACAGTTGCTGCTTTCTTGCTAATTCAAGGCAATGTAAGAACAGCACAGCACTCAGCAGACACAGTACAAAACCTCATACTGTTCCCTGAAAGTAGTGATTGTTCAATCCTTGGATTAATAAATTATGGCCTCTCTCCTCTCCAAACCTCTCTACGTAGTCCCTCCCTCCCTTTAATATAACTTCTTTCTCCTTCCTTCCTTCCTTCCTTCCTTCCTTCCTTCCTTCCTTCCTTCCTTCCTTCCTTCCTTCCTTCCTTCCTTCCTTCCTTCCTTCCTTCCTTCCTTCCTTCCTTCCTTCCTTCCTTCCTTCCTTCCTTCCTTCCTTCCTTCCTTCCTTCCTTCCTTCCTTCCTTCCTTCCTCCCTCCCTCCCTCCCTCCCTCCCTCCCTCCCTCCCTCCCTCCCTCCCTTTTCTGTATAGTCTTTGTATTCTTTCTTTCTTTTCCAGAATGAGGTGGCCTTACCCTACCAAGAACACTGCAACTTCACCTCAGCCCTGCACAGATCGGGGCCTTGATCTCAGCCTTCACAATTTCACTGTGATCTCACAGAAGTCACTTCTAGGCCCCAAAATTACTAAAAGCAACAGGAGCCTCCCAAGACTGCCTCTTGCTTTCCCTCACTATAGTACCATTCTCCAAGAGCAAAAATCATCCCATACCCCATTGCAATCCCAATCCCTCCCAAGCTTCGTACCACTCCTACAGCGCAATCCTTGCATTTCTCCACTCCACACCACCCTACACCACAGTACCCTACCCCACTACACCCCATCCCATCCCATGCCATGACTTCAGGGGAGGAAGTCCCTTCCAACCAGGCCTTCAAAACTTCCAGGGATTTGGGGGCAGCCACAGACTCTGGGGCCAACCTGGCCCAGGGCCCCACTGCCCTCCCAGGCTACAAGTCCATGCCCACATCCCATCTCAGCCGGGCCCCGGCAGCGCAAAGCCCTTCCCTGTCTCCTCTCCCTGCAGGCCCTTGCCAAGGGTCTCTCTCAGCCAGCAATTGCCGCTCCTCCCTGCTCTGGGCCGGGAGCTGCAGGGTGACTTTTTGCCCGTGACCTCGGCCCGGCCCAGAGCCGGGGCCAGGACCTTTCCCCGCGCCTCTGTGGCCGCCGCCTCCCTTCGCCCGCAGCCCAGCAGATGCAGCTGGCAGCTCCCCGGGGGCTGCGGCTCCTTGCCAGGGCTGGCGCTGGGGCAGCTCCCACCCGGGCCCCGGGCCAGCAGGGACAGCAGCCCAGGCAACGGCTGGGCCTGGGCCAGGCCGGCCCCGGGCCTCAGAGCAGCAAAAGCTCCTTCCCCTGCAGGCCGGGCTGGGCTCTGACCAGGCTCCCCAGGGAATGCTCAGAGCCCCGAGGCTGCCCCAGCTCCAGGAGCCTTGGCACACCCCTGCCAGGGATGCCCAGGCCCCCAGTGCCTGGACTCCATCATCCCTCTGGCTCCCTCTCAGCTCAGCCCCTTCTGCCATTCTCACCTTTGCACAGCCCTGGCTGTCCTCTCCAGGGGCTGACAGAGCTCTGCCACCTGCGCCAGGAGCAGGGCAGCCCCAACCTTCCAATGTTCCACTGGCTCTGGGACACCCCAGCGCTGGCAGCCCCCAACATTCCCTGCCTGGAGACGCTCCAAGGGAAGCGTCAACAGCTGCCGCCACTCACCACAACCCACCGGCCGCTGAGCAGCCCCGGCCTGGGCCCCTGAGGATTCCTCTGCACACAGCTCGGACAAGGGCCCTTTGCCTTCCCCCAGCCTGCACCAGGCAAGGGTCACATACACTTACACAGCTCTGCCCTGACACGATGAAAGACTCTAAAACTCAGAGACAAAGTGAGTTTTAAAGTAGGTATGTAGTTTATTTGGCCGGGCATATGGAGGATACCTCTGCAAAGGCATAGCACCCCCTCCCTCCCTCCCTCCCTCCCTCCCTCCCTCATGTTTTCTTTTAACATTGAGGTTGTTACATATGCATCAAATTTCACAATACACCTGTACATATTCATTCCTTGGCTCCTGCACTCTGTCCTTCATATGTTAATTGTCTTATCAGACTCTGGAGATCGTCTTGGGTGTCTCAGAGATGAAGAAAACCGTCGTCTTCAGTGATGAACTTGTGACCCCGCTGCCCTGTGCATGCCCCCCAGTCCTCTGGCCACAGTCCAAGCTACAAGGCCAGTTCTATCTGGTTCTGGGATACAAGGAGCCTCGCTATCTCTCTCTCTCTGGCAATCCTGTACTCCCATCTCTTGTGTTGCCAAGCATCCTCTCCGTATCAGACATCCCTGCATTCCTTCTTGCTCTTCTGGCAATAGTCCTGTCCCTTCACTTCTCAAGCAATAGTACAAAGAGCAGCAAATATTAGGCAATACACATCATCTGAATGCCTATTCAAAATCAATGTCTCCTAATTTCTATGACTCATATCCTCTAGTTTCCAATCCCATGTTTTAGTCCCCATTTTAAATAAAACAGTAAATTCTTGTACTTAGTTCAAATTCCAATCCTTACCCTATGTGTCTCTCAATGCCTTGCCATGTACTTGGGATAAAGAGTTAATGTTGATATTTGTTGTGACAGTTTCCAATTTCAAATAAGCATTACAATAGACAGCACTAAACTAATACTAATTAATATTAATAAAACAATGATGGGGTGACATAATGTATTTAGGATTCCAGTTGCAGTGGGTGAACATCCAAAAATGAATCCCACCAATTGTGACTTGCATCCCGTTTCACTCTTTGCAAAACCTTGTTTATTTCTTTTGTGTCACAATGGAGAGTAATGTAAGTTTACTCTCCAGTTTTCTAAATATCTCTTAGAATTGTGACAAGATCTTGATGGTGGATTAAGTGTTTTACTAAAGTAAGGTTCATCCCAAGAGGTGTAGGTGACAACCTGTGATACTCAGATTTAACTAGCTGGTGAGACACAACTGGTGCTAAACACAGAAAGTCACACCCTAAAATCTTAACATAGTTACAAATACAAAGATCAAAATTATTCTTGCCTGGCAAAGTTACATTATCCTTGTCTATTTCTATAAAAGCACATGCAGTTCTCAAACACACACAACCTTGACCAACATATACAAGAACAGTCCTTTGACTAGTGTTGGGATGAATTTCAAAGGGACAAACACCCTGCTCAGTATCAAGACATATGTCTTGAGCATCAATTGTGTGACTTTCACAAATTAATCCCTGTTGTTCCCGGGTAACACAGGATTCCAGATTCACAGTTTGCCATTTCCCTTCCACTCTCCATGCCCATGTCCTGTGTTCTGAAGGGTAGAGCACTGATCCCTCATGATTCAGTCCTAATGCTATAATGGGGTGAATAACATAAACTGTGGTGTTGTGTACGGTGAGCACAAAAGCAGTAGCTGTGTTAGCAATTGGATCATGGGTGAAGTTTACCAAGGTCCACAAGGATGGAAATTTCTTCTCAAAATCAGTAGCACTGTCCCAGACAGCTTTTCAGATTTCCATTGGAAAGGCTCCTTCACTTCCTTCTGTTATAACTAAGGCAGCTGTTGATTGCAGCCACAATTGTGCCTGCACACAGCTAAAAGCCAAAGACACATTAACCCTGAGCCATAGCAAGTGCATCTATGATTAACTTATGCTCTTGGTCCTCTGCTTTTTCCAAACTTGGCAACACTTTCAAAACCTGCCACTGACTGGTTCCCAGTGCCAGCAAAGATGACTGTAAAGAGTTGTTTTAATTTTGTTAGATCACTTGTTGCAGTGCCCAATTTATTCATTAATATTTCTCAATGAATTCCGTATAGGACTCCAAGGCCTGTCCCCTAATATTCCAGTCAAATCTCTTTGCATTCTGCCTTGGTATATGCTTGCTTTTGCAACCATGTTGCCCATCCATGTTGTCCAAAGGATGTCTTTAGGAAGGAAGAGCAGGCTAGTTGAATTTCAGAGATGTTAGTTTGCATTAGTAATTCAACACGTTTGAGAGACCATTCTGGATTAAACAGCAATTGCTGTTGGCCAATATTCCTTATTACATATGGGCTGATTTTATAAATTCTGGGTTCAGGCTGAGGTGGCATGATTTAGGTTTGAGCTGGAGTGACAAGCTCAGTTGTGGCATTTGTTTTAAATTTGAAGGAGAGCCCAATATTTTCATGGGCCCAGAGACAAACCACTTTAACAGTCTGTACTAACGTAAAGTTATACCAGCAGTCCAATTCACTTGAACGACTACAAACCTCCCAGTGTTTTTCTGTGGGAATGGTTGAAGCACTGACTTGGATTGGTTTCTTATGAGTGGTTCCATTAATCATCTGACATCCTTTTCTAATTTCCTCTCCTGTAGTCCCTTGGAGAGACCATAACCTTTGTTTTTGCCACTCTTGCCTTTCATATACTTGGTTTTCATGCATGACAACAGTTGATAGGCTTACATATTTTATATCTGAATATTCCTCCATGGATTCAGTATACCAAGTAAAAGCTTGGGACCAAGGACATTCAGCATTGTTCTGGCTAGAGGCATTTTCCAGATCTTGAACTGTAATTATGGTTACTAACAAAACAATTTTCTTGATTAAATTCCTGCAATCTAGATTGCTAAACATTTCTGACTACAATGTGCTTATTTTGTTCAAGTGAATTTTACTTGCAGTTCATTATCACCTGATGTTGCTTTCCAAGGGACCTCAGGAGCTTTCTTTACTCGGGAGTGGTGAATCCAGGCATTCTGGTCTTGGATCTTAATTGCAGTAAAAGTGGTGAGAAGGACTTGGAATGGTCCTTCCCACTGCAGCTCCAAGGTCTTTTTTGTAAGAGACTTGACATACACTCAATCCCCAGGCTGTATGTCATGCACTGGCCCATCCAGCCCTCTGCTCTGAGTTCCAGCCACATGTTTGTTTTTCAGTCTCTCTGAATTGTTTACCTGAGGCCACCACATGAGCAGTCAGCCTTTCTTCCCCAGTTTGGGTGGATATCCCTTTCTGCACACCATATGGTCTCCTGTAAGGCATTTCAAAGGGGCTCAGCTTTTCCTTAGTTCTGGGCTCAGTCTGAATTCACAGCAATGCTAATGGGAGGGACTGGGGCCAAGGGAAATTCACCTCTTGCCCCAGCCTCACAATTTGTTCCTTGATCAGGTGGTTCATTTTCTCAACTTGGCCACTTGACTGGGGACAGTATGGTGTGGGCAGTTCCCAGTCTATGCCCAGCTGCTGACTGATATGTTGAACTACATTTGAAATGAAATGTGGTCCCCTATCTGAAGATATTGTGGCTGGAGCTCCAAAGCATGGTATTATTTCTTGTAGCAGCATCTTGGTTACCTCCTGGGCTTTGGCAGTTCTGGTGGGGAAAGCCTCTGGCCATCCTGAAAAGGGATCTGTCAGTACCAACAAATATTGATACCCCTGTTTTCTGGGTAATTCTGAAAAATCAATTTGCCACTGCTGACCAGGTCCATGGCCCTTTCCAATTTGGCCAAGGTTTGGTTTGGGGGAATTCTTGGGGTTAATCTGGAGGCAAAGTTCACACTGCTGGGCCACTTGAGTGATAGTGGCATATAAGTTCCTGGCCATGATCTTTCCAATCAACTTACACAAAGCATCCCCGGTGTGTTTTCTGATGTTCTTCTCTTCCTAATGGCCATGGTAATTGAGAGGGGATAACCAGTTTTCCTTCTGCTGTAACAGCCCATCCCACCTGGTTATATGTTCCCTTTTGATCCTCAATTAGCCTTCTGTCCTTTTTATTATGCACTGGCTTACCTTCTAGGGAGATTTGGCCATTAGGAATCAGGGCTCCTTCTACTGTCATCACTTTTGGCTGCTTCTTTTGTCTCTCTGTCTGCCAGCTCGTTTTCCTCTTTCAATTCTGAGCTCACCTTCTGATGTGCCTTAATGTGCATGATGGCTATTCTTTCAGGCAGTTGGGCTGCTTCCACCAGTTGTATTATTTCTTGTGCATATTTCATGTTCTTCCCTTGGAATTCAACAGTCCTTTTTATTTCCAGATAGCCCCATGAGCATGCACCACCCCAAATGCATATCTTGAATCTGTATAAATGTTTATTCTTTCTTTTTGATAACTCTAATGCACGGGTTAGGGCAATTATTTCTGCCTCCTGTGCGGAGGTACCTGCTGGTAATGGTCCTGATTCGATCAGGTCTCTGGATGTGGTAACTGCATACCCAGCATGTCGTTTTCCATTGATGATGAAGCTGCTCCCATTGGTGAACCAGGTTTCTGCATCATCCAAAGGGGTGTCCTTCAGGTCTGAACAGCTGGAGCAAGTGGCTTCAATGGTCTCCAGGCAATTGTGATGAATTGCCTCTCCTTGGTTCCCACTAAGGAGAGAAGCTGGGTTGACAATGTTAGTTACCACTATCTCTACATCATCTTGTTCTACCATGATAGCTTGGTATTTCAGGAACCGTTGTGGGGAAAGCCAGTGGCCTCCCTTTGTTTCCAGTCCTGAGGATACTGTGTGAGACACCAGCACAGTCATTTTCTGGCCCAGGGTGAACTTACAGGCTTCCTGAATGTTCAGCACAACTGCAGCCACTGCCCTGAGGCAACCCAGCCATCCTTTGGCTGCTGCATCCAGCTGCTTGGAAAGATAAACAACTGCCCTTCTCTATGGGCCCAGGTCCTGTACCAGTATTCCCAGGGCAATCCCCTGTTTCTCGTGAGAGAAGAGAAGGAATGGTTTACTCACATCTGGCAGTCCTAGAGCTGGAGCTGACATGAGGGCCTTTTTCAGCTGACCAAAGCCCTGGGTGGCTTCCTTTGTCCACTGGAGGTCTCTGCTCCCATTTGCAATGAGGGAATACAGAGGTTTCAGGAGTAACCTGTAGTTGTAAATCCATAGTCTGCACCATCCCATCATGCCCAGGAAGGTTCTCAGGTTTTTATTATCTGGGGTTTCAGGGTTTGGCATATTGATTCTATGTGCTCTTTCCCCGGAATCCATTGCCCAGCACTGATCTCATAGCCCAGGTAGATCACCTTTTGTTTTACCACCTGAGCCTTTTTCTTTGTCACTCTGTACCCCCGAAGCCCCAAAAAGTTTAGAAGCTTTACTGTCCAGGCCACCCACTCTTCTTCTGTTGGGGTAGGTATTAGGATGTCATCCACATCCTGCACCAGTTTCCCCTCTCCTGGTGGAGCTTCCCAGAATTCCAAATCCTTTGTAAGTTGTTCTCCAAATGGGGGGTGGGGGGTGGGGGGGAGGGGAGTTTTGTACCCTTGGGGAAGAACTATCCATGTGAGCTGAGCTTTGTGTCCACTTTTGGGATTTTCCCATTCAAATGCAAAAATTTTCTGGCTGTCATTGTGAGGAGGAAGTCAAAAGAAGGCATCCTTCAAATCTAAAACAGTAAACCAAATTAGCTCTGGTGTTAAACACATTAACAAGGTGTACAGGTTTGCCACCATGAGGTAGAGACCCTCAGTTATTTTGTTAACAGCCTGTAAATCCTGCACAACCCAGAATGACCCATCAGGTTTGCAGACAGGCAGGATAGGAGTGTTAAAATCAGATTGGCACTCCTTCAGCAACCCCAGCTGTAAGAAATTTTCACTTATCAGGCTAATTCCTTCTCTGCCTTTCTTTCTTAATGGATACTGCTTGATTCCGACTGTTTGTTTTCCTTCCTTGAGCTTCATTTGTATTGGAAATGCATTTCTTGCCCTTCCTGGTGCACTGGAGGCCCATATTCCTGGAAACACCTGGTTCAGTAACTCCTCACTAATTTCCTCTTTAGCCTCCATAGCTGTCAGTATTAAACTCAATACTTCCATATATTTCTGATCATTTACCTCCCGAGTCAGAGTAACCTCTCCATTTTAAATGAAATGATTGCTTGTAATTTCCCCAATAGATCTCCCTCTAGGAGCAAATCTGGAGAGATGGGCATGTATAGAAATTTATGGATGTCCCACTGTTTTCCATATTTGTATTTGAGTGGATTGCAAAAATGGGATATTTCAGATTGGCCAGTTTCTCCCCTCACCCCAACAGAATCACTCCCTGCTGGCAGCAAAGCTTTATTCAAAACTGAAAATGTTGCCCCTGTGTCCACCATAAGTTCCATGTCTTTCTTTTCTTTCCCCAGTTTCATTTTTTATAACCAGTGGATCTCCTAGGGTAAGATCCTCCAGTCTCTCTCAGTCACTTTTTGTGCCAGCCACCACCACCTCCTTTCTCCTGTTCCCTTTCCCATTTCTTCTTTGTTCAGGACACTCATTTTTCCAGTGTCCAAATTTTCTGCAAACTGCACACTGATCTCTGCCCAGCCAGGGTGGTCCTTGCCTGAGTGGTTCTTGCCCCTGCCTCCCTTTCCCTCCTTCTTTTACTACTGCCTTTCACTTTCTCATCCCTTGCTTATACCCTTCTTTTTGATTGCTGAAAACCCTCCATGCCTTATCTAAAAAGGCCTCCTAATACCTTCCCTCTTCTAATCCTATTATTTTCCTCTCCTGTTTTGTTTCCACACAAATCTCTTCTTAAACTCTTGTACGGTCTGTTTTCAATCTTTTCCTTTTGCTCTCCAGATCGCTGGGACTACATGTGATCTTCCACAAAAATACTCTAAAATCTCTAGTTCAGGCTCCTCTTCACCCTGTTCCCCACACTGAGCACAAGCTCTATGTCTTCTAGTCAAGGAACAACACCCCTGCTCTCCACAGGACCCACACTTAACCAACACCCACAACTGATGCCGCCCTTGCCTGCAGAAACAGATGGTCCCACTCCTGTTCGTTTGGATATTCAGATCTTCTAGTGCACGTTGCTGTCAGTCTAACGTGACCAGATCTCCTGCAGAGGTTCTGTATAGTCCCTCTAAACAAACCTGCTGGTGTCCGCTTATCACCCAATTATTTCAGGGGTTACAAACTCGCAAGGGTCAAGCCCAAACCACTGGGGAGAGGGATCCCTTCCAGTTTTCTTGCTATGATTAGAACAATTGTCACCAATGCACTGTCTATGGCAAGGCACACTAAACAAAAAGCAATTCTCACAGCAAAAGCATTAAGACAAACAGCACTAACCTAGAACAGCATTTATCACACAAACCCTAAAGGCAATATTCACAACAAAAGCATAAAACAAGAAACAGTAACTAAAAAAAAAAAAAAATTGCACTTTATCAAATAAACCCTAAAGACAATCCTCACAACAAACAAAAGCACTCCATCAAAGTAGAATGCAAAAACTCTTAAGAACAGAACTCCTGGCAAGCAACACTAAACAAACCCTGAAACAACCTGCAGTAAAAAGAAAATATGAACAGTAAAATGCAAAGAGTTCAGAGTTCCCTCGTGCACACGGTAAGGAAAGTATATATATATAAGCTGTAGTTCGATGCAATTTGATGTCCCCAAACCCATGGTCACCTCACACAAACTTTCAGACACCCACAGAACCAAACATGAAGCACATCTGAACTTTTAAACAACTCATACACACAACCAAATAGCTGCAATAAAATAGGAATTAGCTCAATTCACCCCCAGAACCTCTTGCGGCCGATCCACAGTCAGCAAACCCCTCCCCGCTGCCTTTCCCTCAGTCAGCAGTTCCTCCCGCTGGCCGCACGTCTGACCCAGCGGCTGCTTGAGACCAAACCCACCAAGACCCTTCTTGTGTGCCCAAACCTCTCTGGGCAGCTCACCAGTGGTCTCCAGGAGGCCCTTTTTAAAGAAATACGAACAATTTCTTAACTTAGGCGGCTTAGGCAGCTGTTGTCCCCCAGTGAGCAACCCGAGAAGCTCAATTCCTTCCAGGAGAAATTCTGGGGGTGCCTTTGGAAGTCCAACCCTCAGCCAGTCCTACAGCTGGGCAGAGAACGTCCCTTTGTGGTTGCCAAAAAGGACACATGAAAAAGACTCTAAAACTCAGAGACAAAGTGAGTTTTAAAGGAGGTATGTGATTTATTCAGCACTGGATGCGATGTGGGACAGCTCCCAAAGGCAGGTGCAGCCCCTCCCTCACTCACATTCTCTTTTAACCTCTACAATGTTACATATGCATCAAGCTTCAAAATACAACTGGGCATATTCATTCTCCCCTTCCACTTCCTATACTAATTTTTTTTTCAATCCTTTGTGCCTCTGCAGTTGTCTCTGGTGGTGGTCTCGGGAGCCTCAGGGATGAACGAGAATAGTCTTCTGCTGACCTGCTGCCTTGTGCATGCCCATTGATCCTCTGGTCATAGTCCAAGCATAAGGCCAGGTTTATCTGGTCCTGGGGACCCAAGGTGCCTGTTATCCCAATATCTCTGGTAATCTTGTCTTCTTATCTCCTGTTCTAGTAACCATCCCCCCTCCATCAGGCATCTTTGCATTCCTCCTTGCTGTTCTTGCACATAGTCCTGTCTCTTCCTTTGAATACACATCATCTGAATGCCTACCCTATAATCAATATCTTCTAATTTCTGTGATTAATATCCTCTAGTTTCCAATCCTGTATTTCACTAGAAGACAACTGAAGGAAGACAAAGATGTCCTAAGGGCTTTCTGTATTTTCATGAGCCCCACAATGGATTTGGGGCTGAGTCCAGGAGCCCCAGGCACTGAGAGAAGGTTGAAGAAGCTGCTCAAGGAGTCAGAAGCAAAACCCCAAGTCCCTTGGGGCATCCCTGGGCCCCAGGGAGGGCAGGGAGTGCCAAAGGCTCCCCAGGGACTGGTGAGAGCAGATCCTTGAGGGCAGGATTGCAGGGAGGCCAAGGCTGTGAGCAGGGAACTGCAATGCTGAGCAAGGCCTGGGCTGGTTGGAGGCAGCAGAAAGGCCAAGGGCTGAGGCCAGGGCTGGGACAGCAGGGCCTGTCCCTCGCGGGTGGCTCGGGGCTCTTGGTGGGGCACTGGGATGGCAGGGGCAGCAAGGACAAATGTCCTCAAGCTGCAAGGCCTGGCAGCCTCCTCAGGGAGGGGCCAGGCAGAAGCAAAGTGCAGGCTTTCCTGAAAGGAAAGTTCCTCCTGTGGGGCCTCCAGAGGCGCTGCCAGAGCCCAGGGGACAAAGGCCTGGCTGCCTGTGGCCCTGCCAGCCCTGCCCAGCCCTTGGCCATGTGTCCTGCAGGCTGTGCCCCCTGTGCTGCTGCTGCTGTGCCCTGGCCGGCTGCACACGCCCATCTCGCTGTCCCCCCAGCATTTCTCAGCCCAGCATTTCTGTGCCCTCCCTGGGCTCCCTGCACCCAGCGCTGCCGGCTCCTGGCACACAGAGCCAGCCCATGGCCCAGCCTCACGCTGGGACACCTTCTGCACCAAAATTCTGCCCTGGCAGAATTTTCTTTTTCCTCAGCTCCAGGCTGAACCTTCCAAGCTGCACTTTGGGGAGATTTCCTTCTCTTCCCAGTGCCAAGGAACGCTCTGTCTGCTGCTGTTCACAAAGAGAGAAGGGCTGGTGGGAGATCAGTGGTGGCTGGAGGTACAGTGACCATGCAATTACTGAATTTTTAAATATTCTGTGAAAAAAAGGAGGGGCATTAATAAAACTTCTACACTGGACAGAGAGAGACCAGACTTCATCCTAATGAGGTTGCAGATTTAGTGCAGATAGAGTGACAAATCAGGCACTGATTTTTTTAAGGGAAACAGCCCTAAAAACAAGGGGGCCCAGGAAGCATGGACACTCTTCAAGAAAGAAAACTTGAAGGAGCAGGGACAGCCAAAGTCTGTATAAAAAAGTGAGCTGGCAGGGAAAGTGACTAGCCTGGCAGGATATGGAGCTTTTGCAGGAATTCAAGGGAAAGAAAAGATGGTGCATGACAGCTGGAAAGAGGGGCAGGGAACTCAGGAAACATTTAAGGGTGTTGTTAGGTCATGCAGAAAGAAGATTAGAGAACTGTAAGCTCAATTAGAACTTATTATGTCTGCTTCTGTGAATGATAACAAAAATCTTTTTATCAATACATTAATGGCAAAAGGAGGGGTATAGACAACCTCCATTCCTTATTGGAGGGATATAGTTACCAAAGATGAGGATAAGTCTGAGGTACTTAACCCCTTCTTTGCCTCTGTTGTCAGTAATAGGACAGGCTGTCCCCAGGACAAGTGCTCTCCTGAGCTGGTAGATGGACACAGGGAGCAGAAGAGGCCCCCTGTAATCCAGGAGGAAGCAGCTGGTGACCTGATGAGACACTCAGATGCTCACAGGTGTCTGTGGAGCAGATGGGATCTATCCTGGGGGCAGGAGGGAGCTGGTGGATGAGCTCCCCAAGCTGCTCTCCAGCATTTCTCATCAGTCCTGGCTCCCCAGGGAGGTCCAGGAGGACTGGAGGGGCCAATGTGAGCCCATCCCCAAGAAGGGCTGGAAGGAGGATCTGGGGAACTCCAGGCCTGTAAGCCTGACCTGGGTGCCTGGAGAGGTTATGGAACAGATCACCTTGAGTGCCATCACAGGGCAGCCACAGGATGGCCCAGGGATCAGACCCAGCCAGCGTGGATTTCTGTATTTGCATTGATGATCTGGATGAGGGGATTGAGTCCACCATCAGCAGATTTGCAGATGCCACCAAGCTGGGTGTGAGTGTGGATCTGCTGGAGGGTAGGAGGGCTGTGCACAGGGCCCTGGACAGGCTGGATCCAGGGCCCAAATCCAACCATGGGAGGTTGAACAAGACCAAGGGCCGGGTCCTGCCTTTTGGCCACAACAACCCCTGCAGTGCTCCAGGCTGGGGACAGAGTGGCTGGAGAGTGGCCAGGCAGAAATGGAGCTGGGGCGGTGCTGGACAGCAGGCTGGACATGAGGCAGCAGTGTGCCCAGGTGGCCAAGAAGGCCAATGACCCCTGGCCTGGATCAGGAATGGTGTGGCCAGCAGGAGCAGGGCAGTGATTCTTCCTCTGTGCTCAGCACTGGTGAGGCAGCACCTGGAGTGCTGTGTCCAGTTCTGGGCCCCCAATTTAGGAAGGACATGGAGGGGCTGGAGCGTGACCAGAGAAGGGCAATAAGGCTGGTGAGGGGTGTGGAACACAAGTCTTGTGAGGAGTGGCTGAGGGAGCTGGGGATGTTTATCCTGGAGAAGAGGAGGCTCAGGGGAGACAAGGTGGTGTCAGGGCACAGGTTGGACTTGATGATCTTCAAGGTCTTTTCCAGCCTTGCTGATTCTGTGATTCTCTGAAACCACCCTTGCAGCATTTGCAGGATGAGCCCTGGGCCTCCTCTTCAGAAGGTGCAGCAGCCCAGGTCCCTCAGCTTCTCCTCACAGGACCCAAAGCCCATCCTGTCAGTTCTGCAGAGCCTTTGCAGCTCCTCCTCATTTCCCAGAACAGGGAGCCTCACACCCAGACACAGCAGCCCAGATGTGCCCCCTGGCCTATGGTGCCTCTGGCAAGGCAACAGCACCAGGCACTGCAGGAGCCTGCACACAATTCCTGAAGTACTTGGAGGATGCTCTGCTCCTCAAGTGATGTTCTCATGGTGTGATGCTGTTTGTCCCCAGCCTGCCCACGGCCACCCTGGAGCTGCTCACGGGGCTTTTCTGTGCTGAGCCTTGGCCTGGGTGTGTTCTGGAGAGAGCCTGGGCAAGGAGCCTGGAGCCCCCAGGCCCTGCCCTGAGGCGTCAGCGCTGCCCCAGCAGTGCCCATGGCCTGTCCCTGCTGCAGCCCCGGCACTGCCACCCCCAGCCCTGTGCCCGGCCCCGAGAGCCCTCAGGCCCTACAGCAACACCAGGGCCAGGAGGGCAGCGGGGCAGGGCCACGGGAGCAGCACTGGCAACACCAAGGGCTGCTGGTGCTCCTGGGCACAGCTGCTGTGCCAGCCCTGATCTGCCCCCAGCTCTGCACACAGACATTGCTGCTGCAGGGACAGATAAGGGAACAAAAAGGGGATTCCCAGTGAAAACTTTGTTGGGAAATCCTTTTTTTAGTTTAAAAGGCACTGAGAGCACAGCTTCACATGAACACAGTCTGGGGCCACAGCAAAATTGGAGAGAAACTAAATAACAAGTGGCACAAACAGTGGCATTGCTTTGTGAACACTACTGAAAACTAAAAGAAGGAACAAAAACCCAAAACCAAACCAACCACAAATGCCATAATTATCAGGTTTTTTACAAGTGATTTGCAGAAATTGCCCAGCAATTTAATGTTTCTGAATTTGGCCAGTGATCAGTGTCCACACTGCAGCCTTGAGCTCCTGGTTCCTCAGGCTGTAGATCAGGGGGTTCAGGGCTGGACACATTACTGAGTACAGAACTGACAGGACCAGATCCAGGGATGGGGAGGAGATGGAGGGGGGCTTCAGGTAGGCAAAAAAGCCAGTGCTGAGGAACAGGGAAACCACAGCCAGGTGAGGGAGGCAGGTGGAAAAGGCTTTGTGCCTTCCCTGCTCAGAGGGGATCCTCAGCACAACCCTGAAGATCTGCACATAGGAGAAAACAATGAACACACAGCATCCAGAAGCAAAACACATACTGACAGCAATAAGTCCAACTTCCCTGAGGTAGAATTTGGAGCAGGAGAGCTTGAGGATGCGTGGGATTTCGCAGAAAAACTGACCCAGGGCATTGCCATGGCACAGGGGCAGGGAAAATGTATTGGCTGTGTGCAGCAGTGAATAGAGAAAGGCACTGGCCCAGGCAGCTGCTGCGATGTGAGCACAAGCTCTGCTGCCCAGGAGGGTCCCGTAGTGCAGGGGTTTGCAGATGGACACGTAGCGGTCATAGCACATGATGGTCAGTAAGAAATACTCTGCTGACACAAAGAAAATAAAGAAGAAAAGCTGTGCAGCACATCCTGTGTAGGAGATGTTCCTGGTGTCCCAGAGGGAATTGTGCATGGCTTTGGGGACAGTGGTGAGGATGGAGCCCAGGTCGGTGAGGGCCAGGTGGAGCAGGAAGAAGAACATGGGGCTGTGCAGGTGGTGGCTGGAGGCCACGGCGCTGATGACGAGGCCGTTGCCCAGGAGGGCAGCCAGGGAGATGCCCAGGAAGAGGCAGAAGTGCAGGAGCTGCAGCTGCCGCGTGTCTGCCAATGGCAGCAGGAGGAAGTGTCTGATGGAGCTTCTGTTGGACATTTGCTGTGTCTGGACATCCCCACCTGGAGAAGGAGGAAAGACAGTGACATTTGAAGGAAAGTTTCTCACAATAAAATCAAAGCCATTTCACATTAACCATTCCCTGCCACTTAACACCTCTACCTTGTTTATGCCTAGGAGAACTTCCTTCACCTTGGTTGGTGGAGCCCTGATTGCTGCTGGCCACTGTTCAGTGAGGAGCCAGACCTTGACCTGCAGGACACTTGGGAGTCAGCCCTGAGCCCCAGTCAGTGCAGGGGAACAGTGAGGGCAGAGGCCAGTCCTGGTATTTCAACTTGGATAAAAAAATCTCCTCCTAAGGCATAGGAGCTGCCAGGGGCAAGGGATGGGAATTGCAGGAGGCAGAATGAGAGATTTTGGTGCACCTGGGGAGAACAGAGATTCCAGTGAGGCAGGAGGATTGTCTGAGGCTTAGTGCAGACTGAGGGGAGCTGCTCTGTCCCTCTCTCCTGTTACCAGCTACCCTGGACTTGCACCTTTCTGAGCTCCACTCCCATGTTAGCCTGGAAAGCCAGGAGACACTGCTGAGAGCAGAGGGATCCCTGGCACACAAAGTGCCTCCTGCCTTTCCCAAAGTCAGGCAGAGTCAGCTCATTCCCAGCCTGCCAGCCTGCCCTGCCCAGAGCTCCCCGAGGCAGAGGGAGCTTAGACACCCCATTGCTGTGCTCAGCCTGCACAGGAGGAGCCCAAGGGCTGGGCCTGAGCCTGCAGCTGGAACTGCCATTCCCAGAGAGCCCCTCAGCAATGCCAGGAGCACCTGGGCAAGGCAAGGAGAGAGAGAGCCAGGCCCTGAGGAAAAGCCTTTCCCTGCCCAGCCCTGCCCAGCCCCTGCCAGGCAGCAGCAGTGCAGGACAGTGGCCCTGAGGCCCTGGTCAGCAGGGAATGGGCACATGGCAGGAGAGATGCCCTTCATCTCTGGGGCTGCTCTGCCGGCCCAGGAGGGGACTGAGGGCCCCGAGCCCACGGGCTGAGGGCTGTGCTGGCTGGGAGAGGACACAGGAGCTGTGCTGCTCAGGGCAGTGTGTGCCCTGCAGGGCAGGGCTGGCAGGTGCCACATGCCCCTGCAGCAGGGCTTCCCTCAGCACTGCCTCCCTCCCTCCCTGCCCACGGCTCTGCTGCTGGAGCTGTCCCAGCCTGAGCTGTTCCTGTGGGCCCGGGCTCCTTCCCTGCCAGTGCTGCCAGAGCCCAGCCCAGCCCCTGGGCCAGCTCTGCCCTGCAGCTGCTTGGGGCTGCAGGGATTAAAGAACAGCTTCCCCAGGTCTGGGCACCATGGAAAGGTGATGCTGGATGGATCTGGAGGCTGTGGAGGTGGAGGCACTTGCTGAGGTTCCCAGGAATCCTCAGTGTGATGGTTTAAGAGCCTCAGCCCGTGCTCTGCCCTGCACAGCTGAATTTCCATTTCCACTAAGCTGAGCCAGGGAAAAGTGGAAGCACAGATTAGGATAGCAGAGACTCAAGCAGGAGACTTCTGCCCTGAATGTGCTCATGACAAATTCCCTTAGAAATGACCTGGGCATGAGCTGGAGCTCTGAGCAGCCCTGGCCCACACAGCACCCTCTCCACAGCAGCAGGACCTGCCCTGGCAGGAGTCACTCCTTGCACACACAGCTCCCCTCCAGAACCCATGGGGAGCTGCCAGGCAGGCTGAGAGCTGCCCCTGGCAGGTGGCAGATCCCCTGGCCTGGCCAAGAGCCCTTAGGGCTGCAGCACCTGCTCTGCACCACAGCCCTGGGCAGCCCTGGCTGCAGCCCCAGCCTCAGCCCCTGCAGCCGTCCCTGGCAGCAGGAGCCGTCCTGCCCTGTCCCTCTGACGGTGCCCAGGGCAGCCCCGCTCTGGAGCACATCCTCCCCCAAAGCAGAAAGGGCAGCAGAGCCATCCTTACAGTGCTGTCAGTCCTGTCCTGCGTCAGCTTTAGGAGATCCCTGCAGACACAGACTCACTGTGTCAGAAGATTTATCCATGAATGAGCTCAGAATTGTCCTTCCAGCTGCTTTGAGCATCTGTCTGCTTCACTGGTCTCAGGTACCTGCAGGCACCACTCTCAGCCCTGCTGAGCTGGGATAGGAGCTGCTCCTCAGGAGAAAAGTCGATTTTAAGCTCTTCTTGGTTGTCAGGAGCTGCCTCTGTGCCAGGAGCACAGCCCAGCTCTGCAGCAGAGACAGAGCAGAAGGACTTTAATGAGCCTCTTGGAGGTTTAATGCTGAGTCTCTGAACATCAGTCCCTGAGAGCCAGTAAATAAACCTCTCAGGAACTCAAAGTCAGATTAAAACTCCAAAGTTTCTTGAAGTTTTAATGGGTTCCATTGAGGGACAAAATTGAGAATGTGTCCCCAGGTTCCAGTTAGAGTAGAACACTGCAGGCAGTGATGACAGGCGGGGAACAAACAAGGCAAAGTTGTCTCTCATGCTGAGTAAACCTGCATGTGTTTCAGGAATGCAAAGGGCCAAGGCCTGAGCCCCAGCCCCTGCCAAGGCACATCCTGTCCCTCCCTCAGTGCTCAGGGCTCTTCCCAGGCCACTGGGATGTGGGGATGTGCAATGCCAAGGGCAGCACCATGGGGCGGCCTCTGCCAGGCTGCTGAGCAGGGCCAAGGAGGCAATGAGGCCCCAGGGCTGCAAGGGTCACTTGTCTCCTGCTGATGGCTCAGGCCCAGGCCCAGCAGCCATGGCCCAAGTGCTGCAGGAGTTGGCTGTGTCAGGGCCTTGCAGCTGCTGCCCATCCCTGTGCCCTGTGCAGCCCAGGCTGTCCTACGGTGCCCATGCCCTGCGCCTCTGTCCCTGCAGGCTGTTGTCATCCCCCGGCTGCCCCACCTGGCTGGGCCCTTCCTTTGCTGACAGCTCTGCCTCCTGCCTGCCTCTGCCTGGCCACACACAGCCTTGGGCTGCTCCAGACTCCTTCTGGGGGATGTGTTGCACTACAGCCCTGCCCTGGGAGAGAAATTCCTTCCTCTCTGTTTCCAGTCTGGACCTCTCCAGGTGTCCTTGATATTATTTCTTTCTTTCTCTGGCTGTTCTCTACTATGTCAAAAGGATCTGCCATCTCTGAAGCCACCCTTCAATCCTTTCCAGGGCAGTCCTATTCTGTCCTCAGTCTCCTCTCCACTGAACACAGAGCTCTTTTGTCTCTATAAAGTGATCGTATGCTTGAGGCCTCCAAACCCCACCTTGGGAGTTCTCTGGGCCGTTTTTAAGATTCTGGCCAATGAAAACATTGTGCTCACAGTCTAAGAAAGTCTCCACTGGCCATGGCCAGCCTGGCTACTCTTGTAGCAATCCTTGGATATACAGAATTTGAGAGCAAAATTCTAATTTTGGCCACAACCTCTGCACAAGAAGGCCAATTGTTTTCCATAGGATGGAAGGCACAGAGCCCCATTGTTTCAGAGGCAAATGTGAGGCGACACCAAAGGAGAAGGCCATCCAGAGCTGTCAGGGTTTTTTTTCAGAGATACCCTTGCATGTATGCAGTTTTTTCGGGGACGTATCGATTTTGATAATGGGATGGGGAATTCCTTTCCATAGGAATGAAAGCATGGAGCCCCAGTGTTCCATGGGAAAATGAAAAGCAGCCCTTGACATTCCAAGATCAGCTGGACCTTTCAGGTGACCCCTGGGAGGCCAAACCAGCCAGATCTGTTCCATGTTCCCTTGGTTCTATGGGGCCCCACAGTGTCCCAATGGCCCCTTGGTTCCACGAGGCTCTGAGGTGCCACAATGTCCCTTAGTGACACGTGGCCATGAAGGGTTTTAATGGTCTCCATGGTCCCACAAGGCCCCAAAGTGTCACCGTGGCCCCCCTTGGTTCCATGAGTTCCCACAGAGTCACAATGGTCTCCATAGTAAGGAACCAACCAAGCCCCCATGTCACAGGGGCAGATGAGGGGCAGTCACCAGAGACCAAGGGCAGCCAGATTAGATGGTGCTGGCAGATTTTGTCTGGGACCTCTCCCTGGATATAGGGAATTTTAGAGGCAGCATACCAATTTTGGACATTAATGCCTGGAGGAGAAGAACAGCTCTTTTCTATGGGAAGGAAAGCATGGAACACTAATGTTTCAGGGGCAGATGAATGGCAGCCACTAGAGCCCAGACCATCCAGATCTCTTTGTCCTGGTAGCTTTTGTTTGAAACCAACCCTTGGATATAGGGAAATTTAGAGGTGGAATCCCACATTCAGCCATTTCTGTGTTGATAAGCAGGATGGTTCTTTTCCACTGAAAGGAAAGCACAGAGCCCAAGTGTTTCAAAGGCAGAAGAGGAAAGAGGTGGATCCCAGGAAACCAAAACAGCCAGGCCTGTTTGTGCTGGCAGCTTTTGCCCTGGAGGAATCCTTGGATGTACAGGGTTTTGGAGGTGGAATCCCAATTTCAGCCATGGGCACATGGTTGAGATGGATGATTTTATCTGTAGGAAGGAAAAACACAAAGTCCAAGTGTTCTGGAAGAAGATGACAGGTGGCCACCCATAGGCCAGACCAGCCAGACTTGTCTTCCCTGGCACTTTTTGTCTTTTTGTCACCTTTTTGGGGCAATCTTTGGACATAGGGAATTTTGGAGGTGGAATCTCAATTTTGGACATAGCTGCCTGCACAGGAAGAAGAGTTCTCTATATTAGGAAGGAAAGCACAGAGCCTCAGTGTTTCAAAGGCAGATGAGAACCAGCTCTTTGGAAACCAAGGCTAGCCAGACTTGTCTCTCCTGGCAGCTTTGGTCTGGGAGCTATCCTTGGATATAGGGAATTCTTTAGGTGGATTCTCAACTTTGGCCATGGGCACGTGGACATGAAAGGTGCTTTTTTTCCTGTAGGAAAGAAAAGCACATGGTCCCAGTGTTTCAAAGGCAGATGAGAGGTGGCCCCTGGGTGGCCAACGCAGCCAGGTCTGTCTCTCCTGGCAGATTTCATCTGGGAACAATCTTTCCATAAAAGGAAATTAGGAGGAGGAATCCCAATTTTGGCCATGGGCTCCTGGAGGAGAAGGACAGTTCTTTCCCACAGGAAGGAGAGCACAGAGCCCCAGGCCTTCAGGGGCAGATCAGCAGCAGCCCTCAACATGCCAGGCTCAGCCAGACCTGTCCAGCAGCCCCCAGGAGGCCAAACCAGCCAGGCCTGTTCCATGTTCCCTTGGTTCCATGGGGCCCCTGAGTTTCACAATGGTCCCCCTGATTCCATGAGGCCCCACAGTGTCCCCATGGCCCCTTGGTTCTGTGAGGTTCTGTACTGTCAGCAATGCTCTCCTTAGTTCTGCAGTGTCACAGTGGCCACACAAAGGCCCAGGGGCTTAAAAGACAGAACATGAGCCCAGCCCAGGGTGTGGACCCTCCTTCTCCTGGGGTTTGTGTCTCACCCACGCTGGCTCCTAGGAGTTGGTAGCTGTATGTGTGTCTTTCTTTATCTCTTCTGTCTTTCTGTCTCTCTCTTTCTTTTTTCTCCTTCTAATCCTTTTTACCTGGAATGTTTTTTGGGGAATTTAACATTTTAAGAATTAAAGGTTTCCAGGTAAAATGGGCTAAGGTAATGCTGCTATGATAAGTTTTATGTTGAACTGGATGTTTTATTAAATGCTTTGCCAAAGTTCCTTGATTTCCTGTTTTTTGCCTCTAATATTATTTGTCATTTTGACCTCTTAGCACAGTTGGTTAAAGCATGGTGCTGATATCACTGAGGTTGTGCTCAGTACAGGCTGCCTGGAAGGATGTCATCTTTCTACATGGGACAGTGTGACCAGAAATGATCTCTGTCAGCAGAATTCTTTGAGTCTTTCAGCTGAATTCTCTGTCTCTCTCCTGGATCTCTGTTGCAGATGGAAGCTGCTGGTGCCATCCTCACCTTTAACTTCTCTTTTGAATGCAAACAGATGTTCCCAGGTGTGTAAAGGAAGCTTTGCTCAGTGTTTATGCAAAACTTTTCCTCATGGAACCAAGGAGACCTTTGAGACATTGCAAGGCCTTGTGTAACCAAGGGTCCATTGTGACACAGCGGGGGCTCATGGAATCAAGGAGACATTTGTGACAGTACAGAACCTCATAGAAACAAGTCTCCCTTGTGGCAAACATGGAATCAAGGAGACATTTGTGACACAGTGAGGCCTCGTGGAACCAATGGTCCATTGTTACACTCCAGATTCAAGAAGAACATGGCGACACCACAGAACCTCATGGAACCAAGGGTCCTTTGTGGCACAGCAGGGCCTTGTTGGAGCCCAGGGGACCATTGTGACAAAGCAGGGCCCAAGGGAACCATGGAGACCATTGTGACACTAAGGAAACTCATGGAACCACGGTGACCATTGGGATGCTATGGAACCTCATCGATCCAAGGATCCATTGGGACATTGTGGTGCCTCATGGAATCAAACACTGTGAAACTTGGAGGCTGAATGGAACAAGGGTTTCTATTGTGACACTGAAGAACTGTCACCCTGATTTTTCAGCCTTCTGATTGTATTTTATTTCTGCTGGAGTTTTCTCACCTTGTGACAAAACCAAAGATTAATATCTTATAAACAACACATTCTTTCCAGGTGGAAGGACAAAGTGATGGACTTCCGAGTTGACCACCTGGGTTGGAGGGGTGTTCCTCTAATCCCCCAATCCTTGACCAAATTCCAAAAACTATATATGTTGAGATCCCCCAAAAAACTTCCCTTTTCCTTTTCATCTCACATCCTGACAGCTGAGTGTGGTTCTTTTTGTGTCCTCTTGCAACACAGAACCTCATGGAATCAAGGTCACCCTGTTACACTCCAGAAGCTCATGGAACCAAGGGGCCATTGTGACCCTGCAGAACCAAGGAAACTGTTGTTGACAGTACAAAAGCTCATGGAATGAAAAGTCCACTGTGACATGATGGAACCTCATGGACCCAAGGGTCCACTGTGACTCTGTAGGGCCTCCTGGAATAGAGGGTCCATTGTGACACAGTGAGGCCTCGTGGAACCAAGGAGCCTTTGTGACACTCCAGATCCTCATGGAACCAAGGGTGCATTGAGGCACAGCAGGGGGTTGTTGGAACCAAAGAAACCACTGCTAAAAGCAGGGTAACTCATAGAGCCCAGGAGTCCATTGGTACAATATAAAACCTGTGGAACCAGGGGGCCATTGTGACACTTTGGGCCACAAGGAGCCAATGGTCTGAGTGGACCGAGACTGGACGGACTGAGAGGAAAGGAGCGGGGGGTTGGAACCACGGCGATGGTCGTCTGACCCTGAAGAAAAACATCAGCGCCACTCCATGGAGGATGGTGAGCTGCAGTGGGGAGAGAAGGATCAGAGCTAACATGGACGCCGATCTCAGTGCAGCAGTGCAGCTTCTTTTAAATATCCTCCCTAAGAGAGGAGAAAAAGTGAAGGAAGTTAGAGCAGTTGGCCCAGTGGGCCAGGAAAAAAGGAAAGTTACATGAGCCATTCTTGATACTCAGGACCGCGGAATGGAGGGAAGTTGGAGAACTGCTTTGGAACTCGGCACTTTCCAGAGGGAAAGACGGAAAGAGTGCCCGTGAGCTTGGTGTTGTATGGTGAAAGGTGCATCATACCTTGCAAGTTGTCTCTGCTGAGAAAAAAGCGGCTGCAGCAGCGATCCAGGCTTTCGAAGGGGCAGGATAGGCAAAAACAGAAATCCCGTCCCTCCCATCTCAAAAGCACCCCAAAGTCGTGAAACTTTTCAGCATTTACAACTGTCTGATTCATGGTCTGAGCACACCCGTCAGCCCCACCCCGCAGGATTTCCTTGATCATGTGACTCAGGCAGAGAACTTGTCCCCATCCGCCACTGAGATGGAGTGAGAGCGAACAGGAAATGGCTCAGCCTCCAGACTCTGTGGGCATGGAGACAGGCAGGGACTCAGGGGGAGCCGAGGGCGGAGATGGGCAGTCCCAAGTGACGCAGCACAGAGGCAGAACGCGAGGCAGAGACCAGAGTGATGTGGCGGCGCAGGCAGAGCTGACCCTCCATCAGCACACACGGGCGCAGAGTGACCCAGAGCAAAGGGAGCACGTCACCTGCCGGCGCGCGGCGGCGCACAGCGATACTGAGCACTTACCCTCCCCCGTGGGGGAGAAGCGGGCTCCACAGCGCCTGGCAACCACAGCACACATGGCAACCACAGCACACACGGCAACAACAGCAACAGCAGCTGCAAGAACAGAGACACCAACGCCGTCACACAGCCCCAGACCAACAGGGTGCCCTCTCCCCTCTGACACTGATTCAGAAACTTCAGACAGTCAAGTGACTGCTTTTGCAGCCCGTGGCAGACAGCGATCACAAAGACAATCCCAGTGTGTCACTGCCCCACCACACAAACAGCATTCATCCAATTTGCATCAAGTCATCTCCAAACTTGCTCAACTGTCACACCATCATGACAGATGAGAAACAAACAGCTGCAAGCCTTCAACCTAGAGCCCAGAGGGACCATAGCCTCGTTCTATCTTCACCAGCAATGACACCTGTTTGTTTAGTGTTAATGCCAGCTTTTGCAATAAATCCAATTGACAAACACCAAGCTGCAATTGCCAAAGCAGCAGTCATGGATGGAGACTGGGATGCAGCTAATGCCCTCTGCTGTCCTGTTTTAATTGCCAATGGCACTGCAAGATGGGAACCATACGACTGGAATATGCTCCAGAAAGCCAAGGAGACCGTCACAACATACGGACACAGATCAGAGGCAGCAAAAACATTATTCATTACATCTACACCGCTGACCTCCTTTGCCCAGCTGACTGTACCAGCATCGCATCATTGCTTCTCACACCATTGCAGCTTCTTAGTTTTGAGCTAGAATGGAAGCACCTGGCTGCAGAAGAAGCCAACAAGCATCGACAAGTGGGTGATCCGTTTTATGCAATCCAGCCCGACATGTTAACTGGGCATGGAACATACACTTCACCTGCTGTGCAGCACACCTACCCTGTTGAAATGCATCAGTTGGCTCAATCGCTACCTCTCAGAGCCATACTGCTTGTCCCAGATAAGAAAAAATCATCACTTTACTCCAGCATAAAACAAGGAGCCACTGAACCTTATGGACAATTTATAGACAGATTGGCAGCTGCTTTGAAGGATGCAACAGATTTGACAGCAAATGTGCAAGATCATCTGTTTTGTTCTTTAGCTTTTGAAAATGCCGATTCACGCACCAGAACCATTCTAGCCACACTTCTTCAGGGAAGCCCTGTTGATGAAATGTTAATGAGAGCAACTCAAGCGGAACAAAATAGTCAGAATGCAGCATTCATGGCAACCATGCACAATGCAATCAAGTACCAAGAACACATTATTGCTGCTGCTTTGGCAAATGGCAAATCCAAGATCAAGTCTTCACATGGCAACAAAGCAATTAATGTAACTTGTTATCAATGTGGCGACACAAGTCATGTTAGACAGTTTGTCAAAAGTCTTTGTGGTGCCAAAAATGCCACCTTGACCATCATGCCACTGAGGTTTGCCGAAGATCGGGAAACTTCAAACGCAGCGCATTGCGGCACCACGTGAAGACACAAATCGATGCCCTGACCCAGAAGATCTCAGCAATGGATTTTTAATTAGAAACAAGCCTGCCACTTGGGGGAGTCTTGGTGTGGATGTGGAAACAAGTGCAGAAGTCACTCTACAAGATAAAGAAGTTACAATGATTCCCGCCAATGTCTGTGGCCCAATGTACAGTGTCACGTCTCTCATTGGAGGTTTTCTCCTTGGCAGATCCTCCACAAGCAAACAAGGTGTGATTGTGATCCCAGGATTCATTGATGCAGATTTTACTGGACAACTTCAAATTTTAGCTTATGCCTTGCCACCACCGGTGACAATTCCAAAGGGCAGCATAATTGCTCAAATTGTAGCTCTTGAAAATATCTTACCACATCACCAACATCCAAGAGAGCCACACGAAAAACAAAGAATGGATGGAGGCTTTGGCTCCACTGGCCATGATGTCTTCTTCACTTTGGACTTGACAAATAGCCCATTCAGAACGGTGCGCTTGCAGTGTGGTTCTTATCGAATTAAGCTAAAACTACTCCTACACATAAGAGCAGATGTTTCTATACTGAATCAATTGTATTGGCCTCATGACTGGCCTTTGCAGGCTCCGACCAACCACATTGTCGGAATGGGTGAAATGAGAATTTCTGCAATCAGCCCAGATCCCATTCGCATCAGTTTTAAGAACAGTCAAGTTATTGTAGCACAACTGTATGTCGTGCCTTTGCCTGTCAGGCTTCCAGGACTGCTGGGCAGAGATGTGTTTTCCCAGCTTGGTTTGGTTTTAACCACAGATCAGCACTTTTCCTAATGGCCACTGCAGAGCAGCCACCCATTCTAAAGATCCCTTGGTTGACCAACAACCCTGTATGGGTCGAGCAGTGGCTCATGACTGAAACAAGGCTGAAAATTGCAGAACAGCTGATTCAAGAACAACTTGATGCTGGACACATTCGACCATCTGTTAGCCCATGGAACACTCCAATTTTTGTCATTCTGAAAAAATCAGGTAAATGGAGACTGTTGCCCGATCGGCGAAAAGTCAATGAACAGATACAGGCCATGGGTGCCTTGCAGCCCGGCCTGCCAGCACCAACCCTGATACCGCAAGGGTGGAGCATCGTTGTAATTGATTTAAAGGACTGTTTCTTTACCATTCTGCTCCACCCACAGGACACTCAATGCTTTGCTTTTACAGTGCCATCAATTAATAAAATGGCTCCAACAAAAAGATATGAGTGGGTTGTTTTACCACAAGGCATGAGAAATTCTTCATGTGTTTGTCAGTTGTTTGTTGACTGGGCCTTGCAACCAATTTGTCAATGCTTTTCCGATGCTCTAATCTATCATTACATGGACGACATTCTCATTGCCACAAAGTGATCACTGCCAAAGACAAAAATAGACTGGCTGATTTCACAATTAGAGCATCAAAGACTGATAATTGCGCCAGAAAAAATACAACAATCAGCCCCTTGGAAATACTTAGGTTGGCTGATCACAGATGTGTAGATCTGTCCCCAGAAAGTTTCCTTGCATGACCACATTACCACTTTGCATGATGCTCAGAAACTTTTTGGAGACCTGCAATGGGTTCGAACCATTGTAGTCATTACCAATGATGACTTGTTACCGTTCCTGCCATGGCTTCGTGGCAGTGATGCCAACAGTTCACAAGTTTGTACCCCCGAACAACAAAGAGCTTTAATACAACTGGGTGAGAAGCTTCAGCATGGATGGAGTGCCCGCCGTGTAGAACTTCTTCCATTGTCACTTTTCCTTTCCAACGCTGAAGCTTGCCCATTTGCCATTGTCTTTCAACGGCAAAAAAAAAGAGAGGGAGAACAGATCTGATCAAAAATTCGATTCTGCAGCAATCATAATTGAGTGGGTGTTTCTGCCTGTGCAGCCAAAGTGTCGTGTCATGAGCAGAAGAGATGCTTTTGCGGCACTGATAAGAAAAGGCAGAGACAGAATTGTAGAAATAGACGGGAAAGAACTAGCAGACATCAGCATTCCTGTGAAGGATGAGGATTTGGAATGGCTGTTGAGACACTCAGTTGCATTGCAAGAAGCGTTGTTGGATTTTGCATGTGTGGTTCACAACAGACAGCCAAAAGGTCTGATGTGGCATCTGATCACATGTCACCGATGACTGGAAAGGCCTTTGTGTTCACTGAAGTGGAAGGCAGGACAGTGTTTACAGATGCTGGGCAAAAGACAAAAAAGGCTGCATGCGTTTGGCAGCAAAAAGGAGAATGGCTGCAACATGTAATTAAGGGTGAAGCGGGAGATACACTGCAAACCCTTGAGTTGAAAGCCATGTGTTGGGCTTCGCAGACCTGGAACAAGGAACCACTCAATGTTGTGTCAAATTCTTTGTACATATTTGGAGTTGTACAGAGAATCAAAGATGCACTCCTCAGGCAAACCCAGAATCAGCGTCTTGGAGAACTGTTTTTACAACTGAGAAATGTGCTGAAACAACGTCATCATGTCTTCTGTGTTATGCACATCCTAAGTCATTAGTGCAACAGAGGTTTGGGAGAGGGCAACACACGAGCAGATGCTGCAGTCAGCTGTGTTCTCCATGTTCCCCCTCAGAACAGGTTTGAAAAGGCTCTCAACAGCCATGAGACATTCCATCAAAATGCACGAGCCTTGCACCGACAATTTCAGATTCCTTTGAGTGATGCACAAGGAATTGTGTGTGCCTGCCCTCAGTGCAGTCATCACGGGCCCGGACTGGGGCTAGGCACAAACCCAAAGGGACTGAAAGATTTAGAACTGTGGCAAATGGATGTGACTCATATTCCAGAATTTGGAAGATTGAAATACCTCCATGTCACAATTGATACCTATTCTAAGTTTATTTCGGCAAGAGCACAGCCAGGGGAAAAGCTTTACATGTAGAAAGACATCTGTCTGTTTTCTTTGCAGTCATGGGTGTGCCTGTGGAAATCAAAACTGACAACGGACCAGCCTACGTTGGTCAGGGAGTTGCCAGATTTATACAGAAATGGGGGGTGAAACATACCACAGGGATCCCTCATTCTCCCACAGGTCAAGCAATTGTAGAAAGAGCAAACCGCACCCTGAAAGAATATATTGCAAAGCAAAAGCAGACCGATGACATTGATGTAGTTAGTAGGTTGTCAAAAGCATTGTTTACTTTGAATTATTTATGTTTAGCGGAAGGTCGAGAAGAACCTGTGGTCGTGATTCATCATCACGCAGTAAAAGAGAGGAGGACACAGGCAATTCCGGGACTTTTTATTTATTATAAAAACATGCATACAGGTGAGTGGCAAGGGCCGAGTCAAGTGTTGTTTAATGGTTGTGGATACATGTGTGTGTCCACAGACACTGGTCCTGTCTGGGTGCCAAGTCACTTTACCCGTGCGTGTCCTCTGGCAAGAATACCATCGGACAGTGAAAACAATCTGGAAGACAACAACCTGCCTGGAACATTTTCGAACAATTCCAACCCCAATTAGAATTAAGTTTTAGACATGTGAAATAACTAGTTTGTATAATTATCTTTGTAAAAGTTAAGTTATTATAAGTTGGAAGTATTTTTAATAGAACGCTGAAGGTAAACACCAAAAGTACCAGCAAAATGCTGTGGGTTGAACTACTTATTCTCTATATTGTGTTAACACGAAATGTATTTGGAGTGCTCGACATCGACAAAAGAGAAAACATGTGGGTCACATGGACCAATCGAACTGGACAAGATTAATTTTGTCTGTCTTTAGCGACAATCTGTCTTTAGTCCAGTCCTTTTTGCACCTGTTTAATCAGAGTTCCATTGCTTTCAATGACAGAGTTCAAAAACTGGACTCAAGCCAAAATATATCCAAATCTGACAGAGGCTTGGAACACATGGTGCCATCAGCCCATTGAGTCCACTTGCACCTAGTCTGAAACTTGGTGTGAAATCCATAAAATCCCAAGAAATTATTTAGGAGAACAATCTGTTGCAATCATGCAAGATCTTAAAATAATAGGTACTGAGCCACAGGAATTTGATCTCCTTGGTTCTGTACCAAGTAATTATTGTTTGACATTTAAGTTTGATATTGTTTACGTATGACAATCCAAAGTCAGCAACACTTGGTTGTTTCCTAAATCCCCGTTGTATTATAGCAATACAGAGTACTGCAACAATTGGACACAGCTTGTAGCACCACGATGAGATGCTGCAAGAAAATTACCACCTGGAATTTTCCTCATCTGTGGGAATCGAGACTGGTCTGCAGTACCCTAGAGACCTGCAGGGGGCCCATGTTACTTTGGGAAATTAACCCTGTTTGCTCCTTTCATTCATCAAATTACAAAGTTTTCACAAACACCCTGATGATCCAAATGGAATGTTCTTGAGTTAGATCCCACCTGTAAATCTTCAGTATCGTTGTGGGGACCCCCAACTGTAATAGTAGCATCAATTTTTGCCCCAGGAATTGCATCAGCACAAGCTCTGACCCAGTTACGAACCTTAGCTTGTTGGACATCAGAACAAATTAACATAACATCTAATATGTTGAGTGAACTTGCTGTGGATGTTAAAATCATCCGCCATGCAGTGCTCCAAAACAGAGCTCCCATCAACTTCCTTCTCCTTGCTCAAAGGCATGGATGTGAGGAATTTGAAGGCTTGTGCTGCATGAATTTATCAGATCACTCTCATTCAATTTATGAACAGCTCAGACAGCTATCTATATCTATATCTATATCTAGATCTTGGACTACCCTAACTGAGGCCTGACCTGAGGCCTTGTTGAGGCCTTGAAGCCTGTGACACAGATAAAATTACTCAGTAAATTGTGGTGCACTTCGAATTAGATATTAAGGTGTCAGGGAAAAATAATGGGGTGTTGAAGGTCACTGAATAGAGTTATTAATAGGCACATGTTAGCCACCTTAAAAGTAAACCAAATATTTTTGTGTGCTTGCATTCTTTCCTCTGCTGTGTGCCAATGAAAAAGCTATTGGATGTGTAAACTATGTAGAAATGTATACAAGCCGCCATTCCACACAAAACAAGAACCACAGTGTTGCTTTCATCCAACCCTCTATTATTATTAGTGGTATCCCTGGCTTCACAGTTCAGCAGTCCTGGCTTGTTCTAGAAGTCCCCAGGTGAATTAAGAGAGCTCGTGCAGAGACCTGAACCAGTCATGGTCAATCCAGAGAGCAGAGATATCACTGATCAAGGAGATGAGTAGGGTTAAGACTCAGACCAATCAGTGTCTAGAGCTGAGAGTTATGAACTCTCTATATAAAAAGGTTTTAAACAATTAAACTGTCCATTTTGTCTAATGATGATGAGGACTTGAGTCACGATTTCTGTTACCCTACCTACAACTGACACTTAATGGAATAGAACAGCAGAGCCTTGGAGAAACAGATAAAGGATGTAACTCCAGAAAACAGAAGTCATTCAAAGTGCAAGCAGGCTGCCAGCTCAGCTCTGCAAGGCTGACAAAACAGAAGTTATGCAAAACAAGGATATTGCCTTCACTCAAAAGTGGCGGTCAAGAAACAGCCACCTAAAAAGGACACTGGACATTGAAGACAGAGCTCAAAGAACCATGTAAGGACTTGTGCTAAGGGGTGCAACTATGTCAAATAAAGTCAAAGGAAGTGGGGATAGCTCATGAATGTGTAATCAGTGTGTGTGATAAAAACTTTGTTCATTCCATGCTCAGTGCACTCAAATGGTGAAAGGATTGCCCAAGTGACCAGCACATTGTAATAAAGAACACCTGCTTTCAAATACTCAAAACTGTGTTTAAAATTTCTATCCAGCAGATTTCAGTACCAATGGTGTTCTTGACTCCATTGTGCCCCACTGTGGCAGGACATACCCCCTACTACAGAAGAGCTTATCTGCAGCTGGTGTGACAGCTCCAGACATTCTCTCCCCCATGAGGAGTGATGAGACAACCTTGGCCAGCTAGTTGTTATGAGCCAGGGAGTTGCTACATCCTCTGGTGCTAGGAGTAGAACTCCCAGTAAACAAGTGAGTGTGAGAACAGATAAGGGGAGATAAGCCAGACATTTCTGACTGAAAAGGCACTACTTTTACAGCTATAAAAGCTACACCATTTTCCACGGAGGTAGAAGCCTCCTACACACACTCTGGAAATGTGCAGGGACTTCTCCCACAAGCTCAGACATGAACTCTGAGGATACTCTCCCAGGGAATTGAGAGAAGAATTCTAAGTGTACCCCATCACCAACTTGATGGTAAGTTACATTGATTCCTAATCTATATTTTTTCTTTGCTAGCTGTAATATCAGTACATTTAGACTATTAGGAGTTCTTTTTGTTTTATTCCAGTGTTATACCTAGTCTGTTAAATTTTTGTCAAATAAATATTTAATTTGGTCATAGACCTAATCTGCCATTATAAAGAACTTCTTACCAAGAGCAATCTGGGGTGCAGGCTGCTCCAAACAGAGCTACTGCCAGAAATCTGGGTCAAAGGCAGGACTTGTCTAAGCTCTCTTTCTCCATCCACAACACCTAGAGTTTCACAATGGTTCCTTGGTTCCATGAGGCTCTGTAGTGTCACAATACCTGTAGTTTCCATGAGGATTTGTATTATCACTCATATCCTTTTTTCCATTGAGGCCCACAGTGTCTCAATGGTCCCTTTCCTTTATGTGGCCATCCTGTGTCACAAGGGCTCCTTGGTTCCATGAGCATCTCTAGTCTCAACATGATCTCCTTGGATCCACAATGTCACAATGGACAACTGGTCCCATGGGATCTCAGAGCGTCACAATAAACCCCTAGTTCCATGAGGTTCTGTAGTGTCACCATTGTCTCTCTGGTTCAATGAGGCCCTTGAGTGTCACAATGGCTGCTTGGTTCTGGCAGCTTCCATAGGGTCAAGAATGGTCTCCTTGTTTCTGCAGTGTCATAAGGACCCCTTGGTTCCATGAGGTTCAGTCTTGGTTTGAAAGACAGGTGCCTGCTAGGGAAGGCAGGAGCCTCCCTTGGAATGGAGAATGTAAACCCCCTCCCTCTGAATCATTAAAATTTTGAAATTAAGGGGCTCTCAGGCAAAAAGATATGAGAATAGGAATAACAGTTCTTTACTAGCATGTCTAACAAGGCAAGCAAGCAATCATAACTGTGGGATTAACAACAAACAGAGCCAGGCCCCCAGTGAGCCCTTCTCGGCCGCGGGCAGTTTCCCCTTTGGTGCAGTTCCGGTCACAGCCAGCAGGGGCGCTGGTGGCTCCCGGTGGGCGGGGCAGGTGCGATGATTCCCCCGCGGCTGCAGGGGGCGCTGTGGCGCGGGCTCGGGGAGCGCGCGGGAATGGCGGCTTTGTCCCAGCCGGGAGGGATGGAAGAGAGGCCTCGCTGCACTAACCCTTGGGGCTGCTGATCCCAGGGCCCTGGCAGGACTCTGGGGAGCAGCAGGCTGGAAGGGCAGGGATGAGCAGAAATCCTGGGGCAGGGGACGAGATGTATCAGACACTCTGCGGTGATCGCTGGGACTGCAGGACGTCCCAGCAGGGCAGGGGTTGCAGGGCCCATCAGCAGGAGAAAGGCAGCTCCCAGCTGGGTTGTAGCAGTGGGGGTGAAATTCCTTTCCCCAAGCAGCAGCTTGACCATCCTCTTCCCAAAGCCGAGAGCAAGTGAGAACGACCAGCTGCCCCAGCTCGTCCTTTACCTGCCTCTCTTCTCGTGGTATCTCTGTCCCTCTGAGAGAAACTCCCAAAAACCAGAGGGGTGACACCAGACACCCTCCATCCCTGAGGCCTGGCCACCTCCCCCTGTCTCAGGCATTCAGCCATGAATGTATCTTAGCAACTCAATGGGAAATGATTCCACAAGTAAAAGAAAAGAAAAAGAAAGAAAAGGAAAGAATAGGAAAGGAAATCCAACCCCCAGCTGGTTCCTAAATGTCACTGGTCTCCTTGGTTCTATGTGACCCTGCTCTGTCACTACAGCCCCTTGGTTCCATGAGTTTCTGTACTGTCATCAATGGTTCCTTTGCTCCAATGAGAGCCCATGTCACAATGGACCCTGGGTCCCATGAAGTTCTTGAGTGTCACAAAGGCTCCTTGGTTCCACGAGGCCCCACTGTGTCACAATGGACCCTCTATTCCAGGAGGCCCTACAGAGTCACAGTGAACCCTTGGGTCCATGAGGTTCCATCATGTCACAGTGGACTTTTCATTCCATGAGCTTTTGTACTGTCAACAACAGTTTCCTTTGGTTCTGCAGTGTCACAATGGCCCCTTGGTTCTATAAGCTTCTGGAGTGTAACACGGTCACCTTCATTCCATGAGGTTCAGCAGTGTCACAATAGAAACCCTTGTTCCATTAGGCCTCCAAGTTTCACAGTGTTTGATTCCATGAGGCACCACAGTGTCCCAATGAACCCTTGGATCTCTGAGGTTCCATAGCATCCCAATGGTCACCATGGTTCCATGAGTTTCCTTAGTGTCACAATGGTCTCCATGGTTCCATTGGGCCCTGCTTTGTCACAATGGTCCCCTGGGTGCAAACAAGGCCCTGCTGTGTCACAAAGGACCCTTGGTTCCATGAGGTTCTGTGGTGTCACCATGTTCTTCTTGAATCTGGAGTGTGACAATGGACCATTGGTTCCACGAGGCCTAGATGTGTCACAAATGTCTCCTTGATTCCATGATTGCCACAAGGGAGACTTGTTTCCATGAGGTTCTGTACTGTCACAATTGTCTCCTTGATTCCATGAGCCCCCGCTGTGTCACAATGGACCCTTGGTTACACAAGGCCTTGCAGTGTCTCAAGGTTCCATGAGGAACACAGAAGCTTTGCATAAACACTGAGCAAACCTTCCTTTACACACCTGGGAACATCTGTTTGTATTCAAAAGAGGAGTTAAAGGTTAGGATGGCACCAGCAGCTTCCACCTGCAACAGAGATCTGGGACAGGGACAGAGAATTGAGCTGAAAGACTCAGAGAATTCTGCTTACAGAGATCATTTCTGGTCACACTGTCCCTTGTCGAAAGGTGACATCATTCCAGGCAGCCTGTACTGAGCATGTGGTTCCTGAGTAGGGTTTGTTGTTTAGGAAACCTGCTCAGCCCTTTCCATTCTTTCCTCACAAAGAGGAAAACTTCTCCTGGGCCTGTGTGCAGGCAGAGCCCTGAGGAGAGCAGGTGGCACATGGTGCAATGGGCTGGGACACCCAGCTGAGAGCTCAGGGAACAAGGTTCTGATGCAGGCACAGGGATGTCAGTCCTAGGTGGGCAATGTCAGACATGTGAGGTTGGGGTGAGGAGCAGGTTGTCCAAACAGGGTCAGCCTGCAAGGGGCTCATTCTTCTCTGTGCCCAGACCTCCTAAGGAGACATTCAGCATCAAGATCACTTAAGAAATCACCTCTTCTCTGTACTGGATAACAAAAAAAAGGCTTGATTAAAAAAAAAAAAAAAAAAAAAAAAAAGTCATGACATGCATTTTGAAATCTTCCTCCATAAGAGAACTCCAAACTGACTCCAATCAGCTGCACAAGCCCTGGAGACATGAAGACAAATGAAGGAAGACAAGGAGCTCCTCAGGGCTTTCTGTATTTTAATCAGCCCCACACTGGATTTGGGGCTGAGTCCAGGAGCCCCAGGCACAGAGAGAAGGTTGAAGAAGCTGCTCAAGGAGTCAGAAGCAAAAGTCCAAGTCCCTTGGAGCATCCCTGGGCCCCAGGGAGGGCAGGGAGTTACAAAGGCTCCCCAGGGACTGGTGAGAGCAGATCCTTGAGGGCAGGATTGCAGGGAGGCCAAGGCTGTGAGCAGGGAACTGCAATGCTGAGCAAGACCCATAGAGGGATTGAACCCACAACCTCAGTGATATCAACACCATACTTTAACCAACTGAGCTGAGAGGTCAAAACAACACAAAACTTTAGTGGCAAAATACAGAAAGGCAAAGAACTTTGGCAAAGTGTTTAATAAAACATCCAATTCAACATAAAATTCTTATTGTAGCAGTACGTTCATTTGCTTAGCCCATTTGACCTGGAAACCTTTAACCCTTAAAATGTTAAGTTCCCAAAAAACATTCCAGGTAAAAAGGATTAGAAGGTGAAAAAAGAAAGAGACAGAAAGACAGAAGAGATAAAGAAAGTCATGCATACAGCTACCAACTCCATGGAGCCAGCGTGGGTGAGACACAAACCCCAGGAGAAGGAGGGTCCACACCATGGGCTGAGCTCATGTTCTGTCTTTTAAGCCCCTTGGCCTTTGTGTACCCACTGTGACACTGCAGAACCAAGGAGAGCATTGCTGACAGTACAGAACCTCACAGAACCAAGGGGCCATGGGGACACTGTGGGGCCTCATGGAATCAAGGGGATCTTTGTGAAACTCAGGGGCCCCATGGAACCAAGGGAACATGGAACAGGCCTGGCTGGTTTGGCCTCCTGGGGGCTGCTGGACAGATCTGGCTGAGCCTGGCATGTTGAGGGCTGCTGCTCATCTGCCCCTGAAGCCCTGGGGCTCTGTGCTCTCCTTCCTGTGGGAAAGAACTGTCCTTCTCCTCCAGGGGCCCATGGCCAAAATTTGGATTCCTACTCCTAATTTCCTTATATGCGAACATTGTTTGATTGTAAGATGAAATCTGCCAGGAGAGACAGATCTGACTGCCTTGGCCACCCAAGGGCCACCTCTCATCTGCCTTTGAAACACTGGGACCATGTGCTTTTCTTTCATACAGGAAAAAAGCATCTTTCATATCCAGGTGCCCATGGCCAAAGTTGGGAATTCACCTCCAGAATTCCCTGTATCCAAGGATAGCTCCCAGACCAAAGCTGCCAGGAGAGACAAGTCTGGCTAGCCTTGGCTTCTTGAGGGCTGGTTCTTATCTGCCTTTGAAACACTGGGGCTCTGTGCTTTCCTTCCTAATATAGAGAACTCTTCTTCCTGTCCAGGCAGCTATGGCCAAAACTGAGGTTCTCTTGCCAGGGTAACCTTGATAGAAAAAAGGGAGGACTGGCCAGAGAAAACGTAGGTCTGCTCAATGTGAGTAACACTACGTAACTCCTTTATTTCAAGAGAAATGGTGTCTTTTATACACTTCTATATAGTTTACAGTTTGGATAGCTCAGTCATTGGCATACAGCAAGAGAAAGAATGTAAACACACATTATTTTAGTTACAATTAAGGTGGCTACACATGTGCCCACCAACTACTTCACCCAGTGACCTTCAAACCTTAATCTTTTTCCCAAACACCTTAAGAACTCTTTTCTAACTGCGCCACAACCTTACAAGAATTTTATCTGCGTCATGGCTCCAAGGCCCCGACAAGGCCTCAAACCAGGCCTTGACCAGGCCTCAGGTCAGGGTAGTTCAACATTCTGACATAAATCATGACCTCCTACCCTGAGGAGATTAGCAACAAATCCCCTTTTTTCTTTTGAACTACCCAGACAGAGTCAAAGACGCCACCAATGGCATTTTACATACACTACAACACACGAGGCGCTACTGTTAATACAACTATGATAATAAACAAAATGATTCCCTTTTCCCAGTGTTTCCTTAAAAATTCTTAACTTAAAATGTTAATAAATTCACACATTCTAAAACTAATCTTGACTAGGTTCAGAAGGTTCAGGATTATCAGATGATGTTCCAGGTAGATCATTGTCATCTTGACTGTCCTCTTGATTGTTTTCACTGTTTGATGGCATTTTTGCCAGAGGACACGCAAGGGTAAATCGACTCGGCACCCAGACAGTACCAGCTTTTGTGGATACACACATGTATCCACGACCATTAAACAACACTTGACTTGGTCCTTGCCATTCACCCGTCTGCGTATTTTTGTAATAAACATACAGTCCTGGAATTGCCTGCGGCCTTCCCTCTTTCACTGCGTGATGATGTATCACAACCGCAGGTTCCTCCCGACCTTCTGCTAAACATAGATAATTTAAAGTAAACAATACCTTCGACAATCTACTAACTATGTCAGTGTCATTGGTCTGCTTTTGTTTTGCAAGGTATTCTTTCAGGGTGCAGTTTGCCCTTTCAACAATAGCTTGTCCTGTGGGCGAATAAGGGATCCCTGTGGTATGTTTCACCCCCCATTTCTGCATGAACCTAGCAATTCGTTGGCCGACATAGGCTGGATCATTGTCAGTCTTGATTTCCACAGGCACATCCATGACTGCAAAACAAGCAGACAGATGTCTCTCTACGTGCAAACCTTTTTCCCCTGGCTGTGCTGTTGCCGAAATAAATTTTGAAAACGTGTCAACAGTGACATGGACGTATTTCAATCTCCCAAACTCTGGGACATGAGTCATGTCCATTTGCCACAACTCTAAAGCTTTCAGTCCCTTTGGGTTTGTGCTCAGCCCCAGTCCAGGCCCGTGGTGACTGCATTGAGGGCAGGCACGCACAATTCCTTGTGCATCACTCAAGGGAATCTGAAATTGTCGGTGCAAGGCTCATGCGTTTTGATGGAATGTCTCATGGCTGTTGAGAGCCCTTTCAAATTTGTTCTCAGGAGGAGCATGGGCGACACCGCTGACTGCAGCATCAGCTCGTGCGTTGCCCTCTCCCAAACTTCTGTTGCACTGATGACTCCGAATGTGCATCACACAGAAGACATGATGGTGTTGCCTCAGCACATTTCTCAGCTGCAGGAACAGTTCTTCAAGATGTTGATTCTGGGTTTGCCTGAGGAGTGCATCCTCAATTCTCTGCACAACTCCAACCACGTACAAAGAATCGGACACAACATTGAGTGGTTCCTTATTCCAGGTTTGCAAAGCCCAACACACAGCTTTCAATTCAAGGGTTTGCAGGGTATCTCCTGCTTCACCCTTAATCACATGTTGCAGCCATTCTCCTTTTTGTTGCCAGACACACGCGGCCTTTTTCATTTTTCGGCCAGCATCTGTGAACACCATTCTGCCCTTCACTGGTCTCAGTGAACACAAAGGTCTCTCCAACCAACAGTGTCGCGTGATCAGATGCCACATTGGTCCTTTTGGCTGCCTGTTGTGAACCACACCTGCAAATCCCAACAATGCTTCCTGCACTGCAACTGAGTGCCTCAACAACCACTCCAAGTCTTCATCTCTTGCGGGAATGCTGATGTCTGCTGGTTCTTTCCCGTCTATTTCAATGATTCTGTCTCTGCCTTTCTTTATCAAGGCAGCAAAAGCGTCCGTCCTGCTCATGACACGACACTTTGGCTGCACAGGCAGAAACACCCACTCAATAACAATTGCTGTAGAATCTGAGACAATTTTTTGGTCAGAGTCAAAGTTTCTTTCAGGTTTTTGTTCAGAGTCGTTCTCCCCTTTTTTCTTTTGCCATTGAAAGACAATGGCAAGCGGACAAGCTTCAGCGTTGGACAGAAAGAGCGACAACGGAAGAAGTTCCACACGACGTGCACTCCAACCACATTGAAGCTTTTCTGACACCGTCAGCAAAGCTTTCCGTTGCTCAGGGGTACAAACTCGCAAACTGTCAGTATCACTGCCACGAAGCCATGGCAGAAATGGTTGCAAGTCATCATTGGTGATGCCAACAATGGTTCTAACCCATTGCAGGTCACCAAAGAGCTTCTGAGCATCATGCAAGGTGGAAATGTTGTCATGTAAAGTGATCTTTTGGGGACGAATTTGCGCATCTGTGATCAGCCATCCTAAATACTTCCAAGGAGCTGATCGTTGTATCTTTTCAGGCGCAACTTTCAGTCCTTGATGCTCTAATTGTGAAATCAACCAGTCAATCTTTGTCTTCGACAATGGGCACTTTCACGCAATCAAAATGTCGTCCATGTAATGATAGATCAATGTGTCAGAGAGTTGCTGACGAATTGGTCGCAAGGCCCAGTCAACAAACAACTGACACATGCATGGAGAATTTCGCATTCCTTGCGGGAAAACGACCCATTCATATCTTTTTGTTGGAGCCATTCGATTCGTGGACGGAATTGTGAAAGCAAAACGTTGAGTGTCCTGTGGGTGGAGTGGAATGGTAAAGAAACAGTCCTTCAAATCAATGACAACAATGCTCCATCCCTGTGGAATCATGGTTGGTGCTGGCAGGCCTGGTTGCAAAGCACCCATAGCCTGCATCTGCGCGTTCACCTTCCACAAGTCATGCAGCAGTCTCCACTTGCCTGACTTTTTCGGGATGACAAAAATTGGAGTGTTCCACGGACTAACAGATTGTCGAATATGTCCAGCATCCAGTTGTTCCTGGATCAGTTGTTCTGCAATTTTCAGCCTTGTGTCAGTCATGGGCCACTGCTCGACCCATACAGGGATGGGTGGCTGCTCTGCAGTGGCCACTAAGAAAAACGCAGGTCAACACCAAGCCAAGCTGGGACAGTACGTCTCTGCCCAACAGTCCTCGAATCCTGGGATCCAAGGGCATGACGTACGGTCGTGCTACAATGACTTGACCCTCTTCGAAAGTGATGCGAATGGGATCTGCACTGATTGAAGGAATCCTTATTCTGCCCACTCCGATGATGTGATTGGTCAGAGCTTGCAAAGGCCAGTCAGAAGGCCAATACAATTGGTTCAAAATTGAAACGTCCAACCCTCTGTCAAGAAGAAGCTGTTGCTGAAGTTGTTCAGCACCACGCTGTAAAATCACAGTTCTGACTGGACGATTATTTAAATCCACAGTAAAAAAAACTTCATGGCCAGTGGAGCCAAAACTTCCATCCAGTCTCTCTTTTTGGTGTGGCTCCTTTGGTTGTCGGTGATGTGGCAAAAAGCTTTCAAGAGCCACAATCTGAGCAATTCTGCTGCCCTTTGGAATGGTCACAGGTGGTTGCAGGGCATAAGCTAGAATCTGAACCTGGCCAGTAAAGTCCACATCGATGAGTCCAGGAATAACAACCACTCCTTGCTTGCTCGTGGAGGATCTGCCAAGAAGCAAACCTCCCACAAGAGACTTGACACTATACAATGAGCCACAAACATTGGTGGGAATCAAGGTAACTTCTTTGTCTTTTAGAGTAACTTCTTTAGTTGTTTCCACGTCCACACCGAGACTTCCCCAAGTGGCAGGTTTGTTTTTAACTAAAAATCCATCACTGGCGTCTTTTGGGACAAGGCATTGACTTGTGTCTTCACGCGGTGCCGCGATGCGCTGTTCATGGAGTTTCCCGACTTTTTGCAAATTTTGGTGGCATGACTGTCAGTGTTGCACCTTTGGCACCACACAGGCTTTTGGCATGACTGCTTGGCATGACCTGTCTCACCGCACCGGAAACAAGTCATTTTGTGTAGCCTGTTGCTGCGTGAAGACTTGCTCTTAGATTTACCTTTTGTCAAAGCAGCAGCAAGGATATGGCCTTGCTGTTTGATGGCATCATGCATGGTCGCCATGAAAGCTGCATTCTGACTGTTTTGTTCTGCTCGAGTTGCTCTCACAAGCATCTCATCAACAGGACTTCCCTGGGGAAGTGTGGCTAGAATGGTTCTGGTGTGTGAGTTGATGTTGTCAAAAGCCAAGGTACGAAACAGTTTATCTTGCACCTCTTCCGTTAAATCTGGAGCATCTTTCAAAGCTACTGCCAACCTATCAATAAATTGAGAGTATGATTCACCTGGTCCTTGTTTGATGGAGGCATAAGGTAATGCCTTTTTCTTATCTGGAACCAGCAGTATAGCTTTGAGTGCCAGTGACTGCGATAGTTGATGCATCTCGACAGGATAGGTGAGCTGAACAGCAGATGATGCATATGCGCCATGCCCAGTTAACATGTCGGGCTGAATGGCATACAATGGATCTCCCACTGTCTGATGTTTGCTGGCTTCCTCTGCAGCCAGACGCTTCCATTCTCGCTCAAAGATGAGAAGCTGTGATGGTGTGTGAAGCAACGTAGCAATGTTCGCACAGTCCCATGGACAAAGAAGATCAGCAGTGTATATATATTGTAAAATGCTTCTTGCTGCCTCTGATCTGAGTCCATAATTTGTTATAGTGTCTTTTGCTTTTTATAGTATTTTCCAATCTTAAGGCTGCCATCGTGCAGTGTTATTCTCAATTATCACAGGGCAGGAAAGGGCACCGGCTCCATCCCAGTTCCCATCCATGACTGCTGCTCTCGCTGCTGCCGCCTTACCCTCTGCAATCGGGTTGCTTGTAAACGTTTGTTGTTCTTGTTTGTTGGACATTTGAACAAGTTTGGAAATTATCTGCTGCAATTCTGATGAATGTTGTTTGTTTTGCGGGGCTGTGACACCTTGTGGCTGTTGTGGTTGCTGTCTGCCATGGGCTGCAAAGGCTGATATTTGATTGTTGTCCGCAGTTTCTGGGTCTGAATCAGAATCAGAGGGCAGTGGATGCTGAGCTGGTTCAAAGCTGCGTGGCTGCGCTAGCATTTCATTCATCGCAGCCGCTCCTGCCGGCGTTGCCATGCAAGCTGTGGTTGCCAGGCGATGCGACGCTGGCTCTCCCGACGGGAACTGTGCCGTGTTGCCAGGCACTGCCGCGCGCCGAGGAATTACGTTGATTTCCGGCTCCGCCTGCACTGCCACGTCATGTCGGGTCTCTGCCTGCACTGCCACGTCATTTTGGTCTCGGCCTCTCATTCCACCCTGAACTCCGCCTCGGCTCTGCGTCACTTGGCTCTGCCCATCCCCGCCCTCAGCTCCGCCTGAGTCTCCGCCTGTCTCCACGCCCACCGAGTGAGGCGATGGCACCACTTCTGGCTGGCTCTCAGTCTGTGCTGGAGGTGAAGGAGACAAGTCCTGTGCCTGGGTCACCTGATCAAGGACATCCTGGGGGGTAGGGCTGACGGATGCGCTCAAACCACGGATCGGCTGATTACAAGGACCGAAAATTTTTGCGGTTTTGGGCTTTTACGGCTTCTGCGGTGGGGGGAGCTCTGGTTCTACCTGCTCTGCCCCCTCGAAAGCCTCAATAGCTGCCACGGCCGCTTTTTTCTCTGCCGTGACAAGTTGCAGGGTACGGATCACTTTTTTCCCACATTACATCAAGCTCCTGTGCAATCTTCCCTACTTTCCCACCGGATATTACTGTTCTCCAGAGTAAATCACCGATCTCTTTCCATTCGGTTGTACTAAACATCAGGGAAGGTTTTTGCAAATGTCCCTTCTTTCTCGCCCATAGGGCCAACTGCTCTAGTTTGCATTCTTTAAATTTTTCACCTCTCTGAGAGAGAATATTGTAAAGCAGCTGCACCGCAGCGCCCAAATCAATATCCATATTTTCTCGTCTTTCTCTCTTTCCTTGATGCGGCTTACCTTCGTCCACAGGGTGGCGCTGATGCGACAACCACTGTGGCACCAGTCCTCCTGCTCCACTCCACTCAGACTGTCCCGGCTCGGTTTCGTCCCGGTCTACGCTGACTGCACTGCTTTCGCATCGATTCCGAGGCAGGTCCAAGCACGGAGGCTTCAAGGAAGTCCGCCTGCGTCTAAGCTAGGACTCCTGGGTCCACCTGCGTTTAAGCTAGGACCGAAGACGGTTTATCCGCGTTTTAGGCTAAAACCGTCTGGACGATTTACCCGCAGTTAAGCTAAAACCCTCCGCCGCACGTCTGCAGCAAAATTTACGTCGCAACGACAAAAAGAAAAAAAAAAAACCCCTCGAGGGTAAAACCCATTTAAGGAAAAACTGTCCCTGAGATCCAGGCGCCAGATCTCGCCAGGGAAACCTTGATAGAAAAAGGGAGGACTGGACAGATAAAACGTAGGTCCGCTCAATGTGAGTAACACTACGCAACTCCTTTATTTCAAGAGAAATGGCATCTTTTATATGTGGAGAGGTTGAGAAGCTGGCTGAGAAATGGGAAGAAGATAAAGGACACAATAGCTTTCAGAAAAGACACAATGGCTCTCAGAACTAGAAGCTAGGACAAGGCCAGCATGAGGATGAGAGAGAAGAACTGAGATCATGAGAAAGAGGAGTTAAATGCTACAAGGTGATACAAACTGTTGCAATATGCTGATATAACATGAAGTAAACTATTGTATAGTCACTACCAATTAGGAGCTTAGCTTTTGCAATATGTATGAGTTAATTAAGCAAAGTATATAACTCAAGATTGTACTTAAATAAACTGAGTTCTGCTGATGACCATATGGTGTCGCGTCTCCCTTCTCCGACAAATGGCGCCCGAACAGGGACCTGAACAGGAACCTGAAGCTGAAGCTGCCTCTCGTCTCGACTAAAAGAAAAAGGGGGAGCACGTCTGCCTGCGCCTGGCGAAAGAAGAGCTTTCGCGAAAGAAGAGCTTCCGCGCCCTGGTGCACGTCTGCCACGGTTGGAGAAGTAGGGTTGGGACCTGATGCAACCGGGTCGGCGTTAAACGAGGAAGGGATAACGCCCTCAGGAGCCATATAGGTGGTCCTGAGCCATACGTGCTGCCGAAGCCGGAGAGTTGCAACAGCGCTGACGACATAATGGACAGGCAAGCAGCATATGATTTATTTATGACAGGGTTAGAGAAACGGGGGGTTAAGGAGATAAGGAAAGACCTCCCGGGGTTGTTAGAATGGGGATATGCTAAAGGTTATTTTGTTAATCCACATTCGGTGCATGAGCTCACCGAGTGGAAAAAGTTAGGTGATGAGTTATTTACTTTAGTTTTGGGGGAGGATAAAACAGCAAAAAAGTTAGCTAAGACATGGCAAATTGTTCAAAATACTTTGTTGCAACAAGAGGCTGAAAAGCGGGCTGCTAAAGAAGCCTTAAAGGCACAAACTAGAAATGAACAGTATACAGCTACTGAGGAGCCAAAAGCCCCAGCTGTAACAAAAGTACTGATACCCTTGCCGGGAACATCGGGAGTCACAAGTAGTTCGGTAGAACCCTCTGCGCCTCTGCCCGAAATATCTATACAGTCATCGCATGTGTCTAGTGAGCCACAGGCGCCACAATTATCCCTTGTCCCTAAGTCACAAAGTAGCTTGTGGGAGGAGAAGGTGAGACAGCGCAAAGAGGCATGGAATGCAGTAGCAAAACATGGCTTTGAACAGGGAGATGAGGCGCAGATTGATGCAGGAAAGCTATGGGCTTTTCCAGTGGCTTATACGCAAGGTGTAGATGCACAAGGTAATCCGATTCAAGCAGGAGAATATACTCCGTTAGATTGGAAAATGCTGGTTCAATTGCAACAGACTGTTAGTCAATTTGGCTTTAAGAGTGAGCCTGCTCGACAGATGCTAGATTATATTTTTAACACTCAGCTGTTAATTCCTACTGATTTGCGAAGTGTGGTAAAGCTGATACTCACACAGCATCAACAATTGGTTTTTAATGCACATTGGCAAGCACAGGTTAATGAATCTGTTGCAGTACAAAGAGGGGCAGGAGATCCGTTGCATAGGATAACAATAGATGAATTGATGGGATTGGGACCTTATCAGAGAACAGAAGCTCAGATGATTATGGGTCCGGATAAAATAAGAGAGGCTATGAGATTGGTGAGGGCAGCTTTGGATGCTGTAAAGGATAGTTCTGGGATACCTATGTATATGGCAATTAAACAAGGAAGAGATGAGTCTTTTGGAAATTTTGTGGATAAAGTTGCTTCTGCAATTCAGAGAGCAGGTGTTCCAGAATATATGCATGGAGCATTGCTTAAGCAATGTGCGTTGCAGAATAGTAATGATCATACGAAAAGAGTGTTAGCTACATTGGGTGCAAATTGGACTATTGAAGAGGCTATAGAAAGAATGTCACTACAGCCTGCAGGGTCACAGGTTTTTATAGTTGAGGCAATTAAGGAATTAGGAAAGGAAATTGGTAAAGGGTTACAAAAACAGTCAGAGTCAAATCAGGCTCAAGTCCTTGCAGCTCTTGCTCCTCTCCGTGCCTCAGCAGCAGCTCCTGTGGTTTCTACAAATCACAAGCCACCTTCCATACGATGCTACCGATGTGGAGTCAGTGGACATATACGAAGAAATTGCAGAGCAACTAAAGTTTGGTGTCAGTCCTGTCAGAGTGATAATCATAACTCCTCTGCATGCCGCCAACGATCGGGAAACTTCAGGCGGAGCGCGAACTCAGGCAGCCGCGCAAAGACACAAATTGCCGCCATAGCAACACCGCCCGTTCCCGCTCTACCGCCACCTCCTGCCTCCAGCCAGCCACAGCAGGGAGCCTGGGACTCGACTTGGCAGCAGCAATAAAGGTTACGTTAATGACCACGAGGCCCACTAAAATTCCAACAGGCGTGTTTGGACCTATACAAATACAAGGAATAAATTATGGGGGGCTGATTTTGGGGCGATCTTCAACAACACTTTTGGGTCTGACTGTGCTAACAGGAGTTATTGATGCTGATTATACAGGTGAAATTCAAATAATGGCTTACACCCTATATCCTCCTCTTGCTATTGAAGCAGGTCAACGTATTGCTCAATTTATACCTTTGCCACAAATCACAACAGGATTAATGCCAAAACAAAAAGAGTTGCGAGGAGAAAGGGGATTTGGTTCGTCAGGGGTAGCAATGCTCACACTGGATTTAAGCACTAGGCCAAAGACTAAAGTCACAATCACTTATGTCAGGAAGTCAGTAGACTTATGGGGACTTTTGGATACTGGAGCAGATACTAGTATTGTCTCCCCTGAGAATTGGCCCTCTGATTGGCCAATAAAACATACCACAGATACAGTCACAGGGGTCGGGGGGTTTACCTTAGCCAAGAAAACTCCCCTGGTCTCAGTAACAATTGATGGACAAACATTAGTTACAGTATTGACTGTGGTGCCTTTGCCCCCGACAGTACAATTGTTAATCGGAAGGGACATCTTGTCACAACTTGGAGTTGTACTGTCAAACCAGCACCCTTTAGGGTAATTGCCATTGCTTGGACTTTCCCAATTCCACTCACCTGGACAAGTGATACCCCAGTGATGGTTAAGCAATGGCCTTTAAAAAGGGAAAGTTTAATCCATGCCCATCAATTAGTGGAGGAACAATATTGTCAGGGTCATCTCCAGCTGTCCACTAGTCCATGGAATACTCCCATTTTTGTTATTCGAAAGAAATCTGGAAAATATAGACTGTTACATGATTTGCGTGCAGTGAATGCTCAAATGGAAGCTATGGGAGCCTTGCAACCAGGTCTACCTAATCCAGCTATGCTCCCACAAGACTGGTCTCTTTTGGTGGTGGATTTAAAAGATTGCTTTTTTACTATTCATTTGCACCCTCAGGACACCAAGCGATTTGCCTTTACTTTACCTGCAATTAATCGTGGGGAACCAGATAAACGTTTTGAATGGAAGGTTCTTCCACAGGGAATGCGGAACTCCCCCACACTTTGTCAATTATATGTTGATGCTGCGATACAGCCATTACGACAGCAGTGGCCTGAGGTGATTATTTATCACTATATGGATGATATTTTATTCTCGCAGCCCACTCCTTTTTCCCCACAACATGTACAGATGATCAGAGAGACACTAGCTAGAGCTTCTCTGATAATTGCAGATGAAAAAATTCAACATACGGCCCCTTGGAAATATTTGGGTTGGTCAATTACAGAACAGGTTATTCGACCTCAGAAATTGCAACTGCATACTAAACTTTCTACCTTAACAGATGCACAGAAACTTTTAGGAGATTTACAGTGGTTGAAACCTGTGGTAGGCATACCTAACTCCTTGTTGGAGGTGTTGCGCCCATTGTTAAAAGGTACCGACCCTGCTACTCCTATCACTGTTACAAAGACACAACGTCAAGCGCTTCAGAGCATCATAGACTGTGTTCAAAAAGGGTTTGTCTCGCGTCGCATTCTGGACCAGCCAGTTGGACTTATTCTGTGGTCCACGTTGCATCATTTATTGGGAGCTTTAGTCCAATTGCAACCAAAAACTGGGGAACTGAGAGTTTTGGAGTGGCTCTCCCCACCATTGCAAACTCACCGAACAATTAGTACAAAAATAGAGCAGATGGCAAAACTTATTGAAAAAGGCCGCATGAGAGTAATTGAACTCTTGGGAGTAGAACCAGACAAAATATATCTCCCGATGAAACAGGAGACTTTAGACTGGTATTTACTTAACTCAGAACAATTGCAAGTAGCATTATTGGGGTCTGAAGCACAAATACTAACAGGTTCGGTTGCTCCCCGCCAATTGCAATGGTTAAAAGACTGGGACTGGATAGTCACACCATTGCGTTCAGACACTCCCATAGCAAATGGACTTACAGCCTTCACAGACGCAGGAAAGAAATCTCGAAAAGCAGCTGTGACGTGGAAAGATGGACTCAAATGGAGACATCAACTGATAGACGCTACTCCACAAGACAGTTTACAGACATTGGAACTGGTTGCTGTAATTTGGGCTTTAGGCAATTTGGAAGACCCATTAAATGTGGTAACAGACTCTCTTTATGTTGCAGGAGTTACTACAAGGATAGAAGATGCATCAATAAGGGAAGTTCAAAATCAGAGACTTTATATGTTGCTTTTACAATTGAGAAGGACAATAGCTCAAAGAAGTCAGCCATATTGTGTTATCCATATTAGGAGTCATAAGTGGGACAGTGGATTAGGAGAAGGCAATGCCAGGGCAGATAAACTGGTGATGCACAGCACAGAAAATCAATTATTGCAAGCAAGAATATCTCATGATAGGATGCATCAAAATGCTAAGGGGCTGGTTCGAGAGTTTAAAATCACAATACAAGATGCTAAAGCAATAGTGCGGGCATGCCCAACTTGCAGTTTTCACAATACAAGAGTGGGTTTAGGTTGTGGTGTAAACCCCCGAGGTTTAAAAAGTAATGCATTGTGGCAAATGGATGTAACTCACTTTGCAGAATTTGGAAGGCTCAAATATGTACATGTCACTATTGATACATATAGTAAATTTATTTGGGCAACTGCACAAGCTGGGGAAAAAGCAATACATGTGATTAGACATTTAACAAGCTGTTTTGCTGTAATGGGATTGCCCAAAGAAATCAAGACAGACAATGGACCTGCATATGTTAGCAGGAAAATAGGGCGATTTCTAGAAGATTGGGGAATTAAGCACATCACAGGTATTCCTCACTCTCCCACAGGACAAGCAATTGTAGAGCGTGCCAATGGTACATTGAAACAATACTTAGCAAAACACAAAGGGATAGCAGATCCACAAGAGAGACTTTCTAAGGTGCTTTATGTTTTAAATTACTTATGTGTGTTTGGAGAGGGCCAAGAACCACCTGCAATACAACATTTTGAAGCACCTGACAAGAAACAGAAACAATGTTCTGTGTGGGTCCATTACAAAGATCCAAAGACAGGTTTATGGTCTGGCCCTGCAGAAGTCATATATTGGGGAAGAGGTTATGTTTGTGTGCTTACTTCAGCAGGTACACTGTGGGTTCCAGCTAAGTGGATCAAACCAGCCCTAAATGTACAACCTGTAGAGACGTCTATCTCTAGAGGATCAGAACAGGATTCAACAGAAGCTGACGTTTGTCTTGCGACCGTATTTGGACATCTTGGCGACGACAGATAAAGATGCGCAATCAGCCTTACTGAATCCTCCTCTGGACTGATTAAGTTGGTTCCAAGTAGCAGCACAACAATTTTGTTGTTGGAATCAACAGGCTTGTGCAGCATGCAATAATCGTTTATGTAGTGCATGGATAGCTTTTAAATGTGGTTTATGTAATAGGCTATTTTGGGCTAATCAATTGCTTATTGTTGAATTGCTGTGTCATAGGTGTCTATCGGAGGTCCTGAGACGAAGAGATTGGGCTGACGCTTTTGAAAAGGAATCTGGGATATCAATAGACCGCTGGCAAGAGGTTTATGATTCCCCTGAACAAATAATCTTAGCATGGATGAGATGGGAATTTAGGTTTTTGCTTTGGAAGCGACACATATTGACAAATTCTCATATTGTAAAAGCAAAATGTTGTAGTAAGGTACCACTGAAGGATGCAAGGTGGATTGGGCCTATCAGACAAGGCCAAGACCCGGAGTAAGTATTACAAACTCAGATTGATAATTTGAGACGATTATCTATTGGGAAACATTATAAGAAAAAATGATGACACCTTTGGAGTTATTGGGAGTATTTGGTTATATCTGCATAGGTTATTGTTTTTATGTTCCTCCACAGCCAAAACAAAATGTATGGGTAAAAGCTTCGGGAATTGACACAACATCTACAAGTTAGCAATGGATGGGATATTTTCGATTGGCTAAAAAGCTTAGGATTGTCAGGATGGTTGCGTTCATTACTCATGTTTGGACTGTTGTGTTTAGCTGTGCTTATAATGCTAGTTGTTTGTATTCCATGTTTTTGTTCGTGTATACAACAAGTGATGAAACAGACAATGACTAAAATGTGGCATAACACACTGTTGGCACAAAAAGAAAATGGGAAAAATATGAAAGATTTGATTGAGGAGTGGTTAAAAGGAAAAGGCCACAGTCGAATAGATTTAATAGCGATGTAAGTTTAAGGTAAGCCTAAGAACAAGATGCTGAGACGGCAGCTGTTTGCAAATTCACCTCGGACGGACGAGTTCCAAGAGCTCAGAACTCGTCTCCTGTAATCTGCAGGTCGGTGATCAGGAAACTTCCAAACTAAATTTGAGAACTCTTGCAATGTGAGTGGAACAGACAGTTATGTGTTAACCACAAAAATGTAAAAGTTTGGCTTCCAACAGTGCCTATGATAATAATAGCTGATAATCAATGATGAGCTATGATTTTTGTTTCTGATTTTAATTGTCATTCTATGTGTACTCAGTCTTTAATGCTAGTAATTCTTAAAAGAAAAAGGGGGAATTGTGGAGAAGTTGAGAAGCTGGCTGAGAAATGGGAAGAAGATAAAGGACACAATAGCTTTCAGAAAAGACACAATGGCTCTCAGAACTAGAAGCTAGGACAAGGCCAGCATGAGGATGAGAGAGAAGAACTGAGATCATGAGAAAGAGGAGTTAAATGCTACAAGGTGATACAAACTGTTGCAATATGCTGATATAACATGAAGTAAACTATTGTATAGTCACTACCAATTAGGAGCTTAGCTTTTGCAATATGTATGAGTTAATTAAGCAAAGTATATAACTCAAGATTGTACTTAAATAAACTGAGTTCTGCTGATGACCATATGGTGTCGCGTCTCCCTTCTCCGACATTTATACACCTCTATATAGTTTACAGTTTGGACAACTCAGTCATTGGCATACAGCAAGAGAAAGAATGTAAACACACATTATTTTAGTTACAATTAAGGTGGCTACACATGTGCCTACTAACTACTTCACCCAGTGACCTTCAAACCTTAATCTTTTCCCAAACACCTTAAGAACTCTTTTCTAACTGCGCCACAACCCTAAAAGAATTTTATCTTCGTCATGGCTCCAAGGCCCCGACAAGGCCTCAAACCAGGCCTTGACCAGGCCTCAGGTCAGGGTAGTTCAACATTCTGACATAAATCATGATCTCCTACCCTGAGGAGATTAGCAACAAGGGTCTCCCTTTCCCAAAGGATTAATTCTCCTGGCCCAAAAAGCTGCTCACTGTGTCAGGGACCACGTGTTATTTTTGTCTCCTGTTGTTAAGAAAACTCCATGTCCCCAGTATCCACTGGCCTCCTGTTCAGTTAGTTTAATTTGGTCTCCTCCAGTGAGGGACACTCGGAAGATATTTTCTGTATTTGGGTCTTATGGGAGCCGGCCGTATTCTTTCTTTAACTCAGCCAACTCAACAGCACTATATGGTATTTGTTTAGTTGTAATATGTGGTTCAAAATCTTCATCATTAATATAATTATCTTCTGTTTTGACCAATGGTCTCAAATGAGGACAGCAGTTTTCCCCACGATTATTTACTAACTTTAATTCCTTGTGGGGATATATTTAATTTATGAGATGAGTTTCTTTTTCCTCTGGCTCTTTTAAGGAGTCAGTATTCTTTAAATTTTTGGAATATTCATCTCTCAGGGCAGCCCATAGCATATGATTTTCATTTCTTTCTTCATCTAATTGTTTTTGCAAAATTTCCACTAAATTTTGGAAAGAATCTGTAATTGTTTTTTCTTCACTACGCTGCTTAAAGCAGTTGTCAATAGCAGCTGAAAGATGTGACCCTAAAACTGAACAAACTATGGCTTTGTCTTGGCCAAATCTAAATTTTGTCTCACGTTGTAAAAAACATTTTCTAGCAATCACACTCTCCAGATTAAACCAATTATCCTGTGTCCACTGCTCCCTTCCATGGGAGGGCCTAGCACTGTGTTTTTCTAACGGAGCATAAAATGCAGTTTTATCTTTTGCACTAGAGTTTTCAGTCATTTTGTGAAGGCACCAAGACCACTCTCAGGGAGGTATTCTTAAAGTTACACAAAAGCACAGCTAAAACTGTGTTTCCCTTCGCTTCCCTGGAATGGGTGAGGAGACCCAAACTTCTTGGGAGGTAATCCTTAATTACAAATAATTTTCTCCTCAACTACACCAAGCAGCTCAAAACACATAAAAACTAACTACAGTCCCGTCTTTTGCACAATGAGATCATTTGTGAAATCCTGATGACAGGGAGTGCTTATTCGCCTGGGTGTATACAGTTTGCGGGCATTTTCCCTCGCCCCCCTTGCTTTCTAACAGCGCTCACCGAAGTGGCGTGATGGGTGTGTCTGAGACGAGGGTCCTTCCCCTTCTACAAACTATATAAAACCTGCAACTCCACAGTCTATCAAGATCCTGTCCGTGACTCCAATTTAATGTCAGAGTCTGCAAATATATGCGGGGAACCTGATGGTTCGTTTTAAGGATCTCAGAGCACAAAAGATACAGCGGGGAACAACTCAGTTTGCTCAATCAAAAATGTACCTTTATTTAGTGCCAACAAATGCGACAGTGGGGAGAGAAATAAAGAATAGTGAGAAAGACAGAGAAAGGGGGGAAGGGGATTATAGCTACCAACGTGGAAGGATGAGTCCTCGCGCCAAGAGATGCCCATAGATGTGATCTTCTCCAGTGGGGTGATCACAAAAGTGAGCAGGGGTCTCCAGAGTTTTTATAGATTGGTTAAAGTGGGCACCAAAGCGAAGGGCACAGAACCAAGGCAGGAACCACCTGTGTTGAGGTTGGATGCTCAGGAACAAGCTGCAAGCCGTGCCTCTGGTATGAACAGACAGGCAGCCTTGGCTCAGTCCACTGTGACCAGTTCCATTGTTCTCACACTCCGTTCTCATGGAGATGCACACCAGTCCTCTGAGACTTGGCAAACGTTCCACCTCAGCCAGGCCAGGGGCTCTCTTCAGAGTCTGGGGTCTCAGTCCTCAATCATCGGAGACACTTGTGAAGCATATCACATCCTTGGACAGACTCTGACACAGACCCCTGATCATTTCTCCATAATCATCAATTTCCATGCAGCACTCAGACTCATTGAATTTCCACACACACCTCCCTCTTCAGCTAACAGGTAGTCTAATGTTATGCAGTTTTGATACACATAGGCCCACATTTGAGAATGTTGTCTGGCTAATAATGCAAGAGCATCTGATGTGTGGTTTGATACAATTTCTACAACAGACTTAAGTCTTATTAACGTATTCAACAGGTAGATTTGGGTCCTATATCGCCAACTGCCATCATGGGCCCAAGTTGCTGGGCCATAATATTCTATTATTCTTTCTGCTGGCCATTCTTCCTCCCCCCATCTTAGACTCCTTTCTGCTGTGGGAAGTTCTTTCTTCAATCCTCTTTTCTTCCTGTTTAATGTCTCATAAAGGGGGGCTCCCAATAAATGACTCTCTCACCTGGGTAGTGGAAAGAAGACAGGCCTGATCATTCCCAAAGCAAAAGATCCTTTCCACCTGCGGGGTAACTCACTATAAGCTTTCTTACCACAGATCCAGTATATTCCATCTGGAGCCTTCCAATTTATATTCACATTCCCAGGGTCCTTCCAGAAATCTCTTAAATTTTCCAAAGATTGGTAAGGGTTAGCTCCAGAGCCAACACAATCCAATTGAGTCAATCCACTCACAACCTTCCTTTTTTATCCGACTCCAATACCTTGTCAGGGGTTCAGGTTGCCAAATTTTGGTTTTGTTATTTGAATTCACTGCTAAAGTGGATATACAGGGAGTGTACCCTACTACTTCAGTGTACTCTCTCCTTTCTCTACTAATACAAATCATCCCAATTATTTTCTGATCTATAATCCACCCTTCTGGTCTCTGCATTGTTTTGGAAATTTGATCATTATCCCATTTTAGCAGTTGTTCTGGACACAAACTCTCACCTTTCGCTGGCCACTTTTCAGCTGACTTAAGTCCACCACAAATCCAACAATTAGACAAACCTAGTTCAGTTGCAATCTCCTGCATTAAGTTTATGAACAGATTCTGATTAGAAGCAGGAAGACCGCAGACACTATTTTGGTTTTTTAATTGCTTATAGTGCTGGCTTAAAGTTTTTAACTTTTCCTGCTCCATCCTCTTTTTCCTGGCTTCTGATTCTTGTCTTTTCCATTCCTGAGATATCTGCTTCATTCTATTCTCTGGGTCTAATCCCTCCTTGTTCCTTGAAAACCAAAAAGTTTTGTCATACTGCAAGCATGTTCTGTCATCATCATTTCTAAGGAGGTCAAGCATTATGGGCTCATTCTTTAGTGAGGACTTTTCACGGTGTTTCAAATTCTTATCTACCCAGTAGGTCTTTCCACCCATTAGGCACATTTCCAGCTGACTGCTGTCATAACGTAAGTCATTGACTTGAAAGTATCCCACAAATGTTGATTTTGTTTTACCTCCTATCCATACAGGCCGATTACATTGGTTACAAATAGGAATAGTAGTGATTCTTCCTGTATCCTTTTTTTGTATATTGCATGGGTGAAAGAAGCTTCTGACTGCTTGTTCTTAGATTTCACCTTTGGGTTGTGGGACACTATCCCCCCTTCCAATTTACACACTTTATATCGAGTGCCATTATAGGAGCAGTATCCTCTTTCCATATCACTCTGACAGTCATATTGGGCTTGGTTTGTTATGCCTTTTGGAGCTTCTTGCTCCTTCAGGATCGCTTGCAAGTACTGCTTACACTCATCAGTTAGGCTCTGTCCTTCAGTGCTGTATTGATCCTCTGTGTGCACCCCGGATATCTCACACACAACTGGGCTCAGGACCATCAGGATTCCCCACAGGCATACCCCTCTGCCTTTGCCTTCGTCTGTTGGGTTGCCACCAACAGTGCGGTAAACCATCTTCTCGACAGCAAGTTTATTCTTCAGGGGTCTCACAGCTAGTTTGAATTGCAAACCTCCTTTTAAAAATGCCTCACCTCAGTAATTTGACTGGATCAGCCCTGCAGGGTACTTTTTTTACCTTTGGCACTGAACTGCAAGGACTTCTGCCTTTGCATCCAATTCTCCCCTTACTCTTTTTTGGTATAATAGATACTACTCCGAGGAGTCTAACTCAAATATACCCAAATTCATGGCAAGCACTAAGGCAAGGCTAGTCAGGCTTTGCTCTTCTTCTAAGCACTTGAAACACAGACCCCTAGGCCTATCTCCCCCTCTGCAGTGGGTAACCCAAATCTCAACACAATATACACACTTAAAATGGATAAAAGGGAAACATTCACATCTGGGCACCAAACAATTTTTTTGGTCCCGGTTGGTCATTTACTTTAGTACTGTTGACATTATAGTTTTATCCTTAAATTCCCATGGGGAAGAAGTCACTTTCCACTCAGGTGTCTCTTCTTGATGCTCCACCTTCTTTACTTAAGATGTGTGTGTCCAGCCTTTTTCTGCAGTTCAAATGGCTGTATCTGTGGTGAGAAGGACAAGAAAGGGACCCTCCCAGTGAGGTGCCGGCAGGATTTCTCTCCAGGTTTTGATCAGTACTTCATCACTGGGTTGTATCTTATGAATAGCAAACTCCAGTGAGGTGCTTTGGGTTACCAATCCCTGCTGTCATAGCTCTTGCAAGTTCGTATTTATGGCTATTAGATAGGGTTGAATTTGGCCCTCTTCTATAAGGGGGTGCCCCACAGGCATCCCATGTTCATATGGCATCCCATAAAGCATTTCAAAAGGTGAAATTCTAGTTTCAGAATGAGGCATAGTTCTTATATTTAGTAGTGCTAGAGGGAGGCACTTCACCTAGGACATCCTGGTCTCTAACATCAATTTAGATAGCTGTGCCTTTAGAGTCTGATTCATTCTTTCCACCTGTTCTGAGCTCTGAGGGTGCCATGTGGTATGAAATTTCCACTGAATTCCTAGAGCATCTACTAACTGTTTGATGATCTTTGAAGTGAAATGTGTTCCTTGGTCAGAATCTATATGATTCACTACCCCATATCGGGGTATAATTTCTTCTAATAATATTTTTGACATGGTCTGTGCTGTGGCCCCTGCACTTGGAAAGGCCTCCACCCAATGAGTCAATTTATCTACTATTACCAACAGATATTTGTACCTACCTACCTTATGTAACTTAGTGAAGTCTGTCTGAACCCTTTCAAATGGGTGACAAGCTAGAGGGCGTCCCCCCAGAAGTGTTTGTCTTGACCTAGCTTGATTAATCTTTTGACAACTATGCATCTTTGTACTTCTTGTTTTGCCAATTCATAAATCCATTTACACCCAAAAATTTTGAGAAATTGTTCCACAAGAGCTTGTGCTCCCCAGTGAGTCTGCTGATGGAGTCTCTTTAAGATTTTTCTAGTATATTTCTTAGACAATAACTCTCTGCCATCTGGAAATTTCCACTTGCCTTCCTCCAGTCTTCTTCCTATTTTCTCATATCTTCAATTTCTTTCTGAGAGGGAGGTATTCTTGAACTGTATTCTCCTCAATTTTTGATGTACTTACCACCAATAATGCATCATTCTTAGCTTCTCTATCTGCCAGGTTATTTCCTTGAGTTCTGAACTGCATCCCTACCTGGTGGCCCCCGACATGCACAATAGAAATAGCCTTTGGCTCCTTAATAGCTTCTAGGATTTGTTTTATCATTTCTCCATGAACCAATCCCCTTCTATGGGTACTAACCAGGCCACTCTCTTCCTAGATTTTTCTAAATGTATGAACCATCTCAAAAGCATATTTTGAATTTGTGAAATTTCTTTCCTTTCAGCCTCTTAAGTGCTCGTAGCATTGCATATAGCTCACGAGCCTGAGCAGACCAACTGGCACTGAGAGGTCCTGACTCCACCACCTTTCTTGACTTGCCATCTACAATTGCATATTTAGGCTTTCTTTTCCCTTCCACCACCTCTGCTGATTCATCTACAAACCATTTCTCTCCCTTTTCTAGCTCTTCTTCCTCCAGATCTGGTCTTATTTTTGTCTGTAATTCTACCACCTCTGCACAATTATGAGTTAACTTCTCTAATGCCTCACCAAATAAAAACTGAGCTGGATTTTGAGCCATGGCTGTTCGTAATTCGCAATCCTGTGAGTGAATCAATATAGCCTCATACTTAAGGAGTCTAGCATTTGTAAACTACTTGTTTGCTTTTTGCTGTAAAATGCCTCTCACGTTATGGGGAGTGTATACTACCAGTGGAGCTCTGAAAGTGACTTTCTTAGCCTCCTCTACCAACAATGCAACTGCAACAATTGCTTGCAAACAAGTAGGCCATCCTTTGCTTACTGGATCTAGAAGCTTTGATATGTATCTTACAGGCTTTTTTGTTCTTGCCCAATCCTGGGTTAGCACTCCATGGCCAGTACGGTTACTGAAATCCACAAATAGCTGAAATTGCCTTTTTACATCAGGGACGCTTAATACCAGGGCTGCTATAAGCATCTCCTTCAGTTCTTTGAATCTCTCTTCATCCTGCTTTGTCCATTTCAACTTACTAGTAGTTAGTTTCTCATATAAGAATTTTACTTTCTCACAGTAGCCCTCAATCCACTGCCTACAGTATCTCAAGAGCCTCAACAATTGCTTGATTTCCCTTTTTGACCTTGGAGAAGGTAATGCAATAATGCTTGCTACCCTCTTAGGATCTAATTTCTTACCCTTTGTAATCCAATGTCCCAAATATCTTACCTCTGGTTTTGTAAACTGTAATTTGGACTTAGAGACCTTCAATCCTTTATCTTCTAAGAAACTCAGTAAGGCTATGGTACTTGTTCTCACATCTTCGTCCTTTGGACCTGCCACCAATAAATCATCAATATATTGCAACAATTTTGTTCCCTCTATGGGCACAAATTGACTTAATAATTGTTCTAGAGCTTGTCTGAATAGATCAATGAATTAACAAAACCTTGAGGTAAAGATGTCCACCTAAATTGTTGTTTTTTATTTGTCTCAGGGTCCTCCCATTGGAAAGCAAAATATTTTCAGCTTTCCTAAGCTAGGGGGCAGGTCCAAAAGGCATCTTTTAGGACTATCAGACTGTACCAAATATCCTCAGGGGAAACCTGACTTAAAAGGGTATATGGATTTTCTGCTACAGGAAACTTGGTTCTAGCTCTTTCATTTACAGCCTGAAGATATTGTACCAACTTGTAACTTCCATCCGTTTTCCTCACTGCTAGGATGGGGGTGTTATGTCTTGACATACATGGCTCCAAAGTTTTCTTTTTTCCCAGTTCATCTATTACTGGTTTCAACCCCCTTCTTCCCTCCATGGAAATAGGATATTGTTTAATTCTAATTGGCTCTTCAGGTCTTTCTGTTTCAATGCAAATAGGTTCTATTTCCAACCTCCCTGCTTCTCCTTGAGCATGCCAAACTTTAGAATCTATCTTATCCTCATTTTCCGTGGTCAACTTACACAAGCTCACCACTAGCTGGGATTCTTCCACAATTAGATTTATACCAAGAGCTATAGTCATATCTCTTCCCAGTAGGTTATAATCTGCTTCTTCTACTAACAACATATCCCCCAAGCAAATCTTAGCTTCTGATTCTATTTTTGCATTTTTAATCACAGGCGCTTTGACCGACTCGCCTTTCGCGCCTATCACCAGCATTGTTTCCTTGCTTTTAGCGCACCCTGGTGGTAACATTTGCAAAGTACTCCTTTCTGCTCTCGTATCAACTAAAAAAGTGACCAGTTTTTTCTGGGGACCTATTCTTAATTTTATCAAGGGCTCATTAGCTGTTCTGGTTCCCAAAATAAAAAGCCCCTGACACCCCTTATCCTCTTGAAAGATTTGTTCATCTTTCATCCTATTTCAACAATCTCTCTTGAGATGTCCCTCCTTTTTTGTAAAAGTTAACATTCTGGGACTTCCTTCTGGCTATCTGAGTTCTTCCTTGAGGTGGCAGACTGCCTCCTCTGAGCCTTGTGGTTTTGGGTCGGTTTTACCGGGTCCCAGGTGCGCTCCTGTTTCTGGACTTCTCTGATCACTGCCACCACTACCTTTGCTTGTATTTTCTGTTTTTCTTCATGTCTCTTTATGTAAACCTTCTGAGTCCCTCTCAATAACTCTAGCAACCCTTTTTCCTGCCAGTTTTCTGATTTCTCAAGTTTCCTCTGTATATCCTCCCATAACTCAGCTACAAACTGGGTTTTTACCAATACTTCCCTGATTGGCGAGTTAGGATCTGTTCCTGAATATATCTGCAAACACTTTCACAGTTGATCTAGCCACTCAGCTGGAGTTTTGTCCCTCCCTTGGCATTCTCCAAATACCTTACTGATGTTTTGTCCCCTTGGTACCACCTCCCGTATGCCTTGTATCACAATATTCCTTAAATCTATTTTATTACGCCTACCTTTTTCAGATTGAGCATTCTATCCTGGGTTCTGGCTTGGCCATTTTTGTTCCCCTGACACCCCTTGCAGATTCTGGCGTTCCCAGTCCTGTATTCCTGCTTCTTTGATCATTTCCTTTTCCTCGGTATGAAATAGGGATTTTAATATCAAGCTAATATCCTCAAAACTGAAAATACTCATGCCAAGGAATTCATCTAATCTATCAGCAACTCCAAAAGAATCATCCATCAGCCTCCCCATTTATTTTTTAAATGCTCTCATGTCCCCTGTATTAATAGGCACATTCATGTAGCCTATGACCCCTGGTGCCATTGGCACTTCCCTTAAGGGAAGAAGATGGTGACTGTCTTCTTCACTCTCAGTATCCTCATTAGTCTTCTTTGCTTTACACCTTGTTCTCGGAGGAGAGTACGTTATCTCAGTGCGTGTGTGTTACAGATTTCCTCAGGAAAGGAGGGCATGATTTATATTTAGACCTCCTTGAACTACCTTGACTGAGGCCTGACCTGAGGCCTTGTTGGGGCCTTGAAGCTGTGACGCAGATAAAATTTCTTAGTAAGTTGTGGCACAGTTAGAATCAGATATTAAGGTGTCTGGGAAAAATAATGGGGTGTTGAAGGTCACTGAGTAGAGTTGTTAATAGGCACATGTTAGCCACCTTAAGAGTAAACCAAATAATGTATGTTTCCATTCTTTCTTCTGCTGTGTGCCAATGAAAAAGTTATTACATGTATAAACTATGTAGAATTGTATATAAACCACCGTGCTGCACGTAATAAATGGACAACGTAGAAGTAACCACAGTGGTCAGATCTGCGTTCTCTTAGTCCAACCCTCTTTTATTATTCTCGGTATCCCTGGCTTCATAAGGGTGCCTGAATACAAGGACACCTTCGCTTAAATGAGTTTCGCTTAGATGCGTTTGCTTAAATGCAGAAAATCGTCTAGACATGTGTGTGAGAACTCTGTTTTAAGTGGGGGGAGTTCTCGTGCGGATTCTACCTTGCATGCAGGTAGAAGAACTCGCAAGACTTCTGGCTTAGATGCGGTAAGAGCTCATTAAGCCTCCTTGCTTGGACCTGACTCGAACGGGCTCGGAAGCGCAGTGGACTGAGACCAGATGGGCTGAGCAACAAAGAGAAGGGGTTGGAGCCATGCGGCTGGTCGTCTGACACCGCAGAAGAGCGTCAGTGCCATCCCGTGGCAGAAGGTATGCCACAGTGGGGAGAGACAGTTCAGAGACAAGATGGATGCAGATCTCAGTTCGGCAGTGCGGCTTCTTTATTATATTCTCTCTATGAGAGATGAAAAACTGAAAGAGAGTGAGTTAGAGCAGTTGGCCCTGTGGGCCCGGAAAAACAGGAAGTTACATAAGCCGTCTTTGCTGTTCAGCACTGTGGAATGGAGGGAGGTTGGAGAGATGCTTTGGAATTCAGCAGTTTCTGGACAGAAAGATGGGAAGAGTGCCTGTGAGCTTGGTGTGATGTGGTGAAAAGTACATCATACCTTGCAAGTTGTCTCAGCTGAGAAAAAAGTGGCTGGGGCAGCAATCCAGGCTTTAGAAGGGGCAGAGCAGGCAAAACCAGAAACCCCATCTCTTCTATCCCAAAAACCCGCCAGAGCTGCAAAACTCTTTGGCATTTACAACCGTCCGATATGTGACCTGAGCACACCCATCAGCCCACCCCACAGGATGTTCTAGACCATGTGACTCATGCAGAGGACTTGTCTCCTCAGCCGCTGAGACAGACTGAGAGTGAACTGGAAATAGCGCGGTTGCCCAACTCTGTGGGAGTGGAGACAGGTGGGGACTCAGGCGGGGCTGAGGGCAGAGATGGGCAGTCCCAAGTGATGCAGCACAGAGGCGGAACGCGAGGCAGAGACCAGAGTGATGTGGTGGCACGGGCGGAGCAGACCCACTGTCAGTGCACGCGGGCACAGAGTGACCCGGAACAGAGAGAAGACGTCACTCGCTGGCGCGTGACGGCGCACAGCGATGCTGAACGCTCGCCCTTCCCCGTGGGGGGAAACAGGCTCCACAGTGCCTGGCAACTCTGGCGTCCACGGCAACGACAGCTGCAGCAGCTGCAACAACAGGAATACCAGCACGGTCATGAAGCCCTGAACCAACAAAAGGTCCTTTCCCTTCTGACTCTGACACTGACTCAGAAACTTCAGACAGTCAAGTGACTGTTTCTGCAGCTCGTGGCAAACAGCGATCACAGAGACAATCGCAGAGTGTCACTGCCTCACGACACAAACAGCATTCACCAAATTGCATCAAGCTATCTCCAAACTTGCTCAACTGTCACATCATCATGACAAACAAGAGCAACAGACAGCTTCAAGCTCTCAACATAGAGTCCAGAGGCACCTTTCCCATCTCCACCAGCAATGCCACCTGCTTCTTCAGTGTCAATGCCAGCCTTTTCTAATGTGTGATTGCAGCATGGTTGTCATCAAATCCAGCTAAAACTACTTCTAGACAGCGGATCGAATGTTTCTATACTGAACCAATTGTATTGGCCTTGTGATTGGCCTTTGCGGGCTCCGAGCAACCACATCATCGGAGTGGCTGGAATGAGAATTTCTGCAATCAGCACAGATCCCATTTGCATCATCTTCGAAGACAATCAAGTTATTGTAGCACGACTGTATGCCATGCCTTTGTCTGTCACGCTTCCAGGTCTGTTGGGCAGAGATGTGTTGACCCAGCTTGGCTTGGTTTTAACCACAGATCAGCATTCTGAGAATCACTTGGTTGACTGACAACCCTGTATGGGTGGAGCAGTGGCCCATGACTGAAACAAGTCTGCAAATTGCAGAACAGCTGATTCAAAAACAACTTAATGCTGGAGACATTGAAAATGCCAACAGTTCATGAGTTTGTGCCTCCTCAACACAGCTTCCTTTGATCAAGTACCAGATCCTGTTTTCTAAAGTGTTGAATGATAAAGAACAATCTGTGCAAGTGCAGCTCCTGATGCTCCTCTGGGTTTTTTCAGTCCAGAGCAGATTTAAACAGTCCTAAGAAAATAGTCTAAGAAACCTTTTTGCACCAGCTGGCTTGAGCGTTTCTTCTTTCTCTGCTCGCTTTCAGAACCAGTCTTGATGATGCAGAACACACAGAACAGATGACTGAACATACAACCACTATAGTCACCCTAAGACATGCCCACTTGCCATTGTCTTTCAATGGCAAAAGAAAAAGAGGGAGAACAGATCTGACCAAAAATTCGATTCTGCAGCAATCATAACTGAGTGGGTGTTTCTGCCCGTCCAGCCAAAGTGTCGTGTCATGAGCAGAACAGATGCTTTTGCAGCATTGATAAGAAAAGGCAGAGACAGAATTATAGAAATAGATGGGAAAGAGCCAGCAGACATCAGCATTCCCATGAAAGGTGAAGACTTGGAATGGCTGTTGAGGCACTCAGTTGCATTGCAAGAAGCATTGTTGGGTTTTGCAGGTGTGGTTCACAACAAGCAGCCAAAAGGTCCAATGTGGCATCTGATCACGTGACACCGATGGTTGGAAAGGCCTTTGTGTTCACTGAAACCAGTGGAAGGCAGAACAGTGTTTACAGATGCTGGTCAAAAAAACAAAAAAGGCTGCATGTGTCTGGCAGCAACAAGGACAATGGCTGCAACATGTAATTAAGGGTGAAGCAGGAGATACACTTCAAACCCTTGAGTTGAAAGCCGTGTGTTGGGCTTTGCAGACTTGGAACAAGGAACCATTCAATGTTGTATCAGTTCTTTGTACGTAGTCAGAATTGTGCAGAGAATCAAAGATGCACTCCTCAGGGAAACCCAGAATCAATGTCTTGGAGAACTGTTTTTACAACTGAGAAATGTGCTGAAACAACATCATCATGTCTTCTGTGTTATGCACATCCAAAGTCATCAGTGCCACAAAGGTTTGGGAGAAGGCAATGCACGAGCAGATGCTGCAGTCAGCTGTGTTGTCCATGTTCCCCCTCAGAACAAGTTTGAAAAGGCTTGCAACAGCCATGAAACTTTCCATCAAAATGCACGAGCCTTGCACCGACAATTTCAGATTCCTTTGAGTGATGCACAAGGCATTGTACGTGCCTGCCCTCAATGCAGTCATCATGGGCCTGAACTGGGGCTAGGCACAAACCCAAAGGAACTGAAAGCTTTAGAACTGTGGCAAATGGATGTAACTCATGTTCCAGAATTTGGAAGATTGAAAGACCTCCATGTCACAGTTGATACCTATTCTAAGTTCATTTGGGCGACAGCACAGCCAGGGGAAAAAAATTTGCATGTAGAGAGACATCTGTCCATTTGTTCTGCAGTCATGGGTGTGCCTGTGGAAATCAAAACCGACAACATCCGGCCTATGTCGGTCAGCAAGTTGCCAGATTTATGCAGAAATGGGGGTGAAACATACCACAGGGATCCCTCATTCTCCCACAGGTCAAGCTATTGTAGAAAAAGCAAACTGCACCCTGAAAGAATATCTAGCAAAACAAAAACAGACTGATGACATTGATGTAGTTAGTAGACCGCCAAAAGTATTATTCACCTTAAATTATTTACGTTTAGCAGAAGGTTGAGTAGAACCTGTGGTCGTGATACATTATCACGCAATAAAAGAGGGAAGGCCACAGGCAATTCCAGGACTTTATGTTTATCATAAAAAACCTGCGTATGGGTGAATGGCAAGGACCGAGTCAAGTGTTGTTTAATGGTTGTGGATACATGTGTGTGTCCACAGACGCTGGTCCTGTCTGGGTGCCAAGTCAATTTACCCATGCGTGTCCTCCAGCAAGAATACCATCAGACACTGAATACAATCCGGACGACAACGACCTACCTGGAATACTTTCTGACAATCCTGAACCTGATCAAAATTAATTTTAAGCGTGTGAAATAAGTAGTTTGTATAGTTATATTTATAAAAATTATTATAAGTTATAAGTATTTTTAATAGAACACTGGAGAAAAAAACCAAAAGTACCAGCAAAATGCTGTGAATTGAACTACCTGTTCTCCACATTGTCTTGACAGGAAGTGTGTTTGGGGTGCTCAACATTGACAGAACACAAAACATCTGGGTCACATGGGCCAATCGAACTGGACAAGATTCATTCTGTCTGTCTTTAGTGATACTATCCAGTCCTTTTCGCACCTGTTTAATTGGAGTTCCACTGCTTTCGATGACAGAGTTCAAAAACTGGACTCAAGCCAAAATATATTCTAATTTGACGGAAGCTTGGAACACATGGTGCCATCGGCCTATTGGGTCCACTCACACCCAGTCTGAAACCTGGTGTGAAATCCATAAAATCCCAAGAAATTATTTAGGAGCACAAGCTGTTGCAATCATGCAAGATCTTAAAATAATAGGTACTGAGCCACAGGAATTTGATCTCCTTGGTTCCATACCAAGTAATTATTGTTTGACATTTGGTCATGTAAGACAATCCAAAGTCGGCAACACTTAGTTGTTTCCTAAATCCCCATAATCCCCCAATAATAATTCAGAGTACTACAACAATTGGACCCAGCTTGTAGCACCACCAGGAGATGCTTCAAGAAAATTACCACCTGGAATTTTCCTCATCTGTGGAATCGAGCCTGGTCTGCAGTACCCTAGAGAGCTGCAGGAGGCCCATGTTACTTTGGGAAATTAACCCTGTTCACTCCTTCCATTCATCAAATTTCAAAATTTGCACAAACACCTCAACGATCTAAACACAATGCTCTTGAGTTAGATCCCACCTGTAAGTTTCAGTATTGTTGTGGGGACCCCCAACTGTAATAGTAGCATCAATTTTTGCCTCAGGAGTTGCATCAGCACAAGCTCTGACCCAGTTACGAACCTTAGCTGGTTGGACATCCAAACAAATTATTATAACATCTAATATGTTGAGTGAGCTCTCAGCGGATGTTTCATCCGTCTGCCATGCAGTGCTCCAAAAGAGAGCTGCCTTCCTTCTCCTTGCTCAAGGGCATGGATGTGAGGAATTTGAAGGCTTGTGCTGCATGAATTTGTCAGATCACTCTTGTTCAATTTACAAACAGCTCAGACAGCTAAGAAGTAACATGGGGAAAATTGTAGGTTTTAATACTTGTTTGACAACTGAGTCAATTCATTTGGGTTTGCTGGTTGGATCAAAGACTTGATCCATTTTGGAATCTTTCTCTTCATTGTTATTATAGTCATATTAATAGTTGTGCCCTGTGTGTTAAAGTGTGTGCGAAATGCTATTAGTTGCGCCTTTGACTCAGTCTGGGTAGTTCAAAAAGAAAAAGGGGGATTTGTTATGGATTTCCTCAGGAAAGGAGAACATGATTGATATCTAGATCTTGAACTACCCCAGCTGAGGCCTGACCTGAGGCCTTGTTGAGGCCTTGAAGCCTGTGATGCAGATAAAACTACTTAGTAAAGCTGTGGCGCAGTTAGAATTAGATATTAAGGTGTCTGGGAAAAATAATGGGGTGTTGAAGGTCACTGAATAGAGTTATTAATAGGCACATGTTAGCCACCTTAAAAGTAAACCAAACATTGTGTGTTTGCATTCTTTCCTCTGCTGTGTGCTAATGAAAAAGCTATTGAATGTGTAAACTATGTAGAAATGTATATAAGCCACCATGCTGCATGAAATAAAAGAAGAACACAGTGGTAACCACAGTGGTCGGACCTGCGTTGCTTTCGTCCAACCCTCTATTATTACTGGTGTCCCTGGATTCACAGTTCAGCAGTCCTGGCTTGTTCTAGAAGTCCCCAGGTGAATTAAGAGAGCTCATGCAGAGACCTCAGCCAGTCATGGTCAGTCCAGAGAGCAGAGACATCACTGGTCAAGGAGCTGAGTGGGGCTAAGACTCAGACTAATCAGTGTCTAGAGCTGAGAGTTATGAACTCCCTATATAAGAAGGTTTTGAACAATAAAACTGGCTGTTTTGTCTAATGATGATGAGGACTTGAGTCACGATTTCTGTCACCCTACCTACAAGTGACACTTAATGGAACAGATCAGCACAGCCTTGGAGAAACAGATAAAGGATGTAACTCCAGCAAACAGAAGGCATTCAAAGTGCAAGCAGGATTCCAGCTCAGCTCTGCAAGGCTGACAAAACAGAAGTTATGCAAAACAAGGATATTGCCTTTACTCAAAAGTGGGGGTCAAGGAACAGCCACCTAAAAAGAACATTAGACATTGAAGACAGAGCTCAAAGAACCATGTAAGGACTTGTGATAAGGGGTGCAACTACGTCAAATAAAGTCAAAGGAAGTGGGGATAACTCATGAATGTGTAATCAGTGTGTGTGATAAAACCTCTGTTCATTCCATGCTCAGTGCACTCGAATGGTGAAAGGATCGCCCAAGTCGCCAACACGCTGTAATAAAGAATACCTGCTTTCAAATACTCAAAACTGTGTTTAAAAGTTTCTATCCAGCAGATTTCAGTACCAATGGTGTCCTTGACTCCATTGTGCCCCTCTGTGGCAGGACATCCCCCCTACTACAGAAGAGCTTATCTGCAGCTGGTGTGACAGCTCCAGACATTCTCTTCCCCATGTGAAGTGATGAGACAACCTTGGCCAGTTAGTTGTTATGAGCCAGGGAGTTGTTTCTTCCTCTGGTGCTAGGAGTAGAACTCCCAGTAAATGAGTGGGTGTGAGAATAGATAAGGAGAGATAAGCCAGAGATTTCTGACTGAAAAGACACTATTTTAAAACTATAAAAGCTACACCATTTTCCACGGAGGTAAAAGCCTCCTATACACACTCTGGAAATGTGCAGGGACTTCTCCCACAAGCTCAGATGCAAACTCTGTGGATACTCTCCCTCGGAATTGAGATAAGAATTCTAAGTGTACCCCATCACCAAATTGATGGTAAGTTACATTGAATCCTTATCTATACTATTTATTTGCTAGCTGTAATATGGGCATCTTTAGACTACCAATAGTTCTTTTTGTTTTATTCCAGTGTTATAACTAGTCTGATAAATTTTTGTCAAATAAACATTTCATTTAGTTGTAGACCTGATCTGCCATTATTAAGAACTTGCGACTGAGAGCAAACTGGGGTGCAGGCGGCTCCAAACAGAGCTACTGCCAGAAATCTGGGTCAAAGGCAGGACTTGTCTAAGCTCTCTCTCTCCATTCACAACACCCACAGTTTAAAGATGGGTCCTTCGTTCCATGTATGTCACAAAACCCCAGAGTTTCCATGAGCATCTGTACTATCACCTGTGACCTTTTTTCCATCGAAGCCCACAGTGTCTCAATGGCCCCTTGCCTTTATGTGGACATCCTGTGTCACATTGGTTCCCTGGATCTATGGGCTTCCGTAGTGTAGTGATGTTATCCTTGGTTTCATAAGTTCTTGCTGTGTCACAATGGACCCTTGGATCCATGAGCTTCTGTAATGTCACCATGATCTCCTTGGATCCACAGTGTCACGATGGACAGTTGATTCCATGGGACCCCAGAGTGTCACAATAAACCCCTAGTTCCATGAGGTTCTGTAGTGTCACCATTGTCTCCCTGGTCCAATGAGGCCACTGAGTGTCACAATGGCTGCTTGGTTCTGTCAGCTTCCATAGGGTCAACAATGGTGTCCTTGTTTCTGCAGTGTCATAATGAACCCTTGGTTCCATGAGGTTCAGTCTTGGTTTGAATGACAGGTGTCTGCTAGGGAAGGCTGGAGCCTCCCTTGGAGTGGAGAATGTAAACCCCCTCCCTCCAAATCATTATAATTTTGAAACTGTTCGGGGTGGTTTAAGGAAAAAAAAAAGAGAATAGGAATAGCAGTTCTTTACTAGCCTGTCTAACAAGGCAAGCAAACAACAATAACTGTGGCATTAACAACAAACAGAGCCAGGCCCCCAGTGAGCCCTTCTCGGCCGCGGGCAGTTTCCCCTTTGGTGCAGTTCCGGTCACAGCCAGCAGGGGCGCTGGTGGCTCCCGGTGGGCGGGGCAGGTGCGATGATTCCCCCGCGGCTGCAGGGGGCGCTGTGGCGCGGGCTCGGGGGGCGCACGGGAATGGCGGCTTTGTCCCAGCCGGGAGGGATGGAAGAGAGGCCTCTCTGCACAAACCCCTGGGGCTGCTGATCCCAGGGCCCTGGCAGGACTCTGGGGAGCAGCAGGCTGGAAGGGCAGGGATGAGCAGAAATCCTGGGGTGGTGGACGAGATGTATCATACACTCTGCGGCGATCACTGGGACTGCAGGACGTCCCAGCAGGGCAGGGGATGCAGGGCCCAGCAGCAGGAGAAAGGCAGCTCCCAGCTGGGTTGTAGCAGTGGTGGTGAAATTCCTTTCCCCAAGCAGCAGCTTGATCGTCCTCTTCCCAAAGCTGAGAGTGAGAACCCCCAACTTCCCCTGCCCCCATCCTTTACCTGCCTCTCTTCTCGTAGTATCTCTGTCCCTCTGAGAGAAACTCCCAAAAACCAGAGGAGTGACACCAGACACCCTCCTTCCCTGAGGCCGGGCTACCTCCCCCCATCTCGGGCACTCAGCCATCAGCGCATCTTAAAAACTCTATGGGAAAAGATTCTATAAGTAAAGAGGAAAGAAAAAGGAAAGAAAAGGACAGGAAAGAAAACCCCCAGCAGGTTCCTAAATGTCACTGGTCTCCTTGGTTCCATGTGTCCCTGCTGTGTCACCACAGCCCCTTGGTTCCATGAGTTTCTATACTGTCAACACGGTTCCTTTGTTCCAATGAGGCCTCGCTATGTCACAATGGACCCTGGGTTCCATGAAGTTCTTGAGTGTCACAAAGGCTCCTTGGATCCATGAGGTTCCAGAGTGTCTCCATGTTCCCCTTGGATCTCACTGTCATAACGGACCATTGGTTCCATGTGGCCCAAAATGTCACAATGGCCCCTTGGTTCCGTAGGTTTTATATTGTACCAATGGACTCGTGGGTTCTATGAGTTACCCTGCTTTTAGCAGTGGTTTCTTTGGTTCCAACAAGGCCCTGCTGTGCTTCAATGCACCCTTGGTTCCATGAGGATCTGGAGTATCACAGAGGCTCCCTGGTTCCACGAGGCCCCACTGTGTCACAATGGACCCTCTATTCCAGGAGGCCCTACACTGTCACAGTGGACCCTTGGGTCCATGAGGTTCCATCATGTCACAGTGGCCATTTCATTCCATGAGCTTTTGTACTGTCAACAACAGTTTCCTTGGTTCTGCAGTGTCACAATGGCCCCTTGGTTCCATGAGCTTCTGGAGTGTAACACGGTTACCTTGATTCCATGAGGTTCTGTGTTGCAAGAGGACATGAAAAGAACCACACTCAGCTGTCAGGATGTGAGATGAAAAGTAAAAGGGAAGTTTTTTGGGGGATCTCAACATATATAGTTTTTGGAATTTGGTCAAGGATTGGGGGATTAGAGGAACATCCCTCCAACCCAGGTGGTCAACTCGGAAGTTGATCACTTTGTCCTTCCACCTGGAAAGAATGCGTTGTTTATAAGATATTAATCTTTGGTTTTGTCACAAGGTGAGAAAACTCCAGCAGAAATAAAATACAATCAGAAGGCTGAAAAATCAGGGTGACAGTTCTTCAGTGTCACAATAGAAACCCTTGTTCCATTAGGCCTCCAAGTTTCACAGTGTTTGATTCCATGAGGCACCACAATGTCCCAATGAACCCTTGGATCGATGAGGTTCCATAGCATCCCAATGGTCACCGTGGTTCCATGAGTTTCCTTAGTGTCACAATGGTCTCCATGGTTCCCTTGGGCCCTGCTTTGTCACAATGGTCCCCTGGGCTCCAACGAGGCCCTGCTGTGCCACAAAGGACCCTTGGTTCCATGAGGTTCCCTGGTGTCACCGTGTTCTTCTTGAATCTGCAGTGTAACAATGGACCATTGGTTCCACGTGGCCTCGCTGTGTCACAAATGTCTCCTTGATTCCATAATTGCTACAAGGGAGACTTGTTTCTATGAGGTTCTGTACTGTCACAATTGTCTCCTTGATTCCATGAGCCCCCGCTGTGTGACAATGGACCCTTGGTTACACAAGGCCTTGCAGTGTCACAAGGGTCTCCTTGGTTCCATGAGGAACACAAAAGCTTTGCATAAACATTGGACAAAGCTTCCTTTACACACCTGGGAACATCTGTTTGCATTCAAAAGAGGAGTTAAAAGTGAGGATGGCACCAGCAGCTTCCATCTGCAACAGGGATCCAGGACAGGGACAGAGAACTGAGCTGAAAGACCCAGAGAATTTTGCTGACAGAGATAATTTCTGGTCACACAGTCCCTTGTAGAAAGGTGACATCATTCCAGGCAGCCTGTACTGAGCATGTGGTTCCTGAGTAGGGTTTGTTGTGTAGGAAACCTGCTCATCCCTTTCCATTCTTTCCTCACAAAGAGGAAAACTTCTCCTGGGCCTGTGTGCAGGCAGAGCCCTGAGGAGAGCAGGTGGCACATGGTGCAATGGACTGGGACACCCAGCTGAGAGCTCAGGGGACAAGGTTGTGATGCAGGCACAGGGATGTCAGTCCCAGGTGGGCGATGTCAGACATGGTGAGGTTGGGGTGAGAAGCAGGTTGTCCAAACAGGGTCAGCCTGCAAGGGGCTCATTCTTGTCCGTGCCCAGACATCCTAAGGAGACATTCAGCATCAAGATCTCTTGGAGAATGATTGTCACCTCTTGTAATTACTGAAAAAAAAACCAAAACAACAAAACCCTCGTGATTAAAAAACCAAAAACTATAAGGTGAACTTTGAAATGTTCCTCCTTTAGAGAACTCCAAAATCAGCTGCACAAGCCCTAGGGACTTGAAGAAAATTGAAGGAAGACAAAAAGCTCCAGAGGCTTTTCTGTATTTTAATCAGCCCCACACTAGACTTTAGGCTGAGTCCTGGACCCTCAGGCACTGAGAGAAGGTTGAAGAAGCTGCTCAAGGAGTCAGAAGCAGAAGTCCAAGTCCCTTGGAGCATCCCTGGGCCCCAGTGAGGGCAGGGAGTGCCAAAGGCTCCCCAGGGACTGGTGAGAGCAGATCCTTGAGGGCAGGATTGCAGGGAGGCCAAGGCTGTGAGCAGGGAACTGCAATGCTGAGCAATGCCTGGGCTGGTTGGAGGCAGCAGAAAGGCCAAGGGCTGAGCCCAGGGCTGGGACAGCAGGGCCTGTCCCTCCCGGGTGGCTCGAGGCTCTTGGTGGGGCACTGGGATGGCAGGGGCAGCAAGGAAAAATTTTATAAACCTGTGTGACACTCCAGATCCTCATGGAACCAAGGGCCAGTGTGACACAGCAGGGCCTCATGGAAACAAAAGGCCACTGTGAGCCTGAGGGACTGTAACACCCTAGAACACTGAAATGATGGGGGTAACCAAAGGATCCTTTACTCAAGTTTGGTGCACAGGAGAAATGCCAACCAGATACTTTCAGGATGAACAGAATATTCTTAGTTACAAGGGACTATCAAGGATCATCAAGTCCAACTCTGAAGTGAATGGCCCATAGAGGGATTGAACCCACAACCTCACTGATATTAGCACCATGTTTTAACCAACTGAGCTGAGAGGTCAAAACAACACCAAACTTTAGTGGCAAAATACAGAAAGTCAAGGAACTTTGGCAAAGCATTTAATAAAACATCCAATTCAACATAAAATTCTTATTGTAGCAGTACCTTCATTTACTTAGCCCATTTGACCTGGAAACTTTAACCCTTAAAATTTCAAGTTCTAAAAAAACATTCTAGGTAAAAAGAATTAGAAGGAGAAAAAAAGATAGATAGATAGATAGATAGATAGATAGATAGATAGATAGATAGATAGAAGAGATAAAGAAGGACATGCATACAGCTACCAACTCCATGGAGCCAGCATGGGTGAGACACAAACCCCAGGAGAAGGAGGGTCCACACCATGGGCTGGGCTCATGTTCTGCCTTTTAAGCCCCTGGGCCTTTGTGTGGCCACTGTGACACTGCAGAACCAAGGAGAGCATTGCTGACAGTACAGAACCTCACAGAACCAAGGGGACATGGGGACACTGTGGGGCCTCATGGAATCAAGGGGATCATTGTGAAACTCAGGGGCCCCAGGGAGCCAAGGGAACATGGATCAGGCCTGGCTGGTTTGGCTTCCTGGGGGCTGCTGGACAGGTCTGGCTGAGCCTGGCATGTTGAGGGCTGCTGCTGATCTGCCCCAGAAGCTCTGGGGCTCTGTGCTCTCCTTCCTGTGGGAAAGAACTGTCCTTCTCCAGGGACCCATGGCTAAAAAAAGGCTTCCTCCTCCAAAATTTCTTTTATGGAAAGATTGTTCCCAGATAGTATCTGCCAGGAGAGATAGACCTGGCTGGTTTAGCCACCTGGAGTCCACCTCTCATCTGCCTTTGAAACACTGGGACCATGTGCTTCTCTTTCCTACAGGAAAAAGAAACACCTTTCATGTCCAGGTGCCCATGGCCAAAGTTGGCAATCCACCTCCAGAATTCCCTGTATCCAAGGATAGCTCCCAGACCAAAGCTGCCAGGAGAGACAAGTCTGGCTGCCCTTGGCTTTCTAAGAGATGGTTCTCATCTCTGTTTGAAACACTGAGGCTTTCTGCTTTCCTTCCTAATATAGAGAACTCTTCTTCCTGTCCAGGCAGCTATGGCCAAAATTGAGATTCCACCTCCAAAATTCCCTATGTCCAAAGCTTGCCCCAAAAAGGTGACAAAAAGACAAAAAGTGCCAGGGAAGACAAGTCTGTCTGGCCTGGCCTATGGGTGGCCACCTGTCATCTTCTTCCAGAACACTTGGACTTTGTGCTTTTCCTTCCTACAGATAAAACCATCCATTTCCACCAGGGACCCGTGGCCAAAACTGGGATTCCACCTCCAAAACTCTGCACATCCAAGGATTGCTCCCAAGTTTAAGCTGCCAGGACAGACAGGTCTGGCCGCCCTTGGCCTCTCGGGGATTGCCTCTCACCTGCTTTTGAAATACTGGGGCTTAGTGCTTTCCTTCCAATGAAAAAGAACTCTCCTTCTTGTCAAGGTGCCCATGGTCAAAATTGAGATTCCTCTTCTCAAATTCTCTATGTCCAAGAATTCCTCCCAGGCAAAAGCTGCCAGGACAAACAGCTCTGGCTGTCTTGGCTTCCCAGGATCCACCTCTCTCCTCTTCTGCCTTTGAAACACTTGGGCTCTTTGCTTTCCTTCCAGTGGAAAAGAACCATCCTACTTATCAACACAGAAATGGCCAAATGTGGGATTCCACCTCCAAAATTCCCTGTATACAAGGATTGCTTTCAGACAAAAGCTACCAGGACAGAGAGATCTGGCTGGCCTTGGCCTCTGGTGACCACCTTTCATCTGCCCCTGAAACATCAGTGTTCCATGCTTTCCTTCCTATGGAAAAGAACCGTCCTTCTCCACCAAGCGTTATTGTCCAAAATTGGTATTCTGCCTCTAAAATTCCCTATATCCAGGGATAGGTCCCAGACAAAATCTGCCAGCACCATCTAATCTGGCTGCCCTTGGCCTCTGGTGACTGCCCCTCATCTGCCCCTGTGACACGGGGGCTTGGTTGGTTCCTCCCTATGGAGACCATTGTGACTCTGTGGGAACTCATGGAACCAAGGGGGGCCACGGTGACACTTTGGGGCCTTGTGGGACCATGGCGACCATTAAAACCCTTCATGGCCATGTGTAACTAATGGACCATTGTGACACCTCAGAGCCTCGTGGAACCAAGGGGCCATTGGGGCACTGTGGGGCCCCATAGAACCAAGGGAACATGGAACAGATCTGGCTGGTTTGGCCTCCCAGAGGTCACCTGACAGGTCCAGCTGATCTTGGAATGTCAAAAGCTGCTTCTCAACTTCCCTTGGAACACTGGGGCTCCATGATTTCATTCCTATGGAAAAAAGTCTGCCTGTTTTTAAATGCCCATGGCCAAAATTGATACTTCCCAAAAAAAACATTGCATACATACAAGGGTATCTCTCAAAAAAAAAACCCTGCCAGCTAGGGAAGGCCTTCTCCTTGGCTGGACACCTCTCGTTTCCTGCTGAAATAATGGGGCTCTCTGCCTTCTATCCTATGGTAAAGAATCAGCCTCCTTTTGCAGAGGTTGTGGCTAAAATTAGAATTTTGTCTCTCAAATTCTGTATATCCAAGGATTGCCTCAAGACAATAGTAGCCAAGACAGACAGGACAGGCTGGCCATGGCTACTGGAGATTTTCTTAGACTGTAAGCACAATGTTTTTGTGTGCCAAGACCTTGGAAATGGTCCAGAGGTCTCTCAAGGAGGGGTTTGAAAGCCTCAAGCACATGACCACTATATAGAGACAAAGGAGCTCTGTGTTCAGTGGAGTGAAAACTGAGGACAGCAGAGGAGAGCCCTGGGAGGGATTGAAGGGTGGTTTCAGAGATGGTAGATCCTTTTGATATAGCAGAGAACAGCCAGAGAAAAAAAAATTAATGCCAAGTACAGCTGAGGGGGGCAAGACTGAACACAAGGGGAAAGGAATTTCTGTCCCAGTGTAGGGCTGTGGTGCAATACATTCCCCAGAAGGAGTCTGGAGCAACCCAAGGCTCTGTGTGGGCAGGCAGAGGCAGGCAGGAGGCAGAGCTGTCAGCAAAGGAAGGGCCCAGCCAGCTGGGGCAGCCGGGGGATGACGACAGCCTGCAGGGACAGAGGCACAGGGCATGGACACCGTAGGACAGCCTGGGCTGCACAGGGCACAGGGATGGGCAGCAGCTGCAAGGCCCTGACACAGCCAACTCCTGCAGCACTTGGGCCATGGCTGCTGGGCCTGGGCCTGAGCCATCAGCAGGAGACAAGTGACCCTTGCAGCCCTGGGGCCTCATTGCCTCCTTGGCCCTGCTCAGCAGCCTGGCAGGGGCCGCCCCATGCTCCTGCCCTTGGCATTGCACATCCCCACATCCCAGTGGCCTGGGAAGAGCCCTGAGCACTGAGGGAGGGACAGGATGTGCCTTGGCAGGGGCTGGGGCTCAGGCCTTGGCCCTTGGCATTCCTGAAACACATCCAGGTTTGGTCAGCATCAGAGACACCTTTGCCTTGTTTGTCCCCAGCTGTCATCACTGCCTGCAGTGTTCTGCTCTAACTGGAACCTGGGGACACTTTCTCAGTTGTGTCCCTCAGTGGGACCCATTAAAACTTCAAGAAAATTTGGAGTTTCAGTCTCACTTGGAATACTTTTTGAGAAGTTCTTGAAAGAGTTCTTCGAAAGTTTTTTAAAACACTCTCAGGGACTGACACCACCATAAACAACATCAAAGCCCCAAGGGGCTCATTGAAGTCCTTGTGCTGTGTCCTTGTGTTGCATCTGAGCTGGGCTGGGCTCCTGGCACAGAGACAGCTCCTGGCAATCAAGAAGAGCTTCAAAAAGACATTTCGCCTCAGGAGCAGCTCCTATTCCCAGCCCAGCAGGGCTGAGGGCTCTGCCTGCAGGTACCTGAGACCAGTGAAGCTGACAGAGGCTGAAAGCTGCTGGAAAGACAATTCTGGGCTTTTTCATGGAGAACTCTTCACCACTTATGACACAGTCTGTGGCTGCAGGAATCTCCTAAAGCTGAGCCAGGACAGGACTGACAGCACTGTAAGGATGGCTCTGCTGCCCTTTCTGCTTTGTGGGAGGATGTGCTCCAGAGCACAGGGGCTGCCCTGGGCACCGTCAGAGGGACAGGGCAAGACGGCTCCTGCTGCCAGGGATGGCTGCAGGGGCTGAGGCTGGGGCTGCAGCCAGGGCTGCCCAGGGCTGTGGTGCAGAGCAGGTGCTGCAGCCCTGAGGGCTCTTGGCCAGGCCAGGGGATCTGCCACCTGCCAGGGGCAGCTCTCAGCCTGCCTGGGAGCTCCTATGGATGGTGTAGGGGAGCTGTGGGTTCAAGGAGTGACTGCTGCCTGGGCAGGTCCTGCTGCTGTGGAGAGGGTGCTGTGTGTGCCAGGGCTGCTCAGAGTTCCAGCTCATGCCCAGGTCATTTCTGAGGACACTTGTCATGAGCAGATTCAGGGCAGGAGTATCCTGCTCAAGTCTTTTCTTTGATGAATCTGTGCTCCTACTTTTCCCTGGCTCACCTTGGCAATGGATACTCAGTTATGCAGGATAGAGTAGGGGCTGAGGCTCTTAGATTATAGTTCTAAGTATTCCTGGGAATGTCAGCAAGTGCCTCCACCTCCCCAGCCTCCAGATCCATCCAGCATCACGTTTCCATGGTGCCCAGGCCTGGAGGAGCTGTTCTTTAATCCCTGCAGCCCCGAGCAACTGCAGGGCAGAGCTGGCCCAGGGGCTGGGCTGGGCTCTGGCAGCACTGGCAGGGAAGAAGCCAGGGCCCACAGGAACAGCTCTGGCTGGGACAGCTCCAGCAGCAGAGCCGTGGGCAGGGAGGGAGGGAGGCAGTGCTGAGGGAAGCCCTACTGCAGGGGACATGTGGCACCTGCCAGCCCTGCCCTGCAGGGCACACACTGCCCTGAGCAGCACAGCTCCTGTGTCCCCTCCCAGCCAGCACAGCCCTCAGCCCGGGGGTATGGGGCCCTCAGTCCCCTCCTGGGCCGGCAGAGCAGCCCCAGAGATGAAGGGCATCTCTCCTGCCATGTGCCCATTCCCTGCTGACCAGGGCCTCAGGGCCACTGTCCTGCACTGCTGCTGCCTGGGAGGGGCTGTGCAGGGCTGGGCAGGGAAAGGCTTTTCCTCAGGGCCTGGCTCTCTCTCTCCGTGCCTTGCCCAGGTGCTCCTGGCATTGCTGAGGGGCTCTCTGGGAATGGCAGTTCCAGCTGCAGGCTCAGGCCCAGCCCTTGGGCTCCTCCTGTGCAGGCTGAGCACAGCAATGGGGTGTCCCAGCTCCCTCTGTCATGGGGAGCTCTGGGCAGGGCAGGCTGGCAGGCTGGAAATGAGCTGACTCTGCCTGACTTTGGGAAAGGCAGGAGCCACTTTGTGTGCCAGGGATCCCTCTGCTCTCAGCAGTGTCTCCTGGCTTTCCAGGGCAACACGGGTGTAGACCTTAGAGAGGTGCAAGTCCAGGGCAGCTGGGAACAGGAGAGACGGACAGAGCACCTTCCCTCAGTCTGCACTAAGGCTCAGACAATCCTCCTGCCTCATTGGATTCTCTATTCTACCCAGGTGCAGTAGAATCTTTCATTCTGCCTCCTGCAATCCTTATCCCTTCACTCTGGCTGCTCCCATGCCTTAGGAGGAGATTCTTTGTCCAAGTTCAAACACCAGGGCTGGTGTTCGCCTGTAATGACTGGGGCTCAGGGCTGACTCCCAGGTGTCTTGCAGGTCGAGCTCTGGCTCCTCACTAAATACTGGCCATCAGGAATCAGGGCTCCAGCAACCACAGTGAAGGAAGTTCTGTCAGACATAGATGACAGTGAGGTGTTTAGTGGCAGGGACTGTTGTATGAGAATGGGCTTTGACTTTTCTGTGAGTAATCTCCCTTCAAATGTCACTGTCTTTCCTCCTTCTCCAGGTGGGGATGTCCAGACACAGCAAATGTCCAACAGCAGCTCCATCAGCCACTTCCTCCTGCTGCCATTGGCAGACACACGGCAGCTGCAGCTCCTGCACTTCTGCCTCTTCCTGGGCATCTCCCTGGCTGCCCTCCTGGGCAACAGCCTTGTCATCAGCGCCGTGGCCTGCGGCCACCACCTGCACAGCCCCATGTTCTTCTTCCTGCTCCACCTGGCCCTCACCGACCTGGGCTCCCTCCTCACCACTGTCCCCAAAGCCATGCACAATTCCCTCTGGGACACCACGACCATCTCCTACACAGGATGTGCTACTCAGCTGTTTATGCTTGTCTTCTTCCTTGCGTCAGAGCTTGCCCTGCTGACCATCATGTGCTACGACCGCTACGTGTCCATCTGCAAACCCCTGCACTACGGGACCCTCCTGGGCAGCAGAGCTTGTGCCCACATGGCAGCAGCTGCCTGGGCCAGTGGATTTCTCAATTCACTGCTGCACACAGCCAATATATTATCCCTTCCCCTGTGCCATGGCAATGTCCTGGGCCAGTTCTTCTGTGAAGGTCCCCAGATTCTCAAGCTCTCCTGCTCCAAATCCTACCTAAGGGAACTCAGACTTCTAATATTCAGTTTTTTGTTCGCTTCTGGTTGTTTTGTATTTATTGTTTTCTCCTATGTGCAGATCTTTAGGGCTGTGCTGAGGATCCCCACTGAGCAGGGACGGCACAAAGCCTTTTCCACCTGCCTCCCTCACCTGGCTGTGGTCTCCCTGTTCCTCAGCACTGCTTTTTTTGCCTACCTGAAGCCCCCCTCCATCTCCTCCCCATCCCTGGATCTGTCACTGTCGTTTCTGTACTCAGTGGTGCCTCCAGCCCTGAACCCCCTGATCTACAGCCTGAGGAACCAGGAGCTCAAGGACACTCTGAGGAAAATGATGACTGGATGCTTTTCAGAAGCAACAAATCGCCTGTTTTCTTGGGCATAATTTTCAGAAGGGAACTCATGGCCCAACAGGCCTTCCCATGTCTTTGGTAGTGTTCAGTAGGTTTTTCTGTCAGAAAATTATCCCAGTGAATTTTTTTTTTTCTTAATCACCTCCATCTAATTCACTGTATGCGTCTTGAGTTTGACCCAGAAACTCTGTAAACCAGGATTTGCTGTATTACTACATACAAAAAAAAAAAAAAAAAAAAAAAAAAACCTACCTTGCAGTGCCTTTTTTTTCTGGGATCCCAACTCTGAGACCTGCATGAAGTTAGAGAGGAGAGGGGAAAAGAGTCCCAGGAGAGCAGCACTGCCAGGGAGGAGCAGCACTTGGTCCTTTCCAAGCCGCTCTTCCCAACTCCAGCCTCTCCTTCCCAACCCTTCTGTGGCTGTAAGGCTGCAGTGCTCTGGCAGTTTGGTCACTGTCCTGCTGCGTGTCCCTGCGGTGACCACAGGCAGGGACAGGCCATGGGCACTGCTGGGACACAGCTGGGCTCCAGCACAGCAGCTCCAGCAGCAAAGGGCATCTCCTGAGGGCAGGGCAGGGAGGCTTTGCTCTCCCTGCAGAGTCACTCTTGGGAACTGGCCCAAGGAACAGACTCTGAAGAGGCTCCTTGTGTTCCTTGTTCTCCCAGGGCTCAGTGGGATGACATCAGGGTGCCAGTGTGGCCTTCAGGGGACTCAGGGCTGGCTCAGGTTCTGCTTGTTGGTGGCCAGAGCCAATCAGATGGTGAATGGTCAGTGCTGAACCTTCCTGGGGTTTTGCAGCTTGTGCCAGGGCTGATGGCAGGGGAATGTGTGTCTGGAGGGCCTTGGGAGCTGCCAGGAGAACAGAGGGGAGCTGCAGGGACAGTGTGTGCCTGGGATCAGCAGGGAGTGGAGCTCCCTGGGCACAGGCTTGGCCAGGGTGGGGTCACCTCGAGATCAAGGACTGAATGTCTGCTGTGAGTCAGGAGAGCTCTGCAGCCCCAGGGGACACAGCAGGCACAGGGAAAGAAGTCTGGGCACTGACTGGTGTCACCCTCAGGGAGCTTCCCCATGAGGATGCAGGGCAGCCCCAGGGCCATGTGGCAGCCCTGGAACAAGGCAGGCAGCTCTGAGCAGCCTCCATGGCCCCAGCAGAGCCTGTGTGGGAGGGGGTCAGTGCAAGGAGCGCCATCAGCTGCCTGTGTCTCCCAGGCTGAGCAGCAGAGCCCAGCAGAGGCAGCACAGCCCCCGTGCTCTGCAGAGCAGAAGCCCCAGCTCAGGGCTGTGGGCAGCAGGGCAGGGGCTGCAGCAATGGCTGCTCAGGCCAGCACAGACGTGTTCCCCTGGGAAAGGCTCTGTGGGCAGCTGGCATGTGCCAGGAGCAGAGCAGGACTCCGTGGGTGTGCAGAGGAGCCCTGGAAAGAGGCTGCCCTGTCCCTGGGGCAGCAGAAGCTGCCTGAGGAGCCCCAGGGCCAACTCTGCTGCTGTGCTGGGCAGTGGGGCTGGCCCTGGGGCTGCACAAGCTGCCTGAGCTGAGCATCTCCTGAGCATTGCAGACACAGAGTGGCTGTCCCTGACCTCCAGTGCCTCCAGTTCCTGCTGCAGGGCCAGACAGGACTGGGCTGCTCTGCAGGGCTGGGGCAGGGAGAGGAAAACAATGGGCCCCTGGTTAGAAGAGTCCCTGTAGTGTCAGAATGATCTCCATGGTTCCATGAGGCCCTGCAGTGTCACACTGGCCCCTTGGTTCCATGTGGCCCCACAGTGTCACTCTGGTCCCCTTGGTCACACCAGGCCTTGCAGTGTCACACTGCCCCTTGGTTCTCTGGGGCCTGCAGTGTCCCTTTTGAAGATGGGCAGGGTCAGCACCAAAAATTGGCATGAACCTAAGGAAAATTGGGATTTATATAATGCAGAACTGCAAAGAATCACAAAATGAGAAGCTCAGCAATGCATCCAATCATCACTACCAAAGCTTGCCTATAATGATTAAGAAAGATCCATCACCAGTTACCCTCAGACTTTCCCATCATCCACATCCACACATCAGCTGGGAGAAGCTTTCTTAGCCAGGGACTAGAGAGCCACTCCCAGCAACTGGGAATTCCTGCTTGTGTGTCCACCTTTGCAGGCAATAAGGTGGGCAAAAATCCAGGAAAACTAGGCAAGAAAACAGTACCCCATAGTGTAAGGCCTACAGAGCAGGTATTTGTTTATTCAATGCCAGGAGTGACAGGGATGGTGCCACAAACTCACTCATCCATTCCTCACACAGTACTAGCTTTTATACTTTTTAAAAAATGTTCACATTATACTTTCCTCACCTTCATATTATAACATATTTTCTAATCCCATGATTATGTAAGCCCTTGTAGCACATGCATGGTCTCTGCATGAGGTGGTTTTCAGCTTCCTGGTGGTCGTTTTGATGAAGGCTCAGAAAACTTCCTTGGGCTTGAACGTATTACCGCTGCTTCCTGCACCTGCTCGATAAGATTGCCTGCTCCAATAGCCCGTGGTTAGCTTTTTGCAGTTCGCTTGTGTCGTGGTTTGACACTCACCCAATGCCAGGCACCCACAGGAGTCATTCGCTCACCCTCCCCTGTCAGCAGGGCAGAGAAAGAAAAAAAATATTAACAAACATTTCATGATGGAGATATGGACCAGGAGAAATATTTCAGATGAAAAAAAGGTTCAACTTAAGTTGTAAACTTGTAGAAGAGTTTTAGAAGAAAAAGGCCACAATTTATTGATGGAAGGATTGAACAATCTCTGCTATCAGGGAACAGTATGAGGTTTTGTACTCTGCCTGCTGTGCTGTTCTTACTTTGCCTTGAATTAGCAAGAAAGCAGCAACTGTAATAGCTTGTTGGTCCCTTTCATGGATGCCTCCTCAGAGAAGCTGAAGATATGTAACAAGTTTCTGTACCTTCTCATAGATGCTTGAAGACAAAAATGCTGATCATAAGACAGAACAAAGAAGAATTTGCTGCCAAAAGACATGAGCCAATGAACAATCATTTAGAGTGCTTGAACATGAGATTTTTGCCTATCACTAATTGTTTAGCTGTGCCTGCTCCTGCTCTGTACCCACATAAATATAGGGAATAAAGAATAAATAGGGAGATCAAACCTAATCATATTGATGTCTGTTTGATACTTGGCTCCTTTCTCACAATAATTGGTGACCTCACTGATGTGATGCTGGACCGGCAGTGAAGCTTCAAACTCTGGACACAGACACAGGAGCTCCGAGGAAGGAGAAACTGAAATGGCCCCATCAGAGAGATGTGGAAGCTGGATTCTGAGAGCGTGCCTCAGACTTCTGCATGGTAAGAACTGCGAGCAAATGGAATTAGACACTGCAGTTCAGCTGTTGCAAAATATTCTAAGAGAGGCAAAGCAACAGAAGCAAAGCACCTTCACAATTTAGTGAAGTGGGTAGAGAAACAAGGGCCTTAACAAGAAATCTCTCTGATGTTTAGCCCTGAGGAATGGCCAGGTGTTGGAGAGTGTCTCTGGCAGAAAATGATTGAAGGAGGCATAGTAGGAAAAGAAGCTCAAAGCTTTGGTGCCATTAGGAAGTTAGTGACTGAAGCACTGGGGGTAATGAAGACTGAAGAACGTGTAGCAATGCTTGCTGCACAGGCACTGAGCTCAGAGCCTCCCATGAGTGAAAAGGCAAAACCTGGACGATTTCCAAATCTTTTTAGCAATGGTTTCATGCAGCCCATGAGAGGCATGGTTGCAGTGCCAGAAAATTCCGTTGAAAATATGCAACACCATGTGAAAAAGCAAGGAAAAGTGTCTGAATCCCTGCCAACAAAATTGGACCAAAAAGCTGGGCAAAAACCAGAAATCTGCTGTGATTCCCAGCAAAGTTATCCACGACTGCCATCTAGTGGATGGAGCAGTTCAAGTCAGTCAGGAAATCACACTCCAGTGTCACTACAGCCTGATAAAGAACAAACAAAAGTTCCGATGAAAAAAGTTTTAGAAAAATTAAAAGGTCTCACTGTAGAGCAACAAGGAAGAGACAAACATCAAGTAAAGCCAACAGCTCCTTCTTGGACAGCCTGCACACAGTCGTCCCAAAATGTAATGGAACTCAAACAATTGGATGTGGAAAATCGACCTCCGTCACATCCCGTGAATTGAATTCTATGCAAGTACAGCAAAATTGATCCTCTCAGAGGTCAGAAGTCATTTGTGATGCTATACTTGAAGGAGAATGGCAAGCAGCAGCATCCATTGCCTGCCCAGTCATAATAGAACATGCAAATCAAATGGCCGAATGAAGACCACACAATCTGAAAATTCTGCAACAAGCAAAGCAAACTGTCACTCAGCATGGACTGAAATCTTAAACTGCAAAATATATTTTAACATGGATCTTTACAGCAGATGTCATGGCTGCAGTCGACTGTCAGAATTTAGCAAGATTGTTGTTGACTCCATCTGAATTTTTAATGTGGGAAAGTGACTGGTACCAAAAGGCACAAACAGAAGCCAACAAGCAGAGACCCCAAGGACGTGATTTATATGGAATTACTGCAGACATGATTACAGGCAGGAGAAATTATGCATCTACATCAACTCAATTATGATATCCTTTGGCTTTGCATCATTTGGCTGCTCAACTTGCTCAAGAAGCTTTGTTTGGTATACCACAAGATAAAAAGGCTCCAACTTTTTCTAACGTAAAGCAAGGACTCAGTGAAAGTTATTCTCATTTTGTCAATCCTCTGTGGGAATCGCTCAAAGAGAACTCAGATTTACCAACTGAAATTAAAGATCATCTTTTTCGACTGCTTGCATTTGACAATGCCAACAGCAAAACAAAATCCATCCTAGTGAATTTACCACAAGGATCACCTGTTGATGAAATGCCTTTGCATGTCATAAGAGCAGAGCAACAATCTCAGGCTGCTATGGAAGCTGAAGTCATGAAAGAAGCAATGGGATCCCAGACCAAGTTAATAGCAGCTGCTTTGAAAGCAGGGGAGCAACGCTCAACAACTGTTCATCCCAAAAGGAGGCAAGGAGGAATTCTAGGACCATGTTATTGGTATGGACAGTCAGGACATTACAAACAAATTGAAGTCAGACTGTTATTGCCATAATACTAAGCCTTCTGATGATTGTTTACATACTTTCCATCAAAGTCTCTCAAAACAATGTATATTGTTTTCATTCTTCTTGGTGATGGACTTTTGGATTGACCACTGGGGTCAGAGAGATGTTCCTCTCATTGACCAATCCTTGACCAAATCCTAAATACTATATAAACCCTCAATCATAATAAACTGTCTTCTTTTCCCTCTTCTATCTGATGGGTGAGTGTGGTTCTTTTCATGTCCATAATTGCGACAACTGGTGACCTCTGCCATGTCAGAATGGGCCATCTGGACTGCCCATGAGAATTGCAGTGTGTGGAGTCAGATTGTTTTAAGGTAACGGCTGTGTGTTGTGAGTAGCCTTTGTGGAAATGATATTCCGTATCCCCATGTTTGATGCCGGGGCCTTGAAAGTCTGGCGAGGTTTGCTGGATCGGGCAAAGGCTCCCATTTCAGACACTGATTTACAGTGTCTATATTATTATGGAAAGGTGAAAGGCTTCTTTGCTGATGACGGGGCGGTGGCCTCAAGAGGTGCCTTGAACCGCCTTGGTGATTATCTGATTTGGGCCTTGGCTGCGACTCACGATGCGGGCATCGTGGAGCTGACGGTGCTTTGGAGAGAGTGCGATAATGCTAGAAGGGAATATAAGAGCTCGAGAGCTCCTGTGGAGGCCTGTGTCACCCCTGGGGCTGTGCCAGCCCCACCCATCCCGCCCGTTCCTGTGCCTGGGAGGCGGAGGACTGGGGGCATGTTTCTCCCATCCGGTGATGGGGGGGAATGAGGCGTCTTTGACTCAACCCGTGCCTCTGTCGGAGGCCGGAGCCGGGGCGTCTCCGTGTGGCATTGCCGCAGAATGCCCCCTCAGAGCAGCAGACGTGGAGTTAACCCTGTCCGACGATGGGGGGACTGCAGAGGCTCCGCCTGACGGTGGCCGCAGCGGGCTCAGCACCGGCTGCTGCACCTGGAGAGGTCATGGAGACCCCAAGGGCTGAGCGGTCCGTCCTGCCCCACGTGGGGGGGATGGCGCCCATGGTGGGTCCCCGTGGCACAGGCAGGACCATGCTGGGGGCGATGCCAGCCTCTCCCCTCCCCGTGGCTGCCCCGCTGGGCGCAGTGAGTACCATTGCCCCTGCCGCAGGGGCTGGCCTGGGCCTGAGCGGCCCTGAGCTGCATCCCGCTCCCTCCACAGGTGCTGCTCTGCCCGCACCACCTGCACCCGCCCCCCACTGCCTGCCGAGCCTCTGGCTGTGGTGGGGGATGGTGCCATGGCTCCACCAGCTGTGCCCCTCCTGGTGCCCCATCCCTCCCCCACGCTGAATTGGGGGGGCAGTGGGATGGCCTCAATCCTTCCCCCGCTGGGTTCACATGCCCCGCCTCGGCCCGTGGCTGTCGCAGGGTCCCCTGTCTGGGCTGCGGTGGCCAGCGCTCCTGCGCTGCCAGCAGACACGGGCTCCGTTGGGGCTGGAGCGCCCCTGGAGCCGATGGGCCCGGGCCCGCCGCCTCCCACAGAACCCGGGGCTGCAGTGGTTGCCGGCCCCGGGGGATGCGCTTTGGGCACAGGTGGGGCCATGTGTCCCAGGAGGCCAGTGCCTCCCTGGGGAGATCACGATTGTTCACCTTGTGTTTTTTTGAGTTTTCTCTTCACAGAACAGAGAGCCACTGGTGAGAAGACGGCTTGTTCTGAAGCTACCGGGCTGGTTCAAATTCACTGAACTGTTGTTCTGGCCAGAGACTGTTCTGAATGATTTTACCCTGTCTGTCCCTGAAATGGACATTGCGATCCTCTCCCTTGCTGCTTGGCACTCTGGAAAAGACTTTCTCTCAAGACAACTTAGTCACCCTTTGAGACTTGTTCAAGAGCTGTTGGACCAGAATCATCTGGAACCTTTGACCAGTCAGTCCTTGAGACACTCCTGTTTTCTGCATTGAAAAAGAACTCTGGGAAATGGAGGCTGTTGCAAGACCTCCGAAAAGTTAATGCTGTGGTGGAAAGCATGGGGATGTTGCAGATTGATAGGCTGTTGCCACCATGTTTCTCGCAGATTGGCTGATCCTCATTGTAAATATGAAAGATTGTTCTGTGATTCAGTTGCATCATAAAGGTATCATGGGCCAATGGAATGATGAGTGGTCTGATCCTTTGCACATTTTGGACTGGGTCATCCTGCCCCATCAGCTGCAAAAGACGGCAAGTACATTGTCTGAACTGATTGCTCGACAGCAGAAGAAAAAGGCGACAATCACTTTGAGCTCATGGGCCGATTGATAATTAAATGCAGGCAACAGTGCTTGCAATTGATGGGTGCAGATTTTTGTAAAATTCAAACTCTCGGTATTACGGGAGACATTTGAATGGAGCTTTGCAAGCAGTGGTTTTCTGCAAATTGCTATGAAAATTTTTTCAGCACAGATCATCTGTCATCTGCCCAGCCATGAGCTATTGCAAGTGGAAAAATTATTTAAAGATACCCACGAGCCAGTGCAAGGACCCACTGTGTTTACTGACAGTTTGGGAAGCACAAGAAAGGCCATTGTTACTTGGAAGAATGGATCTGAGTGGCCAGTTGAATTGAGGGCTGCTGTCATGGCATTTCCAAGTTTTCCCAGGAACCTTTCAATTTAGTCACGGATTTCGCTTCTGTTGCTGACATGGCACAGCAGTTGAGTCATTCAGTTTTGAAGGGAGTCAGTGATGCTGCTTTGTTTCATTTGCTGACGGCTCTGTGTTGTATTATTGAGGGGAAAAAAAAAAAATTCTTCTTAACAAAAATGGGGAATGCAGGGTGAAACCCTGCACAGCCAATTGGCAAAAGCTTTGCATGCCATCAAGCACCTGACTGGTGCCACAGAATTCTATCAACCCCACCATGTTGAAAGCTGGAGACCGTGACCAAATGAACGGCAGCAAATGGATGAACCATCGAGTGATGACTTAGATGCAGAGGACACAAGTGTTCACTCTGATGGTCCTTCCACCATACTGAACAATGTTCATTTTTCTTTTTTCCTTTTCTTTTTTCCTAACACAAAAAGAGTGAGATGTCACCCTGATTCTTTAGCCTTCTGATGATTGTTTACATTCTAGAACTGGAGTTTCTCAAAACAATGTAGATTGTTTTCATATTTCTTGGTGATGGACTTCTGAATTGACTATTGTGGTCAGAGAGGTGTTCCTCTCATCTACCAATTTATGACCAAATTCCAAATCCTATTTAAACCCTAAATGATAATAAACTGGTGCTTCTTTTCCTCCCTTCAACATGACGGTGAGTGTGTGATTCTTTTGTGTCCCTAACCACGACAACAGGGAGCCTCCTTTTCCTTTGGCCAGGCAGGTTCCCCCATGGCTGGGGCTGAGCCCTGTCTGAGCTGCAGCTGCTGCTGTGCCCTTGAGAGGGGCTGAGGCCGTGGGGCCCCTGGCCAGAGCAGCCTGGGCTGAGCAGAGCTGTGGGGCCAGAGCCGGCTGGGCTGTGCTGGGGAGAGGCCCTTGGTGCTGCACAGAGCTCAGGGCAGCTGGCAGAGCTGGCAGGGAGCTGGGCTGGGCTGAGAGAGCCTGGCACAGAAACCATCAGTGTCCATCTCAGCCTGGGGGAGCGCGCAGGGGCCAAGGGGCACCCCAGGGTCCACAAGTTCTCTGTGTGGGAGCTGAGCTTGTGACCCCTTGAGCCCTCCCGAGTGCTGGGGCTGCACCTCCAGCTCCAGAGGAGATGGGACAGATGGGGGCAGAGGCAAATAATTCCTGTTGGATTCTTCATCATCTTTGTTTCTACAGGTGACCTGGATCCATATGTAGAGGAGGTGTTTTGTGTCAGATAACATGGGCAGAGTGATTAGAATAACTTTTTTTTTAGCTGGAAATAGTATTTCATGTATAATACAGAATGAGGAAAAAAAAAAAAAAAGATGCATATGATCAGAAGAGCATCTGTATTTTTCAGATGATGAGAGACTCATTAATATTCCAGTAGTCAAACCTGTTCAAATCCTTTCCTCAGGGCTTCTTTGAGATGAGAGGTGACCACCAGAGGCCAAAGCCAGCCAGAGCTCTCTGTCCTGACAGCTTTTGTCTGGGAGAATCCTTGCATATCGGGAATTTTTCAAGGGGAATATCAATTTTGGCCATGGACACCTGGAAAGAGGGATGATTCTTTTCCAGAGGAAGGAAAACACTGAGCCCCCCGGTGCTCCAGGGGCTGATGAGAGGCAGCCCTCAGCATTCCAAAATCAGCTGGACCTGTCAGGTGGCCCCTGGGTGGCCAAACCAGCCAGATCTGTTCCATGTTTCCTTGGTTCCATGAGGCCCCAGAGTGTCACGATGTTCTCCCTGCTTCTGAGGTGTCACAATGGCCCCTTCACTTCCATGAGGCCCAGCAGGGTCACAATGGCCCTTTGGTTCCACAAGGCCCTGCTGCTTCACACTGGCCCCTTGGGACCATGCAGCCCAGCAGTGCCACAGTGATCCCCTTGGGTCCATGAATTCCCACAGTGTCACAATGGCCACTGGGATCCATGGCATCTCACAGTGTAACAATGGTCCCTTGCATCACTGGTACCTTGCAGTGTTACTATGGCCCCTTGGTTCCATGGAGTCCCCACAGTGTCACAATGGTCTCTATGGTTCCATGACACCCTGAAGTGTCTCCACAGGAAGAAAAGCACAGAGCCCCAGTGTTTCAGGGGTTGATGCATGGCAGCCACCAGAGGCCAAGGCCAACCAGAGCTGTCTGGTCTAGTAGCTTTCATCTGGGAGCAATCAAATAAATATCTTGGATTCCATATCTTGGATATATTGAATTTTGATATATTGAATTGGGAGCACAATCTTAATTTCAGCCATGAGCACCTGGATGAGAAGGTCAGTTCTTTCCCATAGGAAAGAAAATACAGAGTCCCTGTGCTTTCAGGGCTTAGATTAGAGGCAACCACCAGAGGCCAAGGCAAGCTAGGACTATTGGTCTTGGCAGCTTTAGTCTGGGAGAAACTCTTGCATACAGAGAATTGTAGAGAAGTACCAATTTTGGCCATGGGTGCCTGGGCAGGAGGGATGGTTCTTTTCCATAGAAAGGAAAGTCCAGAGCCACAGTGTTTCAGGAGTGGATGAGAAGAGACCCCCAACATGCCAAGGTCCATTGAGTCAGTCAGGCCAAGCCAACCAGACCTGATCCCTGTTCCCCTGGATCCACGGGGCCTCACAGTGTTACAATGGTGTCATATTGGATCCTTCATTCCATGGGCCCCTGCTGTGTCACACTGGCCCCTTGTTTCCATGGGGCTCCACAGTGTCACAATGGTCCCCCCTTGCTTCCATGAGGCCTTGCAGTGTCCAAATGTTTTCCTTGGTTCCATGGAGCTGCACAATGACACAATGGCTCCCCTTGGTTCCATGAGGTCACAGAGTGTCACAGTGGTTTCCATGATTCCCTATAGTCCTGAAGTGTCACAGTGTTCCTTGGTTCTATTGAGCTCCTCAGGATCCCAATGGCCCCTTGGCTGCACGAGCCCCAGATGTGCCACACTGGCCCCTTGTTTCCATGGGACCCCACAGTGTCATAGTTGTCCCCCCTTGCTTCCATGACGCCTTGCAGTGTCACAGGGGTCTCCTTGGTCCTGCAGTATCACAATGGCCCCTTGGTTCAATGGGGACTCACAATGTCAGAAGGGTCTCCTTGGTTCCACAAGGTCCTGCAGAAGGTCTTGGTTCAACGAGGCCTCAAAGTGTCATAAAGGTCTCCAGGATTCCATGAGGCCCCACAGTGTCACAATGGCACTTTGGTTTCATGGGGTCCTGCACTGTTACATGAATCCTTAGTTCCATGGGGCCCTGCAGTGTCACAATGGACTCCTTGGTTCCACAAGGCTCTGAAGTGCCACAATGGCCCTTTGGTTTCACAGGGCTGTACAAATGGCCTCCAGGGTTTCATGAGGCCTTGCAGTGTCACATCAGACCATTGGTTTCACTGAGCCCCGCAGTGTCACTATGGACCCCTTGGTTCCACAAGGCTTTGAAGTGCCACAATGGCCCTTTGGTTTCCCAGGGCCTCAAGGTGTACCTGTGGCTTCCAGGGTTTCATGAGGCCCTGCTGTGTCACAATGGACCTGTGGTTCCACGATGCCCCAGAGTGTCACAATGGTCTCCTTGGCTCCATGGTGTCACAATGGACCCTTCATCCCATGGAGACCCACAGTGTCACTGTGGTCCCCTTGATTCCATGAGGCCCTGCCATGCTCTCATGGCCCCTTGGTTCCAGTGGGTCCCAAAGTGTCAGAATTGTCTCCACTGTTCCATGAGGCCCCACAATGTCACTGTGGTCCCATTGGTTCCACAGGGCCCCAGAGTGTAACAATGGACTCTTGGTTCCAGGAGGTTCCTCAGTCACAGTGGCCCCTTAGCTCCATGTGGCCAATCTGTGTCACAGTTGACTTGTGATTCCATGAGCTTCCACAGTGCCAACAACAATCTCCTTTGTTCCACAGTGTCATCATGAACCCTTTGTTCCATGACATCACAGAGTGTTACATGGTCAAATTGGTTCTCTGAGGTGCTGCAGTGCCACATTGGCCTCCTTGGTTTCACGAGGCCCCACAGTGTCTCCAAGGTCTCTTTGCATCTGCAGTGTCACAATGGACCTTTCATTCCATGCAGCCCCAGTGTGTCACAATGGCCCCTTGGTTCCATTAGTTTCTATACTATTAACAATGGTTTCATTGTTCAAACAAGGCTTTGCTGTGTCACACTGGCCTCTGGGCTCCATGAGATTCCAGAGTGCCACAATGGTCTCCTTGGGTCTGCAGTATAACAAGGGACCATTGGATCCATGTGTGAAAGCAGAGAACCCCTTAAAAATAATGGGAAGCTGGACAGATCCAGCCAATATTGTTAATGCTATGTTCTCTGTTTATTCTGTCTAAAATGGCAGGTTATATACACTTATATATAGTTTACAATTACAAATACATTGTCGGTGGTATATGGCATAAGGAAAAATTCAAACAGACATTGTTAATTTCATGCTTCAGGTGGCTAGAGTGTTCACACTACCAACTATACCTATTAATATCTAGAAAAACCACTCTCCCTCACTGATACCTTAACATAATTTCTAGCTGTGCCACAGGCTTCACAGGCCGGATTTTTGGGGCCCAGGCTGCGGTAGCTCAAACCTCAATCTAAATATAAATCATGCCCTCATTCTTTGAGAAATTCTGCTACACATGTGGCCTGCTGTGTCAAAAAGTATTTTGGTTTCATGTAGTTCCAAAGTGTCACAGTAGACTCCTCGGTTCTGTGAGGCCTCACTGTCACCAAATTTATGAAATATGAGAATAAGACTCCTTAACATGCATTTGGTGTTAAAGAGAGGATCACTTATTCAGGGTCAAGTCTAACATGTGGTAACTCATAACCTTACATGGACATGAGATTCTAAAATAGTGTTACTTCTGTCTTGTTGCTACATGTGCATTACCATTTAGCCATTACCATAAAACCCACCCCGTATTCCCAGATTCAGTCCTTGCTTTTTCTATCACTACACTCTTGTGCCAGATGTCTTCTGCTCCTCTTACAACCATCCTTGCAGGGAAAGTAGACCTTGCATGCCTTGTTACTGTGCTAAAAATTCACAGGCATTGTAAAAATGGAATGAACCCTTTAGGTATGAAGCCCAAGGCTGTGTGTGGCCAGGCAGAGGCAGGCAGGAGGCAGAGCTGTCAGCAAAGGAAGGGCCCAGCCAGGTGGGGCAGCCGGGGGATGACAACAGCCTGCAGGGACAGAGGCGCAGGGCATGGACACCGTAGGACAGCCTGGGCTGCACAGGCCACAGGGATGGGCAGCAGCTGCAAGGCCCTGACACAGCCAACTCCTGCAGCACTTGGGCCATGGCTGCTGGGCCTGGGCCTGAGCCATCAGCAGGAGACAAGTGACCCTTGCAACCCTGGGGCCTCATTGCCTCCTTGGCCCTGCTCAGCAGCCTGGCAGGGGCCGCCCCATGCTCCTGCCCTTGGCATTGCACATCCCCACATCCCAGTGGCCTGGGAAGAGCCCTGAGCACTGAGGGAGGGACAGGATATGCCTTGGCAGGGGCTGGGGCTCAGGCCTTGGCCCTTTGCATTCCTGAAACACATCCATGTTTGGTCAGCATCAGAGACCCCTTTGCCTTGTTTGTCCCCACCTGTCAGCAATGCCTGCAGTTTCCTGATCAAACTGGTCACTTCCTAAAGGCAACACTTTCTCAGCGGGACCCATTAAAACTTCAAAAAAATTGGTGTTTTTTCTCTGACTTTGAGTTACTGAGAAGTTTTTTGAACATTCTCTGAGGAACTGAGTCTGATGTAAACAACACCAAAGCCCCAAGAGGCTCATTAAAGTCCTTGTGCTGTGTCTGTGCTTATGAGCTGGGCTGGGCTCCTGGCACAGAGGCAGCTCCTGGCAATCAAGGAGAGCTTTAAAAAGACATTTCTCCTGAAGAGCAGCTCCTCTCCCAGCCCAGCAGGGCTGAGGGCACTGTCTGCAGGCACCTGTGAGGAGTAAAGCAGACAGAGGCTTAAAGCAGCTGGAAGGAAATTCTGAGATTATTCACAGAGAAATCTTTACCGCTTCTGACACAGTCAGTCTCTGGCTGCAGGGATCTCCTAAAGCTGACCCAGGACAGGACTGACAGCACTGTAAGGATGGCTCTGCTGCCCTTTCTGCTTTGGGGGAGGATGTGCTCCAGAGCGGGGCTGCCCTGGGCACCGTCAGAGGGACAGGGCAGGACGGCTCCTGCTGCCAGGGATGGCTGCAGGGGCTGAGGCTGGGGCTGCAGCCAGGGCTGCCCAGGGCTGTGGTGCAGAGCAGGTGCTGCAGCCCTGAGGGCTCTTGGCCAGGCCAGGGCATCTGCCACCTGCCAGGGGCAGCTCTCAGCCTGCCTGGGAGCTCCCCATGGACTGTGGGGAGAAGTTGGAGGTGGAAGGAGTGACCCCCATCAGGGCAGATTCCTCCTGCTGTGGAGATGGTGCTGCATGGCCAGGGCTGCTCTCAGCTTTCTCCTAAAGGAAAGGGAAAGGGGCTGTCAGGGTTGTCTGTGTCACTGAGACGCCTGCACTGTCACCCTGGGGATCAGCAGATCTGCCTCAGATCTCCCTCAGAAAGTGCCTCCTCACCCTCCTCTACCTGCAGACAGCACCAGCAGCACCTTGGCTTGCAGCATCTCTGTTTGTCTGAGCTGCCCTTAAGGCCCTGGTGCCAGGGAGATGCCCCTGGGCAGTGGCCTGTGCTGGGAGGGGTGTGCAGGGCAGAGCTGAGCCCCCAGGCTGGGCTGGACTCTGGGAGCACTGGCAGGGACAAGGCTTGGATATGGAGAAAAAGCTCCCAGTAGACACAAGTCCAGGTAGCAGAGAGCCAGACCAGCCTTGGATATCCTTCGCTGTCCAGCTCCAAAGGGAAAGAGGGAAGGGTTTGGAGGGATTGACTTTGAAACTAGAGCCTTTTAAAAGTTCAAGTTATTTTTAAAGCACACTTACCTGTGATGAACCTGAAAAAAAGGAGGTTAAAAGAACGAAGCTCAGCTGTGTGGGACCATCAGATCTGACCGCACTGGGGCACAGGGAGTAGTATTCTTCCTCTGGGCTCCTCAGTTTAGGGTGAGAGAAATGCTAAAGATGAGGCAATAACTCACCAGCAAAAACCTGATCTGAAAAAATGTTTTTCATTAAGTTCCCCCAGAGGAAGAGAAGTAGTTTTGAGAAGATTCCTAATAAAATTGCGCAGGATTGACTCAAGGAAATCTGTCCTAGATTGTAAATGTCTTCTTTCAACAGTCCACAATGCCCAGAGTGAAGAAATGTCCAACAGCAGCTCCATCAGCCACTTCCTCCTGCTGGCATTGGCAGACACGAGGCAGATGCAGCTCCTGCACTTCTTCCTCTTCCTGGGCATCTCCCTGGCTGCCCTCCTGGGCAACGGCCTCGTCATCAGCGCCGTGGCCTGCGGCCACCACCTGCACAGCCCCATGTTCTTCTTCCTGCTCCACCTGGCCCTCACCGACCTGGGCTCCATCCTCACCACTGTCCCCAAAGCCATGCACAATTCCCTCTGGAACACCACGACCATCTCCTACACAGGATGTGCTGCACAGGTCTTTCTGATTTTCTTCTTCCTGGGGTCAGAGTTTTCCCTCCTGACCATCATGTGCTACGACCGCTACGTGTCCATCTGCAAACCCCTGCACTACAGGACCCTCCTGGGCAGCAGAGCTTGTGCCCACATGGCAGCAGCTGCCTGGGCCAGTGCCTTTCTCACTGCTCTGCTGCACACAGCAAATACATTTTCCCTTCCCCTGTGCCATGGCAATGCCCTGGGCCAGTTCTTCTGTGAAATCCCACACATCCTCAAGCTCTCCTGCTCCAAATCCTACATCAGGGAACTTGGGGTTTCTGTTTTCACTACCTCAATAGGTTTTGGTTGTTTTGTGTTCATTGTTTTCTCATATGTGCAGATCTTCAGGGCTGTGCTGAGGATCCCCTCTGAGCAGGGAAGGCACAAAGCCTTTTCCACCTGCCTCCCCCACCTGGCTGTGGTCTCCCTGTTCCTCAGCACTGCAGGCTTTGCCTACCTGAAGCCCCCCTCCATGTCCTCCCCATCCCTGGATCTGGCCCTGTCAGTTCTGTACTCGGTGGTGCCTCCAGCCCTGAACCCCCTGATCTACAGCCTGAGGAACCAGGAGCTCAAGGCTGCAGTGTGGATAATGATCACTGGACAATTTCACAAACACTAAACTGCTGGACAATTTCTTCCAATACTTGTAATAAAAGTCATTTTTGATAGCACATGTTGATTTGCTTGTTGGGTATTTTTCCTCTGTTTTAGTTTTCACTGATGTTTGCAAACAAGGCCACTGTTTGACCCCTTCTTTTGTTTCTTTGCACCTTCACTGTGGCCCCAGACTGTGTCAATAAGAAGCTGTGCTCTCAGGAAATTTAAATGAATTAAAGGATCTCCCAGTAAGGTTTTCTCCAGAGATCCTCCTTTTATTCTCTCCCTGTGGGCTGCAGCAGCAATGTCTGTGTGCAGAGCTGGGGGCAGATCAGGGCTGGCACAGCAGCTGTGCCCAGCACCAGCAGCCCTTGGTGTTGCCAGTGCTGCTCCCGTGGCCCTGCCCTGCTGCCCTCCTGGCCCTGGTGTTGCTGTAGGGCCTGAGGGCTCTTGGGGCCGGGCACAGGGCTGGGGGTGGCAGTGCTGGGGCTGCAGCAGGGACAGGCCATGGGCACTGCTGGGGCAGCACTGACGCCTCAGGGCAGGGCCTGGGGGCTCCAGGCTCCTTGCCCAGGCTCTTTCCAGGACACGCCCAGGCCAAGGCTCAGCACAGAAAAGCCCCGTGAGCAGTCCCAGGGTGGCTGTGGGCAGGCTGGGCACAAACAGCATCACACCATGGGAATGTCCCTTGGGGAGCAGGATCATCCTCCAAGTGCTTCAGGAATTGTCTGCAGGCTCCTCCAGTGCCTGGTGCTGCTCCCTTTCCAGAGGCACCACAGGCCAGGGGGGCACATCTGGACTGCTGTGTCAGGCTGTCGGGCTCCCTGTTCTGGGCAATGAAGAGGGGCTGCAGAGGCTCTTCAGGACTGACAGGATGGGCTTTGGGGCTGTGAGGAGAAGCTGAGGGACCTGGGCTGCTGGACATTTTGAATAGGTGGCCCAGGGCTCATCCTGCAACTGCTTTTTGGGTAGTTTCAGAGAATCACAAAATCAGTAAGGTTGGGAAATATCTTGGAGATCATCAAGTCCAACCTGAGCCCTAAAACCACCTTGTCACCCCTAAGCCTCCTCTTCTCAAGGATAAACAACCCCAGATCCCTCAGCCACTCCTCACAGTGACTTGTGTTCCAGAGCCCTCACCAGCCTTGTTGCTTTTCTCGAGACACGCTCCAGCCCCTTCATGTCTGTCCTAAATTGGGGGCCAAGAACTGGACACAGTACTTGAGGTGCTGCCTCACCAGTGCTGAGTACAGGGGAAGAATCACTGCCCTGCTCCTGCTGGCCACACCATTCCTGATCCAGGCCAGGGGCCATTGGCCTTCTTGGCCACCTGGGCACACTGCTGCCTCATGTCCAGCCTGCTGTCCAGCACTGCCCCAGCTCCCTTTCTGCCTGGCCACTCTCCAGCCACTCTGTCCCCAGCCTGGAGCACTGCAGGGGTTGTTGTGGCCAAAGGGCAGGACCCGGCCCTTGGTCTTGTTCAACCTCCCATGGTTGGATTTGGGCCCTGGATCCAGCCTGTCCAGGGCCCTGCGCACAGCCCTCCTACCCTCCAGCAGATCCACACTCACACCCAGCTTGGTGTCACCTGCAAATCTGCTGATGCTGGACTCAATCCCCTCATCCAGACCATCAATGCAGATCTTGAAATCCACGCTGGCTGGCTCTGATCCCTGGGCCATCCTGTGGCTGCCCTGTGATGGCACTCAAGGTGATCTGTTCCATAACCTCTCCAGGCACCCAGGTCAGGATGACAGGCCTGGAGTTCCCCAGATCCTCCTTCCAGCCCTTCTTGGGGATGGGCTCACATTGGCCCCTCCAGTCCTCTGGGACCTCCCTGGGGAGCCAGGACTGATGAGAAATGCTGGGGAGCAGCTTGGGGGCTCATCCACCAGCTCCCTCCTGCCCCCAGGATGGATCCCATCTGCTCCACAGACACCTGTGAGCATCTGAGTGGCTCAGCAGGTCAGCAGCTGCTTCCTCCTGGATTACAGGGGGGCTCTTCTGCTCCCTGTGCCCATCTACCAGCTCAGGAGAGCACTTGTCCTGGGGACAGCCTGTCCTATTACTGACAACAGAGGCAAAGAAGGGGTTAAGTACCTCAGCCTTTTCCTCATCTTTGGTAACTATATCCCTGCAATAAGGAATGGAGGTTGTCTATACCCCTCCTTTTGCCATTAATGTATTGATAAAAAGATTTTTGTTATCATTCACAGAAGCAGACATGTTAAGTTCTAATTGAGCTTACACTTCTCTAATCTTCTTTCTGCATGATCTAACAACATCCTTAAATGTTTCCTGAGTTCCCTGCCCCTCTTTCCAGCTGTCATGCACCATCTTTTCTTTCCCTTGAATTCCTGCAAAAACTCCATATCCAGCCAGGCTAGTCATTTTCCCTGCCAGCTCACTTTTTTATACAGACTTTGGCTGTTCCTGCTCCTTCAAGTTTTCTTTCTTGAAGATTGTCCATGCTTCCTGGACCCCCTTGTTTTTAGGGCTGTATACCTTAAAAAAAAAATCAGTATCTGATTTTGCACTCTCCAAATCTATATCCTGATTAGGATGAAGTCTGGTCTCTCCCTGTCCAGTGTAGGAGTTTTATTAATGCCCCTCCTTTTTTAACAGAATATTTAAAAATTCAGTAATTGCATGGTCACTGTACCTCCATCTCCCACCAGCCCTTGTCTGTTTGTGAACAGCAGCAGACAGAGCTTTCCTTGGCAGTGGGAAGAGAAGGAAACCTCCCCAAAGTGCAGCTTGGAAGGCTCAGCCTGGAGCTGAGGAAAAAGAAAAGTCCCTCCAGGGCAGAATTTTGGTGCAGGAGGTGTCCCAGCGTGAGGCTGGGCCATGGGCTGGCTCTGTGTGCCAGGAGCCGGCAGCGCTGGGTGCAGGGAGCCCAGGGAGGGCACAGAAATGCTGGGCTGAGAAATGCTGGGGGGACAGCGAGATGGGCGTGTGCAGCCGGCCAGGGCACAGCAGCAGCAGCACAGGGGGCACAGCCTGCAGGACACATGGCCAAGGGCTGGGCAGGGCTGGCAGGGCCACAGGCAGCCAGGCCTTTGTCCCCTGGGCTCTGGCAGCGCCTCTGGAGGCCCCACAGGAGGAACTTTCCTTTCAGGGCCTGCACTTTGCTTCTGCCTGGCCCCTCCCTGAGGAGGCTGCCAGGGCTTGCAGCTTGAGGACATTTGTCCTTGCTGCCCCTGCCATCCCAGTGCCCCACCAAGAGCCCCGAGCCACCCGCGAGGGACAGGCCCTGCTGTCCCAGCCCTGGGCTCAGCCCTTGGCCTTTCTGCTGCCTCCAACCAGCCCAGGCCTTGCTCAGCATTGCGGTTCCCTGCTCACAGCCTTGGCCTCCCTGCAATCCTGCCCTCAAGGATCTGCTCTCACCAGTCCCTGGGGAGCCTTTGGCACTCCCTGCCCTCCCTGGGGCCCAGGGATGCTCCAAGGGACTTGGACTTTTGCTTCTGACTCCTTGAGCAGCTTCTTCAACCTTCTCTCAGTGCCTGGGGCTCCTGGACTCAGCCTCAAACCCTGTGTGCGGCTCATGAAAATAAAGAAAGCCCTGAGGAGTTCTTTGTCTTCCTTCAGTTGTCTTCTCATAGAACATGGGATTGTAAACAAGAGAATATTAATCACAGAAATTAGAAGATATTGATTATATGGTGGGTATTCAGCAGATGTGTATTCGAAGGAAGAGACAGGACTATGTGCAAGAACAGCAAGGAAGAATGCAAAGATGCCTGATGGAGGGGAGATGCTTACCAGGACAGGAGATGAGAATAGAAGATTTCCAGAGATATTGGGATAACAGGCATCTTGGGTCCCCAGGATAAATCTGGCCTTATGCTTGGACTATGACCAGAGGATCAATGGACATGCACAATGCAGGGGGGTCAGTGGAAGACTATTCTCCTTCATCCCTGAGACCCCTGAGATGACCACCAGAGACAATTGCACAGGCACAAAGGACTGATAAAACAATTGGCATAGGAAGGGGAAGGGGGGAGCCAAGGAATGAATATGCACAGGCGTATTGTGGAAACTTGATGCATATGTAACATTGTAGAGGTTAAAAGAGAATGTGAGTGAGCGAGGGCCTGCCCATGCCTTTGGGATCTCTCCCACATCACACCCTGCACTGAACAAATCACATACCTCCTTTAAAATCCACTTTGTCTCTGAGTTTTAGATTTTTTTGCATGTGTCATTTTTGGCAACCAGAAAGGGACGTTCTCTGCCCAGCCATAGGACTGGCTGAGGGGACAGACTTCCTAAGGTGCCCCCAGGATTTTCCCTGGATGTAATTCCACTTCTCAGGTTGCTCACTGGAGCAGACAATGACCTCCTGAACAGCAGAGAAATGGTTTGTATTTCTTTAAAGAGGAGGCCCCGTAGAGACCACTGGTGAGCTGCTCAGAGAGATCTGGGCACACAAGAAGGGTCTTGGTGGGTTTGGTCTCAAGCAGCCGCTGGGTCAGACGTGCGGCCAGCGGGAGGAACCGCTGACTGAGGAAAGGCAGCAGGGAGGGGTTTCCTGACTGTGCATCAGCCACAAGAGGTTCTGGGGGTGAATTGAGCTAATTCCTGTTTTATTGCTGCTATTTGGTTGTGTGTGAGAGTTTTTTAAAAGCTCAGATGTGTTTCATGTTTGGTTCTGTGGGTGTCTGAAAGTTTGTGTGAGGTGACTGTGGGTTTGGGGCTGTGCTGTATTGTTGAGGTAATACTTTCATCTTGTGTCCAAAGTCATAATTGCATCAAACTACGGCTTATATATATATATTCCTTCCTTACCGTCTGCACGAGGGAACTCTTTGAACTCTCTGCATTTTACTGTTCATATTTTCTATTTACCGCATGTTGTTTCAGGGTTTGTTTAGTGTTTCCTGCAAGGAGGTCTGTTCTTAAAAGTTTTTGCATTCTACTATGATGGAGTGCTTTCTATAAGAATTGTTTGTTGTGAGGTCTTTAGGGTTTATTTGTTAAAGTGCTTTTTTTTTTTTTTTTTTTTTTTTTTTTTTTTTTGTTACCATTTCTTGTTTTAATGCTTTCGTTGTGAATGTTGCCTTTAGGGTTTGTGTGATAGATGCTGTTCTAGGTTAGTGCTGTTTGTCTTAATGTTTTTGCTGTGAGAATTGCTTTTTGTTTAGCGTCCCTTGCCATAGATGGTGCATTGGTAACAATCATTCCAATCATAGCAAGACGACTGGAAGGGGTCCCTCTCCCCAGTGGTTTGGGCTTGACCTTTGGGAGTTTGTAACCCCCGAATGTAATTGGGTTATAAGGGGACACCAGCAGGTTTGTTGAGAGGGACTATACAGGACCTCTACAGGAGATCTGGTCACGTTAGACTGGCAGAAGCCTGAACTAAAAGATCTGAATATCCAGAGGAACAGAAGGAGTGGGACCATCTGTTTCTGCAGGCAAGGGTGGCATCAATCGTGGGTGTTGGTTAAGTGTGGGTCCTGTGGAGAGCAGGGGTGTTGTTCCTTGAGTAGAAGACATAGAGCTTGTGCTCAGTGTGGGGAACAGGGTGAAGAGGAGCCTGAACTAAAGATTTTTGCGTATTTTTGTGGAAGATCACATGTAGTCCCAGAGATCTGGAGAGTAAAAGGGAAAGATAGAAAAAAGACTGTACAAGAGTGTTAGAAGAGATTTGGGTGGAAACAAAACAGGAGAGGAAAATAATGGGATCAGGAGAGGGAAGGAATTAAGAGGCCTTGTTAGATGAGGCATGGAGGGTTTTCAGCAATCAAAAAGAAGGGTACAAGCAAGGGATGAGAAAGTTAATGGCAGTAGTACAAGAAGTAGGAAAAGGGAGGCGGGTACAAGAACCATCCAGGCAAGGACCACCCCAGCTGGGCAAAGATCAGTGTGCAGTTTGCAGAAAATTTGGGCACTGGAAAAATGAGTGTCCTGAACAAAGAAGAAATGGGAAAAGGAACGAGGGACAGGTGGTGGTGGTGGCTCACACAAAAAGTGACTGAGGTGGACTGGAGGATCTTACCCCAGGAGTTCCACTTGTTATAAAAATGAAATTGGGGAAGGAGAGGAAAGAGGTGGACCTTATGGTGGGCACAGGGGCAACAGTTTCAGTTTTAAATAAAGCTTTGCTGCTAGTGGGGAATGATTATGTTAGGGTGAGGGGAGCAACTGGCCAATCTGAAATATCCCATTTTTGCAATCCACTCAAATACAAATATGGAAAACAGTGGGGCATCCATAAATTTCTATACATACCCATCTCTCCAGATTTGCTCCTAGAGGGAGATCTATTGGGGAAATTACAAGCAATCATTTCATTTAAAATGGAGAGGTTACTCTGACTCGGGAGGTAAATGATCAGAAATATATGGAAGTATTGAGTTCAATACTGACAGCTATGGAGGCTAAAGAGGAAATTAGTGAGGTGATACTGAACCAAGTGTTTCCAGAAGTATGGGCTTCCAATGCTCCAGGAAGGGCGAAAAATATGTTCCCAATACAAATTAAGCTCAAGAAAGGAAAACAACCAGTCAGAATCAAGCAATATCTCTTAAGACCGGAAGACAGAGAAGGAATTAGCCTGATAAGTGAAAATTTCTTACATCTGGGGTTGCTGAAGAAGTGCCAATCTGATTTCAACACTCCTATCCTGCCTGTCTGCAAACCTGATGGGTCATACCAGGTCATACAGGACTTACAGGCTGTTAACAAGATAACTGAGGATCTCTACCCTATGGTAGCTAACACATACACCTTGTTAATGTGTTTGACACCAGAGCTAAGTTGGTTTACCATTTTAGATTTGAAGGATGCCTTCTTTTGACTCCCTATCCATGATGACAGCCAGAAAATTTTTGCATTTGAGTGGGAGAATCCCAAAAGCTGATGCAAAGCTCAGCTCATATGGGCAGTTCTTCCCCAAGGGTACAAAAAGTCTCCCCCCCCATTTCGAGAACAACTTGCAAAGAATTTGGAATCCTGGGAAGCTCCACCAGGAAAAGGGAAACTGTTGCAGGATGTGGATGACATCCTAACACCTACCCCAACAGAAGATGGGTGTGTGTCCTGGACAGTAAACCTTCTAAACTTTTTAGGGCTTCAGGGGTACAGAGTGACAAAGAAAAAGGCTCAGGTGGTAAAACAAAAGGTGATCTACCTGGGCTATGAAATCAGTGCTGGGCAACAGACTCTGGGGAAAGAGGAAATATAATCACTATGCCAAACCCCAAAACCCCAGACAATAAAAGAACTGAGAACCTTCCTGGGCATGATGGGATGGTCATTCAACTGAATTTGACTGTTCATATAACTTTACATTAGTACAGACTGTTGAAGTGGTTTGTCTCTGGGCCCATGATAATATTGGACTCTCCTTTAGATTTGAAATAAATGTCACAACAGAGCCCATCACTCCAGCTCAAACCCAAATCATGCCACCTCAGCCTGAACCCAGAATTTATAAAATCAGCCCATATGTGATAAGGAATACGGGCCAACAGCAATTGCTGTTTAATCCAGAATGGTCTCCCAAGAATGTTGAATTAGTAACGCAAACTAACATCTCTGATGTTCAACTGGCCTGTTCTTCTTTCCTAAAAACATCTTTTGAGGGTTGGACAACATGGTTCCAAAAGCAAGCATACACCAGGGACAGAATGTGAAGAGATCTGACTGGAATATTAGGGGACAGGGCTGGGAGCCCTAAACAGAATTGATTCAGAAATATTAATGAATAAATTGACCACTGCAACAAGTGATCTAACAGAATTAAAACTACCCTTACAGTCATCTTTGCTGGCATTGGGAACCAGTCAGTGGCAGGTTTCAAAAGTATTGCCAAGTTTGGAAAAAGCAGAGTACCAAGACCATAAGTTAATCATAGATGCACTTGCTATGGCTCAGGGTTAATGTGTCTTTGGCTTTCAGCTGTGTGCAGGCACAATTGTGGCTGCAATCAACAGCTGCCTCAATTATAAAGGAAGGAAGTGAAAGAGCCTTTCTGATTCTGAGATTCAAAAAACTGTCTGGGACAATGCTACTGATTTTGAAAAGAAATTTCCATCCTGGTGGACCTTGGTAAACTTCACCCATGATCCAAATGTCAGCACAGCTACTGCTTTTGTGCTCACTGTACACAACACCACAGTTTATGTTATTCACCCCATTATAGCATTAGGACTGAATCATGAGAGATCAGTGCTCTGCCCTTCAGAACACAGGACATGGGCCTGGGGAGTGGATGGGAAATGGCAAAGTGTGAATCTGGAATCCTGTGTTACCCAGGAACAACAGGGATTAATTTGTGAAAGTAACACAATTGATGCTCAAGACATATGTTTTGATACCCCATAGGGTGTTTGTCACTTGGAAATTCATCCAAACCCTCGTCAAAGGACTGTTCTTGTATATATTGGTCAAGGTTGTGTGCGTTTGAGAACTGCATGTGTTTTTATAGAAATAGACAAGGATAATGTAACTTTGCCTGGCAAGAGTCCTTTTATTCTTTGTATCTGCAACTTTGCTGAGATTTTAGGCTGTGACTTTGTGTGTTTAGCACCAGTTGTATCTCACCTAGTTAAGCTAGTTAAGTCTGACGATAAGATGTATCACAGGTTGTCACCCACACCCCTTGGGATGAACCTCACTTTAGTCAGACAGTGAAGCATCAGGACTTTGTCAAAATTCTAAGAGATATTTAGAAAACAGGAGAGAAAACTTACATTACTGTCCATTGTGACACAAAAAAAAAAAAAAATAAATAAGGTTCTGCAAAGAGTAAAACAGGATGCAAGTCAGAATTGGTGGGATTCACTTTTTGGATGATTGCCCATGGCAACTGGAATCCTAAATACATTACGTCACCCCATCATTGTTTTACTAATATTAGTTAGTATTAGTTTAGTGCTGTCTTTTGTAATGTTTATTTGGAATTGGAAACTGTCACAACAAATGGAAACATTAACTTCTTTATCCCAAGTACAGGGAAAGGCATTGAGAGACACATATGGTAAGGATTGGAATTTTTACTAAGTAAAAGAATTTAGTACCTTAGTGAAAAGGGGGGAATGAAACAAGGGATTGGAAACTACAGGATATGAATCATAGAAAGTAGGACACTTTGATTAGGAATAGGCATTCAGATGATGTGTATTGCCTAATATTTGGTGCTCTTTGTAATGTTGCTTAAAAACGGAAGGTACAGGACTATGGTCAGAACAGCAAGAAGGAATGCAGGGATGTCTGATAAGGAGAGGATGCTTGCATGGACAGGAGACTGGAGTATGGGATTGCCAGAGATACTGAGATTCCTTGGGCCCCAAAACCAGATAGAACTGGCCTTGTAGCTTGGACTGTGGCCAGAGGATCGGTGGGCATGCACAGGGCAGTGGAGTCACAAGTTCATCACTGAGGAAGACAGTTTTTCTTCATCTCTGAGACACCCAAGACGACCTCCAGAGACAATGGCACAGGCAAAAAGGACTGATAAGACAATTAGCATAGGAACTGGAGAGGGGGGGAGGCAAGGAATGAATATGCACAGGTGTGAAATTTGATGCATATGTAACAACCTCAATGTTAAAAGAAAACAAGAGGGAGCAAGGGGGTTCTTATGCCTTTGCAGAGGTATCCTCCATATGCCCGGCCAAATAAACTACATACCTAATTTAAAACTCACTTGGTCTCTGAGTTTTAGAGTCTTTCCGCGTGTCAGGGCAGAGCTGTGTAAGTGTATGTGACCCTTGCCTGGTGCAGGCTGGGGGCAGGCAAAGGGCCCTTGTCCGAGCTGTGTGCAGAGGAATCCTCAGGGGCCCAGGCCGGGGCTGCTCAGTGGCCGGTGGGTTGTGGTGAGTGGCGGCAGCTGTTGACGCTTCCCTTGGAGCGTCTCCAGGCAGGGAATGTTGGGGGCTGCCAGCGCTGGGGTGTCCCAGAGCCAGTGGAACATTGGAAGGTTGGGGCTGCCCTGCTCCTGGCGCAGGCGGCAGAGCTCTGTCAGCCCCTGGAGAGGACAGCCAGGGCTGTGCAAAGGTGAGAATGGCAGAAGGGGCTGAGCTGAGAGGGAGCCAGAGGGATGATGGAGTCCAGGCACTGGGGGCCTGGGCATCCCTGGCAGGGGTGTGCCAAGGCTCCTGGAGCTGGGGCAGCCTCGGGGCTCTGAGCATTCCCTGGGGAGCCTGGTCAGAGCCCAGCCCTGCCTGCAGGGGAAGGAGCTTTTGCTGCTCTGGGGCCCGGGGCCGGCCTGGCCCAGGCCCAGCCGTTGCCTGGGCTGCTGTCCCTGCTGGCCCGGGGCCCGGGTGGGAGCTGCCCCAGCGCCGGCCCTGGCAAGGAGCCGCAGCCCCCGGGGAGCTGCCAGCTGCGTCTGCTGGGCTGCGGGCGAAGGGAGGCGGCGGCCGCAGAGGCGCGGGGAAAGGTCCTGGCCCCGGCTCTGGGCCGGGCCAGGGCCACGGGCAAAAAGTCACCCTGCAGCTCCTGGCCCAGAGCAGGGAGGAGCGGCAATTGCTGGCTGAGAGAGACCCTTGGCAAGGGCCTGCAGGGAGAGGTGACAGGGAAGGGCTTTGCGCTGGCGGGGCCCGGCTGAGATGGGATGTGGGCATGGACTTGTAGCCTGGGAGGGCAGTGGGGCCCTGGGCCAGGTTGGCCCCAGAGTCTGTGGCTGCCCCTGAATCCCTGGAAGTTTTGAAGGCCTGGTTGGAAGGGACTTCCTCCCCTGAAGTCATGGCATGGGATGGGGTGGGGTGTAGTGGGGTAGGGTACTGTGGTGTAGGGTGGTGTGGAGTGAAAAAATGTTGGAATTGCACTGTAGGAGTGGTACAAATTGTGAGATGGGTTGGGATTGCAATGGGGTATGGGATGATTTTTGCTCTTGGAGAATGGTACTAGAGTGAGGGAAAGCAAGAGGCAGTCTTGGGAGGCTCCTGTTGCTTTTAGTAATTTTGGGGCCTAGAAGTGACTTCTGGGAGATCACAATGAAATTGTGAAGGCTGAGGTAAAGGCCCTGAGCTGTGCAGGGCTGAGGTGAAGTTGCGGTGTCCTTGGTAGG